>NW_012102865.1:149535-174129 GCF_000951045.1 Mandrillus leucophaeus
AGTGCCATTTAATACCAAAAACATTTCACATTTAACTTCATTATTTATATAGTGTATCTAGTGGGCATCAAATGGGATAATATATATTAAAATGTTCTACAAACTAAAAACCATCCTAAAATATAAGATTTTCATAATAATAGCTCCCTTTGACCCAGTGTATTTTAAAACGAAAATGTGGTATTTGTGTAATATTTTTTATTGTGAACTTCCACTTGGTTATTTCATCAATGAGTGATTCTAAATTGTCTTTGTGAAATCCATTGATATGCTAATGCTACTGCAACTTGCAAAGCATAAATATGAAATGAAATCAAATATGTTTAACATTAAAATGTTTTTCTCCAAATAATTCTGAAAGAAAGGTAGAAGAAACTTAAAACTTAAGACAAAAATTATTTTAAATGAATTTTATGAATATTTAAAGATAATACTGTAAGGTAATTAATTCCTCATTTTGGTCTCTGCAAATATTTGGAATACAATGGCAGGAAATTGTTGGCATTTGGATCTTAATGTCATCACTTTTCAGATCCAACTTCTAACAAATATAATCACTGCTAAGCACAATATGGGGAAAATGGCACTGGTGGGTTAGGTCATGATATATGCAACAAACATTACAATTAACACGTTGGTCCTTAGATGGAGAAAAGTACACTTTTCTTGCTCTGAAATATATCCAGTTCTTACTAAGACAACTGAATTTAAAATTGTGTTTCCAAACACAATTCGGGTTCACCAGATTCCATGGCACTATTTCTTTAACCCTGGAAGTTAAGCCTATTTATCATCTTGCTATATACCTCCCTGTGGGTTCTTCCAATTCCACACTCTGCTTGCAGTTTTACTGGCAGTATTCTGACACTTATTACACAGCTCTGGGCACCCTAACCTTAGTGACCTGACCTTTTGGTGAAGGGACTTTTGAGTTTGCCTCCCAATCTTTCACGATAGCTGTAAGGCACTTCACCATTGAATTCTAATACCTGCCAGTTTACAACTACCGTGGAAAAGTCACCTGGGAGTCCAGGTGGGGGAGTAGTTTGATCAATTAATAACACTCCAGCTGCATCATTTGCCAACAGGAAGAGCAATTCTATTGGTCAACATCTGACTATTCAAAATTCTCCACTTACAAGAATATCTCCTGTCTTTAAATTCAAGGACTTAGTTAAAGCAGTAAGCAAACCCAGCAGGAAGTCCCCTTTGAAGTGCAGGAGCTCAGATATGCAAAAGTCTTGATCAGCAAATGCTTGAAAAGTGCTTACTCTTCTCCCCTTTGGGATTGGCCATTAACTCACTTCTGGACATTCTCAAGTAAAGCTGTTTTTCAGGTTGTTTCAATTTCAGAGTCAGTAAGTGAGTGGCTTTCGTCAGCAAGGGTTAATAAACTCTTTCCTCTGCCTCCCGCCTCCTCACATTCCAAAGTGGACTCCTGTAGCATGAATACATTAGCATTTGTAAGGGACAGCCTTCCAGTTATCTTCGTGGAGTCCCTGGGACTACTGCAGTCTTTCTTATTTGTTCTCCCTGCCCTCAAATCTCTTCCTGCTTCAAAAGATCCTACATATAACTGCATGAAAAATCTTCAACACTCACCTCATTTTATGACTTGAGAGCTTCCCCAGGGGTCCATGTCCCATCTCAGTGATTCCGCCTGCTGCTCAACATCTCCCACCATTCTCTCTCAACATCCCATTATTTTGACACCTCTTTCAACATGCTTCAGTGTTATTTGTCTACTCCTGGTGTTATTATTTCTGCTGTGTATATTTTTTGCCTCTGCTATGAGTTGCATTTGCATTACAATTTTTAAATTTTAAAATTGCCTTCCTCCAGAAATTCTGCTGTGGTTTACCTACCTCTGACTCATCTCCTTTCTATTCATTATATCCTCAACATAGATACGTGAAATTTTACCCTATTATCTTTAAGCTATTCTTTAACAATAGGACAATATTAATAACTACCATTTTCCAAGTCTTACTGCATTCCTTCACATATTACTCTTCATCGTAGCAATGATCTTCCGAGGTAGATATTATTATACTTATTTTATAGAAGGGAAACTGAAGCTTAAGGAAGTTAAGTAAGTTTATTAAGGTCACTCACATAGAAATTACCAGGGCTGGGATGTGAACCCAGATTGGTCTAATGGAAGAACATCACACATAATTACTCCACTGTGCTTCTGGCTGCTCAAGCCCCTAACCTTTACTAAACACCTAGTAGATATCAGATTCCACAGCTAAGTGATGGAGACAAGAAGAGCATAGTCTCTGGTCCCCTAGTTTCTCACAGCCTGGTGGAAGAAAGGATGTGGATGTCATGAGAGCAATGTGATAAATGTTCAAATGTGTGGAACTGCACGAGTAAATAGGGGTGACTTAGGAGAGGAAGTGACAGCTGAATTTGAAATGGGAAGAAGGAGCTTGCCAGATGACAAGGAGAGAGGAAGTGGCCTTCCAGGTGCAGGGAAGCACCAAAACAAAGGTGTAGGAGCAGGAAGGGTCTTTAAACATTAGGTTAGGTAAGGACTCTTCACCTAGAGTGGCCAGAATGCAGGACTGAAATTTGGAGTGGTTGGAGGAGGATTCAGAGGCCCTGGAGACTTACAGCCCGAAGGGCTTCTAGAAAGATCGAGAGGAGAGGACTTTATCTTCTGACATGTAGTTGGCTCTGTAACATGTTTCCTCTGAATGACTTTCCCTCCTGATTAACTCACAAAGGCTTTGAGGACATCTAAGCTGTTCTTATTCCCACCTGGATGCTCTTCCATATAGAAAGGGAGCCATCTGTTCATTGGAGGCATTGGATGACCTGCTGTTTTTCTTAGTTGAGACTTGGTACCATCAAGAAGCAGTCAGTGCCCTCATTTTGGGAAGTATTAGATGCCTCCTGAAGATGTAGAGTCCTCATCCCAAAAGAAGTTAGGTAGCTATTTTTCGAGTAGTGTGATACTTGTGGAATCTGTATTAAACATTCTGATAAGGAGCAAAAAGAGAAAGAGGCCCAACAGTAGCTTTAAAATAGAGAACGATCCTAGAGAAGATAAAACAGAAAGCTCTAGAAGGGGACAGGTGTGTCATAATCAACATGCATCAGTTTTGCCTTGGTGAAGGGCAGTATTTTTATTACCATTAAAATGAGATCACTTTTTTGCACTAGGCCAGTGTGAAAGGAAAGACTTCAGATAGGTGATGTAAGTTTAAAAGTGAGGGGAAAATCAGAAAAGAAAAGAAAAAATCCGGGAGTTATATCAGTAATTCTGTGAAAGGCAGCATAACATGGGTGTGTCCCCACATCTGTAATAGAGATATTATCCCTTCTTGTTAGTGAAAAGAATAGGTGGTCTTAAAGATATTTATAACCTTGTAGTTTGAAGCTCATGGTGTTTTAAGTGTGAGAAGAGATTGCTTGGTGCTCTGTTTTGTAGGGAATTATTAAAATAAGCTGGAAAAATGAAATTGCTGCATTCCAGAATGTACCCTGGCCATCTACCTTACATGGAATGAGGGTGTCTTTGGCCTGGAGGGCTCTATTGTAGAAAATGTAACAACTGTCCTCTTCTAGAGTTTCAAAACAGTGCTGCTTAGTGACCCAATCTTGGCAGGTCAAAAAGGAGAGAATCAATGTCCTAATTCCAAGTTCATCCATCTAGAATGCAGCTTAAAATAATACAGAAAAATAAAACAGATATGTAGAATTCTTTTAATGGCAAAATCCTATGAAAGGTTTAAAATTCAATAAATGAAATGATGGAAAGTGAATGTTTAAAAAATGCGATATGGTTGATGATTAAGTTTCCAGGACAGGCTGCTTGAGTTCAGATACCTATTCTGCAGCTCACTAGCAGTGTGACCTTGGGGACTCGATCAAAATCTGGCCTCTGTTTCTTCATCTATAAGAGAGGGATAAACATGGCATCTGCCTCACAGCATTGTGAAAATTAGATGTGTTACTGTGCATTAAGCACTTGGGACAGTGTTGGCACACAGCAAATCCTCACTAAATGTTAACATTACCTTTCTTTGAGTCTGTAAATCTCTTTCAAGAGTATAAAGATTTGTAAAAGAGATGCATTTGAATTTGTAATATAATTGTTTTTAAGATGATTAAGGTGATAGGTTGAACAGATGAATGTATTTGATACTTTTAGCAACTCTATCTATTGGTACCAGAGATTTGAATTTCTCTCTCTCTCTTTCTCTCTCTCTCATTCTATGTGTTCTTTTTTCCCTTCTTAACCCCAATTCACACTGTAGAATGTATAGGAGGGTTGGAGGGAACTGGCCACTACACTGTGAGAATTTAACACACACATGTACACACATCTTCAAACATTTCTCAATACATATCACCCTCCTCATTACCCATACTTTCTCTGTACATACTGAATCAGAAAAAATGGCGGTACCCAGGTGCCTCCACTTATAACTTACTACCTAGATTTTCATACACATTAAAGTTTATGGATAAATGTCCTAGATTCTTAAGTAAGGTTTAACTGAGTAACCAAAGTTTTATATGCTTTACTTTATAATATCTATTTGGCACCTAAACATGTTGACTCTGAATTTCAATTCTTTCGTTAAATTAGTTTTTTCTCTTTATAAATTGGACTCTTTTGGCGGCAGGTAGAACACACTTGTCAAAATGAGCTGTCACACATATTTGTGGGTACCGTCTTTAATCTCTACCAATCTCATCAGGGTTTTTATCCTCTGCCAATCTCATCAGGGTTTATGCAATAATGTTAATCTAAGGATATGGTCATTTTACTCTTAAAAACTAAAAAAAAAAATTATACCATGGAAGTGGATCCCTGTGCCGAATGTAATTTCTATGACTCTGATTTTTGTCTCTGGGTCATCTTTTCTTGAAATGCTCCCAAGACGAATATTTGCCTGCAAGGTCATCCTCCGACATGTCGTCCAGTTTGAATCTCAGCACTCTAAAACAGGGCCCTTTCCACAAAAGCCTTCAACTTCAGAAAGAGCTGCTTTTATGTGGCTCATGAATATGGTCGAACTGCTTCAAGCTCTCCTCTCTGACCTTTGTCCTATTTAGTGGAGTTCAATTGTCTCCCACATTTATTTAAGCTAATGATAGAAGCATTAAGCAAAAGTTGAAAAAAGGGACAAATGGATTCATCATGAAAATGCACTGCGCCATAAAAAAGCCCATACACCAAGATGCTATTCACAGTGGGTAGTAAATTTATGAAACTCATTGCCTCAAGGTATTATATAGGCTATTATATATAAATAGGTTCAAGAAGGACTATAGCAGGTTATTAAACAAAATTGGGATGCCAGAGGTGGAAGTGGCGAGCTCATCCCTTACCTTTGGGAACATCGTGGAGGTGGGCGACATTGCTTAGTGCCTCAGTCAGAGAGTTGCTTGACTGGAGTGTATTACTTTCCTGTAGCCTGCTGGAACAAACTGCCACAGATTTGGTGGCTTAAAACAACAGAAAGTTATTCTCTCACAGTTCTGAAGGCCCGAAGTCTAAAACCAAAATGTTGACAGGGCACGTTCCCTCCAGGGGCTCTAAGAAAGAATCCCTTTCTGGACTCTTCCAGCTTCTGGTGCCCCTCTGCCTCTGTCTCTACGTCATCTTCTCGATGTGCCTGTCTTGTGAGGATATGTGATTATATTTAGGGCCCAGTTGAATAATCCAGGGTAAGCTCCTCCTCAAAGATCTCTAACTTACTCACTTCTTTTGCCATGTAAGGTAGTATTCACTTTCACCATTCACGGTCGTATTCGTGGGGTTCAGGGATTAGGACCTCGGCATATCTTTTGGGGGGCCACCATTCAACCCACGACACGGAGGGATCATCCTTCTAAGCATTCTATGGTTTGTTTTGTTCCTCCTTCTTCTTTATAATTGGAGGGCTACTTCGGTCTAAACCTTTCACTCTAATAGCAATACCACAAACTTTAACTTTCTGTTAAAAAAAAAAAGCCTTTCTCTTTCTCTCCGTTTCCTATATTAGTAATGAGCGTTAGTTCTGCTGGATGTTAATAGTGCTTAAATGAATACAAGAGAAGCCACATGTTTCAGAATCCTGTTTAAAACATTTTATAGAATTTCTCAGAGCCTTGCTATGCCAGTGATCTTTGTGATGTTCCGAGAAGACAATATGGTGTGCTCGCCAGACTCTTTCAACCACACACCCTCTGGCTAGTATTCCCTAGCATACATTTTGGGAAACTATGCTCTAAAATATAAGAATGACATAAATCAAACATCTCTGCTTTTTTTCCTTTGGGGACCAAATCTAGGCCTATGGCCCTCCTTGACGCATTTGTAGGTAATAATTTCCTCACAATTATTTGAGTTAATACGACAAGAAGGAGGCTAGTGGTTCTTTGACTTGACAAGTTCCCTCTGGAATCGAGCAGATTATTTTCTGTTGGGTTTTACACCATAGCCAATAGCTTTCCCTAGAACCATCCGGCTACTGTAATCGAAATGTGTACATAGTCTAAGAAAAACCCTATATGGGAGTCTGTGATTTCGCTGGCTCACTCTGGGTAGACTGCCAGTGAGCACGTGTATGCTCATCTTGACTGTTTCAAGTCAAGCTGCCAAGTTTACATTTTTTAGAGACTGAACAGATCTTAAAAAGAACGCTATACCTATTCCCCTAACATCTTCTTTCTCTTGGAGTTAGGTAAGAGAAGAATATTATTTTTCCAAAATAGGTTCATATATATATATATAATGTATATGAAGTATATATTTATATATTTAGTATATAATATATACTATATGTAATAGTATATAATATATACTATATAATGGTATATTTATATATACTATATATGTTTTATATATATTGTGTGTGTGTGTGTATATATATATATATATTTTTTGAGACGGAGTCTTGCATTGTCACCCAGGCTGGAGTGCAGTGGTGCAATCTCAGCTCACTGCAAGCTCCACCTCCCCGGTTCACGCCATTCTCCTGCCTCGGTCTCCTGAGTAGCTGGGACTACAGGCGCCCACCACCACACCTGGCTAATTTTTTGTATTTTCAGTAGAGACGGGGTTTCACCGTGTTAGCCAGGATGGTCTTGATGTCCTGACCTTGTGATCCGCACCCCCTCGGCCTCCCAAAGTGTTGGGATTACAGGCGTGAGCCACCATGCCCAGCCAGGTTCCTATATTTCTAAGTCTTTAAGTTCTCTTTTATTTTAAAATGTCCCCCTCTCCATCCCCCACCCAGACAGGGTGTCACTCTGTTGCCCAGGCTGGAATGCAATGGTGTGATCATAGCTTGAACTCCTGAGCTCTAGCGATCCTCTCACCTCAACCTCTAGGACTACAGGTTTACACCACTATGCCCTGCTAATTTTTTAACAAAAATGTTTGTAGTGACAGGGTCTCTCTGTGGTGCCTACGCTGATCTCAAACTTCTGGGCTCAGCAATCCTCCCACCTCAGCCTCCCAAAGTGCTGGGATTACATGCATGAGCCAGTGCATCAGCCTAAAATGTTCTTTATGAATTCTTTTGTATGTTCTTCATCTGGCCATCCAATAAGTATTCATTGAAATGTTCTAATG
Organism: Mandrillus leucophaeus; assembly: GCF_000951045.1. Classification (NCBI taxonomy): domain Eukaryota; kingdom Metazoa; phylum Chordata; class Mammalia; order Primates; family Cercopithecidae; genus Mandrillus; species Mandrillus leucophaeus. Next base: position 157,115 of record NW_012102865.1, read on the forward strand.
CGCCAACCTCTGTGGTCGATTTAGAAGAGGGAAGGGTATGTGGCTCTGGATGAGACTCTGTGTGCCTTAAAGGCACTCTCAGTGGAGGACACATGGCATGAAAAAAATGCATATACTGCAAAACACACTCCAACATTGGTGTGAGAAATATGTTACAGCAGTGAAGGGAAAAGAAAGATGAACTCTCTTTGGGAAACTAACATTCACTCTGGGTTGTGAAGAATGAATAAAGTTCATTCACTGTGATAAAGTACAATCCGGGATGAAAACCAAGGCGTATGAAGGGAAGCAGTTATAGATGGGTATGTTGTATCTGAGGAATAATGAGAAGCTCAGAGTTACTCCCCAGAGGTAAAAGGATGTGGTGCTGGAAGGAGGGGAGGTTAAGGTAGGCTGATTTCTGATAGGGAAGGATTCTGATTGCCCTGCCAGGAAGCTTAGATGGTATTTTGCAGGCAATTGGGAGCCTTGGGAAGGGTTTTGTATTAATACAAAGGAGTGACAAGATGAGATTTTGATTTTAGAAAGACAATTCTGGAAGTCAGGGCACACGGAAGCCCCCAAATCTACTCGTTAACCTAGCTAGAATAGTCTCAGTTTTAAATTCTTTTTTTAAAAAAAGAATTTGCTAGATTACTAGCAAAGAAACTTGGTAAGAATCTATCTAAAAGGCGAACAGACTCTAAACAAAGGCAGGGGTATCTGAGATAGAATTCAGGGAAAGGCGGATGCTGACTCAAAGGCTTTCATATAGTTGGTTGGGTGGGTGGTAAAGATAATAAGCAAGAGAGGCAAGGAGCGGAGCTGCTTTGGGGTGGGTAGAGAAGTACCAGATTGTGAATAGGAAGGAAAGTAATCTAGTCTTTGGTGACAGAGACTATGGATTTTCACTCAGCCTCCACTCCACTCCTTTTCAGCGTGCCTGGATGTACGATACTGCACTATGATGCAGTACTGCTAAAATCTGCATTTCCCAGGTTCATTTGCAGCTGCTTGTCAAATGTATGCCTCTCTGAGATTTGGAAGATGGGAGTGCACATCCTGTGGCCAATTCCATGCTTCTGTTGTTTCAGCTGTTTCCCCTGGCAAGCTTGTCTTTAGGGGTTTTTGTTTCTTCTGCAGTAGCTGTAGTAGTTTCCAATGTCCAGTGTTTAGCTTCACAGTGTGGAAAGGCAGTGTGGGGAGCATTCATTTTGCTGGCAGAAGTTGTGGACAAGCTGGCATAGTGGTTCTGGAGCTAGCAACCTCTTGCTTCTCCAGCCTCCTGATCGTGGTAAAGGCAATGTCTTCCATGGAGGCTCACTCTAGACTGTTGTTCTGAAAGTTGTTACTGGGAACTCTGCTTAGGGCTTATTCCCCCAGTGCTTCCACAAATCTTAAAGCTCCCAAGTCTACCCTTGTTAACCTAGCTAGAATGGTTTCAGCGATCTGCAGCTGATCCTTAACCAATTCGCCTTCAAATGAAAAATATTTTATAAGAAAATTACTTAAGTATTGCTCTCTAAATTCATTGCATATGTTTGATATTGCGAATGTTTAATTGCTACCGACAATGAAGCAATGTTCTCAATTAGGAGATTATGGAGGACATGACCTTGTCTTAAACACCTTTGAGTGCCCAGTGCCTAGAACAGTGGTTTGCACTTGGTGCTTAATAAATTTGTTAGGTTTCATTGAATTAATTGAATTGCCTGAACAATTTGTGCTTCTCCAAGTAGTGCCATGTAATATAGTTGGCAAACTCCCTAACTCTGATAGTTGTTTTACGTGATAAATTGCCTATATTGTTAGTATCTAAAATGCTTTGATCTTAAATTTTTTCAGAATTTTCAGATCCATGCCATCTGGCTTCACTGACTCATGGAAATTTAATGTCTTAAGTCGTAGTCACCACCTGTTGTTTCTTTTTCCGTATTTATGCTGGTGAATCATATTTGCTTTCAATGAAAAGTAATTCTTTCGTAAAAATTCCACATTTAGTCTGTCAGTGATGATCACTCACTGAGTGATCAGAGGAACAATTCAGCCTTCACTGATTCTTAAATGCTCCTGTTCCCCACACTAAGTATATGACTGCACTTTGAGTTCTTTGTCTACAACCAGACAGGGTCACACTCAACCCTTAGACTACTCTTATAGAAGAATGCTTCATAGATTTTACCTGAATTTTGTTTTTATAATCCTTCTTGAATTGTAGTGGCAGTCATGTCTGGTGTTCTATGCCAATATTGTTATTTTTTCCATATATTGCATTTCTTATGAACATTTGTAATTTTAATACTTTCCATGGTATAGTGCCCCCAAAAGATTCCCTACACGCTCCTGTGCAAGAGTCCAATTAGAGGACATATGAGAAGGAGACATAGATCATTCTCTAGTACCTATCAAAATATGTTTTGTAGCAAGCAGCTCAAGCTGAATAAAAGATAAGTAGTCCATGTTGGTTGACAGGACTGAGAAGTACTGAGATAGGAAGGCTTCAGGTGTAGTTCAAATAAAGTTCTTGTTCTATTTCTTTGTGATTTTCTTGGCTCTGCTTCTTTTGCATATTAGCTTCATCCCTAGGCTGGCTTCCCTGTTGCAGGAGAGATATCTACAAAAACATAACAGCTTGTGATGTCCATTGCACAAAATTTCTAAGCCTTGCTCTGATTAGGCCACCCTCTGATAAGGGGGATGATTACATTGAAACATCCTCTTAAGCTACCCAGTGAGAGATTTTAATGGATGTAAGGACGGAAACCCAGTTTTGTTGTGGTCAGACAGACCCCAGGAAGACAACTGGGCATGTTCTCCACTATCCTTAAGGGCAGACCAACTTCTAATATATATTGTTGTATCATTTTTACTGTATATACATTTTTCTGTTTCTTCTGTTAACAATGACTAGCTTGATGGAAGGTTTCATCTTGTTTGTACTTTTATTATTGATGCACACCAGCTACTACTGGAGTCCCCTCACTGTACCTGTTGAGCCTCTCTCTATATGTCATTATGATGCTTTAAAAGGTTCTCATTATGTGATGATGCTTTAAAAGGATCATCATAAAATACATTTAGATGTATTTTACATAACTCTGACGTAGGCTTTGCCTCTTGAGACATGTTGAGCCAGAACTAGGCAATTAGTCAATCAGTAAACAGATATGAAGTCCTCCTGTGTGTGCCAGGCATTTGGTGCAGGTGGGGGAACATGGCAACGAGTAGTGTCTCATTAAAATCTTTCAAGGCAAATATACATGGGTGATGTCATCTCCCAGGTCTGTGTCCCTCCTCCTGTCACTGTTGGAATTCCCCTTCCTCTGCTGGGTGTTCTTCCCAGGTTCTCCATGCTATCGTGTATATTGCCCCACGTCTGTGATCTTCTACTGCTGCGGCTTGCCAGTGCTAGGAGAGCTCCTTTTCCTGTTCATGCAGACATGACTGAGTGCCGCTGAGGATCCCCTGATGACTGAAGCACGCTAGTCGCCTTGGGACTTCACAGTCTAGTGAAAGGCTTCCCCGTTAACAGCAATATGATGAATGCCAGGATAGAAATAAGAATCAGAGATCCAGTTCAAGCACTCAGAGCAGGGCAGTCAAGGAAGATTTCCCAGAGACAGTGATGCCTATGAATCTTAAACAAAAACAAAAGCAAAAATGGGAAAATGTCAGCCAGGTGAAAAGGCATTGCTTTCAGAGGGAGCAGTGTGGCCAGAGGCTGTGTGAGAGAAGCTGGCTGCTAGGGAAGACTAAGTCCCTCTCCACAGCTGGGTCATTTCATGCGTGTGAAAAGTTGCTAGGAACAGCCTCATTTTCCATATTCTGATTCAAGCAGTGTGGCTAACGTTTATGGTGACCCTTAAATCATTAGTTGATACCAAGATCAACAGTTTTCTTCACGAATATAAGAGGAAACTGTAGCCAGAAAAGGCCTGGGAGTATCTTTCTGCTCAGTAGGAAAAACAATTCTGTCTCAAGAGCCATCCTTGCAGAAGGGGAAGTGGGTTAAAGCAACTCCTTGCCGAGAGTGACTTGAGAGGATGAGTAAAACATCTTCCCAGTGGGGTCTCGTTCCCTTTCTATCTGGTCACAAATTCTCAATAGTTAACTCACTAACTGGCGAGGTCAATAAAAGTGGGACATCCTCTTCTATAGAAAGCTTCGGTGATCACAGTGATCATATAGCCCTGTCTGAAGAGTACATTAACTGAGATTAGCTCATTATCTTTGTGATGAACTTCTGAAGAGTTTCCGTTCAGTGGGAAAAAAAGAGCAGGCGGGGTTGGGAGAGGAGCAGCGAGGACTCTGGAAGGAGAAACTCATTCAAATGGTGTCAGTGCTGCTGTCTCTGTGGGGCTGGTTGGTGTATTAGTCAGGATTCTCTAGAGAGACAGAACTAATAGGGTAGATTTATATATAAAGGGGAGTTGATTAGGAACTATTGACTCACATGACCACAAGGTCGCACAATAGGCCATCTGCAAGCTGAAGAGCAAAGAAGCGAGTCTGAGTCCCAAACCTGAAGAACCTGGAGTCCGATGTTCTAGGGTAGGAAGCGTCCAGCACTGGAGGAAGACGTAGGGTGAAAGGCTAAGTCAGTCTCATCTTTTCATGTTCTTCTGCTGCTTTTATTCTGGCCACTCTGGCAGTTAATTAGATGGTGCCCACCAGATTGAGGGTGGATCTGCCTTCCCCATTCCACTGACTCAAATGTTACTCTCCTTTGGCAGCACCCTCACAGACAAATACTTTGCAATTCTTCAATCCAGGAACAATACTTTGCATTCTTCAATCCAATCAAGTTGACACTTAATATTAACCATCACAGGTGCGTTCTGGGGTCCTAACGTGTCTTTCTCCACTTTTAGTTCTTTCCCTTTTGTGTTGGTTGAATGATGCTCCACACCGTCCAGTGATGTTCTAGAACCCGAAAGTGTGTTCTTTCACACGGCAAAAGGGACTTTGCAGATGGGATTGTAAGTTGAGGATCTTCAGATGGGGAGATGATCCTGGATTCTCTGGGTGAGCCCAACGTCATCACAGGAGTCCCTGTAAGTGAAAGAGGAGGTAGGAGAGTCAGAAGAGGAAAAGTGATGACAGAAGCAGGGCTGTGATGCAGCCAGGACCCAAGGAATGTGGGCAGCCTCTAGAGGCTGGAAAAACTTCCTTAGAACTTCCAAAGAGGATACAGTTCTGCCAGCACCTTGACTTTAGCCCCATAAGACCCATATCAGACTTCTTATCTCCAGAACTATCATATAATAAGCATATGTCACCATAAACCACTAAGTCTGTGGCAATGTGCTACAGTGGCCACACACCTCTCTTTACCTGATGCCCATGACCCATGAGGTCACCCTTCCCGCACATACCACCATCCTCCACACTAAGTCTGTTTGGGGCATCTAATTCTGTTGGCTAATTTTGGAATTGTGTCAGGGTCGAACCTTTAGCAGAGTCACAGTGGAGTTAAAGCCACATCTCAGGGAAAACTGAGAGGAAAGGAGGGCCTGTGCTGGTCAAGTCTGAGGCCTGAGGTGTAGCACCACCAGAATGCCAGAACACAGAGCAGCACCAAAGAGCGGAATGAACTAGCTACGAGCAGGAATGGAGGAAGCAAGAAGGGGCATTAGACAGGCATAGCCAGGAACGTTTTCAGGCATGACTGAGAGAGATGTGTTTTTGTTGGGTTCCACAACCTGTGGCATACTGTGACTCAGATATAAAGATATGGCAACCCTGAATACCATCACTGTCACAAGAGCTATAGATGAATGCTTTCAATAAACAGAAAATGCAAAGAATCAAGACACCTTATGTCCACCAAGGATACTTGGAGAAAGTCCTTAAGGGACAAGCTTCAGTCCCATGATTTCAGACTCTACTCTCTGAACACAAGAGTATTGTGTAAATTCTGTGCTCAGCTCTCCTCGCTGTTGTATGTGTGCACTCACTGCAAGTAACTTATATGCTTTTATTTGAATGTATTTTAAAACAATAGGTAGAATAGCAAAGAAATATGAAAACCATGAAATGAATGGACCATTTTATGTATTCGGAGAGAGGAGCCACCCACCACTGCCAGAAATACCATGTAAAAATTGGCAATTCGGAGGGTGCAGTATTTAGTATAGTAAATAAATAAATGACCGACATTGTGTAAACACTACCAAAAAGTGTGTTGTAATGCATCAAAAATCAACAAAATTTTATTCACTGATGAGTATCAATAAAATAAGTTCAAATGATGGAAATAAAAGATGAGAGCTCTCAAGAAATGAGAGCTTAAAGAAACAACAATTATATTTTCATATGGACACTTTTATTTTGTTTAAACAGTTGATGGAGGCTCACATTGTACCCAAAAATGTCCATTAAAATTAACCTTACAAATTTTTTTCCCATTTGAAAGTGACACAGAGCTAAACTCTATGAAAGATTAGCTAACATGGCTTAAATTATTCCCAGAAACACTATAGAGAAGGAGTTTCTTTGGCTTTAAAAATTTTTTTGGTTTTTTAAAAATCTTGAAAGACATACAATTATATTTAGTTTTTAAAGAACATTCATCTTCGTAACTCCTCACTATCAATTTAAGAAGTAGCTCGGGGAAAACACTATTACCACATTTTTCAGAAAACTGGGCCTAGAGAAGTTAAGTGACTTGCTTGAAGGCAAAAAAATGTAGGATAAATTTAAATTGTAACAGATATTATTACCTCATTAAATCCTCACAGCATGAGATGAAGCAAATCAACAGTATATGTATGTGTGTGTATATATATATATATGTATGTTTGTTCATTTTAATATTCGGGAAATGAAATCCAAATTGGTAAAGCAACCTGGTTAGCAAAATGCAACATAGAAGATTTTATGACTCATTGCCTTTTTCATTCATAACTACCTAAGATGTCAAGATTTTTCTTCCCTTTAAAGAAACAGTTTGTGGCTGGGCGCGGTGGCTCTCGCCTGTAATCCCAGGACTTTAGGAGGCCGCGGAGGTCGGATCATGAGGTCAGGAGTTCAAAACCAGCCTGGCCAACATAGGGAAACCCCATCTCTACTAAAAATACAAAAACTTAGCCAGATGTGGTGGCATGCACCTGTAATCCCAGCTACTTGGGAGGCTGAGGCAGGAGAATTGCTTGAAGTTGGGAGGCAGAGGTTGCAGTGAGCTGAGATCCTGCCATTGCACTCCAGCCGAGGCGACAGTGTGAGACTCCGTCTCAAAACAAAACAAAACAAAACAAAACAAAACAAAAAAAAAGAAAAGAAACAGTTTGTAAGACATCCCCTTCCCTTCTATTTTTCTGGGACTGAATCCCAAGTAAAATAGCTGCCAGAAGATCCAGCAAGGGAGTGCTGCAGCCTTTGCTCAGCTGGGAGGCCCTCATAATCTCCAGGGAGACAGATTCTGGGATAACGCCTGGAAGAACCTTCTTCTGAATCAACCGCAGTGTCCCTTCTTCAAGCCTAGATTCAAAGTCTCTGCAGAAGGCAGCAGTTCCGCTCCTGAATTCCTTCAGAACACAGTCAAGCAAGGAGGCAGGTCAGAGAAAGGCCTGAGGTGACCTGCAGGCCTGGGGCTTTCTGTCAAAAACCAGTAGCTGGAAGCAGTAGGTCCCATTCTGTGATGGGGATCGTTCCTTGGGTTTACGCAGGTCACATTAACAAAAAATAACCATTCAGGAAACCAAGTCTTCTTCAGGTCAGCCTACTATATATCCATGAGAGGAAATGGATGTGTTGGACTCCACCTCAGCAGTTTCCAAAGTGCACTCCTTGGAACACTACTCCTGTCAGGTAGCCTGTGAAAGAAAATCCTGTGATAAAAATAAGTTACAAAATGCTGCCACTATTACCTCACCTTGGAGATTCTAAAATGTACATGAACATATTAAAAGCTTTGTTTAGACAAAATCTCTACCAAGGGTGGATTTGATTATGGAAACTTTCCTCCCCTATAAAACCAAATATAAATGTGGGACACTTTGTGCTAATCCATTGTTAGGATGGTTTTCCCCTAAAAATGTGTAGTAGGACTTTAGAAGAAAGATGACAAAGCATAAAGAAGGAAAGGTGAGACTCTTGTTATTCTAATGTTGCCTAAGAGTAGAAATCATGGCCGGGCACGGTGGCTCAGGCCGGTAATCCCAGCACTATGGGAGGCCGAGGTGGGCAGATCGTGAGGTCAGGAGACCATCCTGGCTAACACAGTGAAACCCCATCTCTACTAAAAATACAAAAATATTAGCAGGGCGTGGTGGCAGGCACATATAGTCCCAGCTACTTGACTCCGTCTCAAAAAAAAAAAAAAAATTGTGGAAATCATAACACATCTTCAGGTATTGCGTTGTCAATCTGTAATAGGTGTAATAGGTGTAATACCTGCCACAACTCACTGTTTTGAGGATTTGCAGTTATAATTACACTTTACTGGAGTGATAGAAAACAAAACAAAAACAAGCACAACCTCCTGAGCCATGTAGATGGAGAGACAAGATTATTTATTTTTCAGAAATGACTTTAGCAAATGGTGTCTAATACTTTGCAAATTTAAAAGATCAGGTTATAGTAGTATTCATGTTTTCTTCAAATCTTAGGTGGGGTTCAAGAGTTTTAATACCATATATTAGATTATATGAGATATTATGTTATTATTACATTAATCCCATACAACATTTAGAGAGACAACAAGCGTTCTGCAATAGCTTAAAAAAAAAAAAAAAAGACCACTAAAGGATGAGTGATGTGGAAACCATGAGAATATAGAGAGTTTATTTTCTCACAGCCTACATACATTGAGTTACTTTTCAAAGGCTGGTCTCATGAGAGAGGTAAAAATGTATTTGCTTAACTGCTATATATAGGATAACATGGAAACTATATTTCTGGGGATACTGAGCTGCCTGCCAAAGATTATCTTCACATGTCTACTGACAATCAATCAAATTAGTTAGTTTAAAAACAAGTAGTTTAGAATAGCAAGCAATTCAGTAAGAGTATACTGACAATTTATATCTTTTGATATTTTCCTTCTATCTCATTTGCTGATGGTTGAGGGAAGCAGGAAATGTGAAGAAAGCTTGTGCATACTTTATTGTTTTTGAAATAACTACTTTATTCACTAGATATTTTAACATCCATTCTGAATTATCCTCCAAGTTATTATTAATACTTTATGAAATTAATAGGAAGACCATCAGTATCTTGTATTCTGTTGAAGTACTTAAATCTCTTAAGACAGACCTAGAAGGTTTGAGGGTAGTATATTTTCAGGCCTAAATAATAATAAAAAATATATAGAACATATGAATTAGAGTTGTTACGGTCAAATTCTAGTGCCTCCCAATTGTTTACAGAATGATATGAGAACCCTTTGCTTTTGTGTTTAAGACTTGCCATAATCTGCTTTCTCTCTGATTCCAGGTTTTGTTTCCATGGCTATGCAGCATCTTGTCTTTACAGCAGCCAGTATCCCTCAGGCATACTTACGTTCCTCCTGTCACCACTTCTGTGCCATGCCTCTTTTCTCCAAACTCACCTCTAACTATCTGAAACCTGTGACTATTATTGGAGGGTAAAACATTTGCCCCAGGTCCCCTCGCAAGGAATGGGGAAAGCCGCAATTCACAACCAGGCACCTGGCTTCTGAAGCCTACAGTTTGAACTACTCCATTGAATTCATAAGACACCAAAAGAATGGTATGGACAGAGCTGGAAATCCTGGCTCTGTGGTTCCCAGCTGGGTGACTATGAGCTAGATATTTAACTTCTATAATCCATAAAATTTTTTTAAATCTGTAAAGTGAAAATAATAATAGATTTCCCTTCATAGATTTCTGTAAAGATTAAATAAGGTGATCGCCGTAAAGTACTTCGTTCAGTGCCTGCTCTATAACGAGGACCCAATAAATGTCAGATGCTATTTTCACATCTTTATACTGTAAGATAAATGTGCATGTGTATATATTTATGTATGTGTATGTATATTTATATTCCCCGTCCCCCTCCCCCAAACTGAATTGGTTGAATTTTCAGAGTGGGGAAATAGCCTGACTTGTTTGGTTAAATCCTCTTAGAGAATCAAGAACATTTCTTGACATTGATAGGCGCTAAATATATATTTTTGATAATTAATTGGTATTTGTCTTTTATTCTTTGCATTAAAATTGTCCAGTTGCTTATTAAGAGCACTACTATTAATGACTTATGCAATATGATAGCCACACATTCTATCGGAATGAACACTTCTCAATAATTTAAACATTTTAAATGATCCTTTGATACTTCGTTAATATTCAGCAAATATTTGTAGATATTTCTTTCTTTGACAAATAGGATAGCCTATCAGTATTTATCTTTTCAATCTTCAGTCTCTTTTTTTATGCCATAGGAAATGTTTTGTTAGTATTTTATCATATCTGGGTTAGTATGGGGAATTAATTTAGTATTCACATAGATAGATAACACGTGTGCTTTTCTAGGTGTTTCACTATCATTTAGCTTTAGGTAATGAGCACTTACAGTCTTGCTGATTTTTCCCCAAAGACCCTTAGTTGTCTGTAACATTCTTGAATAATTGAGCTTTAAGTGGACGTTAACATGGTTGATTATTTTAAAAAATATACAGAAACGTCTTTACAAGACTAAATTTGAAATTTGCATAACCCCTAAGATACCAAGTTTTGAAATTCCCTTCTCAAAAACTGAAGGTTAAATAATACATGAAATAGAATGACTTGGGGTTTTGTTATTAGAAGTTATATAGAGAAGTTCTATTTTATAAAAATATTATTCACCCTCATTATAGATCCCACCTTAAAACAACAACAAAGGCAATAGCACCTGGATCCTAAAAATTGCTGCCAGAATAAATAAAATGCATCCCTAAGACTTTTCAAGAAGGCTTATTTTTAGGATATTCTCATTTCAAAGTCAACTGTTACTCTATGTCCTAAAGCTGTTTCCCTTATTTTAGATCAGCATATACCTGTTGACATCAATTAGTCACCTAAGAATTGGCTGACAATCATTTGGAAAATATCATCTTTCACACATTCCACACTTTTAGAACCTAAGTTAATATTTCTGGCAGTGGCAACTGGATGTGGATAGGGAGGGACTGGAGTCTTTCCCCACCATTATCCTTTCTCTGCTTTGGAGGTGGTTTCAATAGAACGTGAGTGAATAGCGGGTGCAAGAGAAGGCAGGATAATATTTACGACTATTTTCTACTCATTCATAAGAAATATCCTTTTCTTTTCTTTGTTTTAGAAGAAATGGCCCACCATGCTCCAAGAGCAAAATATCAATAGCCTCATATTTGTCATCTCTTATATCATCTTTTCTTTTTTTTTTTTTTTTTTGAGACGGAGTCTCGCTCTGTCGCCCAGGCTGAAGTGCAGTGGCCGGATCTCAGCTCACTGCAAGCTCCGCCTCCCGGGTTCACGCCATTCTCCTGCCTCAGCCTCCCGAGTAGCTGGGACTACAGGCGCCCGCCACCTCGCCCGGCTAGTTTTTTTTTTTGTATTTTTAGTAGAGACGGGGTTTCACCGTGTTAGCCAGGATGGTCTCCATCTCCTGACCTCGTGATCCACCCGTCTCGGCCTCCCAAAGTGCTGGGATTACAGGCTTGAGCCACCGCGCCCGGCCCATATCATCTTTTCTAATACCCACAGCAACCCTGTGAATTTAGTAAGTTATTATTATCCTCATTTTACAGATAAGGAAACTACAATTAAAATAAGTTAATTAATTTATGAAGATGACACATGATTAAATGAAAGAACTGAGACTTCTTTCATAGAGGTCTCTGCCTTTAAGAGCAATGCATTTACTACTCTGCATATTGCCTGAGCTATTCCACAGAAAGTGGAAAATAAAATCATTGGGAAGTTAATGGATACATCTTTAATGGCATTAATAATTGCAATTGTGCTACATGATAATAATGGCATAGCAGACAAGCAGTGCACATAAATGGCTGAAATTAGCATGACTTTGAAGCACAGCCATACTTAGTATTTCTGACATCTGGGATGAAGAGGAAAAGAGGACAGGGCAGAGTAGGAAGCTGCTAAGAATTCTTTCTAGATCTGTCACTCACAGTCTGCTTTTGGGTAACTGAAAGCTTCATTTTATTCCCCCCCTTCTTATCAAAGCTAGTTGAGAATTAGGTCTATGTACTACAGTATAAGATGGGCTGTGGGCTCAGGTCAAATCTACTGTTCTCTTAGAACAGGTTAGTCTCATCAGAGAGCAGTTGCCTCCACCCAACACACAGATATTAGCTAGGGATCTTTCCTTTTTGTACTTTAGTGGTGTTTTTCTCTTAATCCTGAAAGAGAGAGGTAATACGCAGTTTGTAGAGAACAAAGCAACCACGGCGGTTACTAGGTACGATCTAGAAGCAGTTTGCTTTGACAACTTTCATCTCAGTATCTGTGCTTCCACCTCCCCACCCAAGTTCTTCTTGGTTATCCTTTTCTATACCTCTTAGTGAGAACTAGAGTCCTCTTCTTGTTCTAAGTCCTAACCTGAGGCATTCCCAAATTCTTCTGATTCTCAAATTATTTTAACCTCAAAGAAAACTTTCCATCCTTGAACATAGACCGTGATTCAGAAACTCTTTTGGTGAAGAGTCAGATAGTAAATATTTTTGCTCTGAGGGCCAGATGGTCTCCTTCACAACTACTGATCTATGCAATTTGTACTGTGAAAGCAGCCACAACAATATATAAACAAATGAGCAGAGCACTGTTTCAATAAAACTTTATTTACAAAAATAGATTTCAGGCTGGATTTGGCCCAAAACTCATAGTTTGATGACCCCTGATGTAGACCATCTCTCTCATTATATACTGTGCTCTGGCATCAAATTTGAAAAAAGGAAAAAGGTAAAACTGGCATTGGTCCTGATTTGGTCGGTCGGTAGTGAGATACCAAAACACTTGCAATTGGCTACGTTTCATGCTCCCTGCTGCAGATTTAGGGTTTAACTCAGGCTGGGATTTTGGACTCCCGCTTCTTCCCCTTCTTCTCTCCAGCAGAAAAAGGGCAGGACTATATAGGCACAGGATAATCCATATTAGTGTTTCACTTCTTTTGCTACTGAATCAATACTCTGCCAAGAAAGCCTTTAGTAAACTTCCAACCTGGGCAAAGTTTACCTATCTACTTTCTCTTCTGAATCTTGTCTTGTGCCTTGTCTCTCATCCTCACGAAAATTGGTACGGTCATTCTATTTGCTGGGGGTTTTCCTTCATCTCCTCCATATTCCATATGCTTCCTCTTCTACTCCTTATGCTCTTCACAGAATATCTTCTCACCCTATTCAACACCAACACAATACCCTTAGAGGCCTGAACTTTACAAATTACACATATTAACACGACTGTATGACGAATGCAGATTTTCTTGTGTAGAAGACAAGTTTGTGAACCCAAATGATACTGCAGCCGACAGTAAGGTATGTGTAGTATATAGTCAAGTGTGCATCTCCATGCTTTGTGTAAGCCGTCAAGGATCAAGCCCTTTTTCCAGGCCCAACAAAAATTAAACTGAATCCTGAATAAAGAGGGCCTCCAGTAGTTTTCTCAGTTTGCTGTGAGAAGAACAAAAGGAAAGCAGAGGTGTTTATTATGGGAGGTACTGGCAACTCAAAGTCTACCTTGCTGTGCTGGTTAAAACAGAAGGTGTGTGACAGGTGAATTTAGGTCAGTGCACACCACTCTGAGAAGTACGCACCAACATTGGAAAGTAGAATTAAATATTTAAATATGTCAAAATGAAAATTTGCATTATCTCCACCCCCTTCTCATTTCTTCTCTCCTGATTTTCCAAGGATGGTTTTTGCTGGAATATCTAGGTAGTGAACTTTGACTCAATTATAAATATAAATGCCTACAAGACTAGAGTCTAGGCAGTGGGCAATTGATGACTGGGTATTTTAAATGAGAAATAAAAACTTGAGTGAATAATTGTGAATAGAAAAGTATAATAAGCAGGTTTTTTTTGGGCAGAAAATAGGGATAAGATTCTACGCAAATCTGAAAAGAGAATTCAATGGTTATGGTGTAAAAGCACAGAGGATAATGATGACATAAAACAAGGAAGGAAGTCTATAAAATTCAATCAACTTCTATAAGCTAGTTTGGTACAAAAAAAAAGTAAGGGGGAAGCTTGAACCAGCTCTGCATTCAGCAAACATAATGGATCTTGGCTGTCAGCCTACGCTGGTGCATTTATTTTCTCTAGGGAGTTGTTTTTATAGTCCAAGAAACTGGTCTAAAAGGAGTTGGGGTTACTTAAGAAGTGATGATTTACTATTTAGTCCTGGAAAAGCTGTAATGGCTTGGAAGTCTAATCTGTACCTGGTTTTACCTGAATGGATTCATCTCTCTTGCTTGATAAACATGTTCATTGGACAAAAATGAAGCAACTGGGCTAATTATGATGTGAGCTGACACTGACAGTATAAAGGCAGCTTATGGTTGGACCTAGCCCAGCAAAAGCAAGATGAAGACTGCATTGAAAATTGAAAGTAGAAATTCATCAAAATTTCTCCAGAGATGTATGGGCTCTCATCTCTACTCCTTTCTAATAGCTTCCTCGTCTTTCCTCTCTCCATGAACTAAGGGCTACTAACCATTTTTGTGCTATGACTGCCCTTGGCTCTTTGATATCTATGAAACCCTTCTCAGAAAATGCTTTCAATGAATAAAATACATTCTGTAGAATTATAAAAGCAAAACAAAATGTATTACAATACAATTATAAAATAAAAATTTTATGATGCGTTCATTTACATGCTCCTTTGCAACATAATAAATAAAAAGATCTCAGCGGTACGTCTAATAACCACTATAATTTCAAAGTGGAGATGGGTTTAAATAGCATTTTGAAGGTTGTTACAGAAAGTATCTGTAATTTCTACTAGAAGTAAAATAATAGGTATTGACAGTACTCCTGTAGTTTTATCTCAATTCATAATGTAGTAGGTGGTTGGTCAAAAGTAATTATTTTTCCCTCCCAAGTTCATGGGCCCTCTGAATTCTGTCCCAGATCAGGAATACCTGGGCTCAGCTTAAGAAGTGCTGCTATTTGCTCTCTTCCATTTTTATCTTTGTACAAATTGGGAATTGGAGGTCCAGATTGACAGCTACACAGTCTCACATCTAGAGCTCCCAGCTACATATCTAATTGTCCCAATGCCAAATCCCCAGGAGAGTCAATCTGATGGGCCAGGGGCCAGGAATCCTTTCCAATTCCAAAAAACAATAGAAGCATAGGTAGAAAAGATCCTGTAAGACAAGCATGTCTTTAACCCACTATCTTAGGAACAAAAAGAGAGATTTTTCAAAGAAAGTGTATGCATAAGGCAGACACCTCAAAAGGAGCCTTTTATAAGTACAGGTTTGGGACCCCTAAAAGCAGTTGTAAAATTTCTTAGCATAGCCTTACAGATATAATGAGGCAGTTCTTCTCAGGGTGAAAAGCTATCACTATTCATTGGGAAGAAAAGTTACCTGTGTACAAATGAAAGTCTAGGCTGTTATGTGTTTTAGAAGTCCAACATGACACTGTCCAGTAGAACTTTCTGTGGTGATGGTAGTGTTCTATAGCTGCACCATCTAATCCAGCAGCCACTAGTCACACATAGCCATTGATCCCTTAAAATGTGGCTAGTGTGACTCAGGAGCTAAATTTTTAATTTGATTTATTTTTAATTAATTAACCTTTAAATTTACATAGCCACATGTGGCTAGTAGCTACCACAGTGAATGACCCAGGTCTAACCTATCCCACACTGCATCTCCATCAGTTTCCTACAACAGCAACACTCCAGTCAAACTCGTAAAGAAATCTTACCTTTTGGCTTCTGACTTTGTTGAGGTTCGTTGCCTAGCCCAGGCATACACTCATAGTTTTTGTGCATTTCTCTAAGTCATCCTACACTTTCTATTCCTAACTCATATCCCACCTTCTGGAAGCCTTCCGTTATCAGCCAAGTTCTCTGAAGTCTTAAGGCACCTACTGCTATATCTCCAATAGGGACAAATCACATGTCACTTGCTTCTGATGTGTGTTTTTTTTTTTCAAAGATTTGTAGTTTTTCTTCAAGTAGAGTGCATGCTTCTGAGGAGAAGAACAATTTATCATTTTAAAACACCTTGTTTTTTTATATAGGTGTTCAGTACAATTTTGTTGAATTAGTTCACTGAATGCTCTGGAGATGCAGGTGATGCAAATAAAGAGTGGAAAAATCCATCAAGGCAAACATGCCTGAAAGTAGAGTCACTGTGTGCCAAAAGATCACTGAAATATCTGAGAGCAAAGAGAGGTCAGAAATTAACTTGGAGCTATCTTTAGGCAAATAAAGTGTTCTCCTTTTATGAATGAAACAACCAAAGTCTAATGATAACGAATGATTTACCAAGATCATATGCCAGTGAAAAATGGAGGAGAAACTGAGACCCAAGTCTTTGACATTCAGCAATTGTCTACAGAGTAAGATGCTAGATAGATTGGGAACTCTTTAAGAAGCAGGAGAACAAGACCAACAGAAAGAAGAAGAGGACAACAGAAGGGAAGCTCACAAAAAGAAATAGAAGAGAAGGATTATGATGGATTTCCGTGATATATTCAGATGGTGAAAACCTAATAGATAATTTCCACAAAATTAAAGAAAATTCAAATATTAGATGGGTGAAGACGTCCCTCTAATTTTAAATACCGGTAACTCATCAGTTACCTGAGACTAGTTTGCATGTAGGAACCCAGGAAAAATAACTAGATATGCTTAAGACGCTCCTCCATTCTTGTTGGTCTCCGGTCTACATTCTTTCCAATCGGTACCTGGTGTGTATATCACACTTCACGTGTGCATGGCAGACTGCAGTGAATCAAGCAATCTGGGAGGGAAACCTTGCCAGAGGAGACATCACTGAGAACATTTCCTGTAAGACTTGATGTAAAAATTGGAGAAAGTGTTAGGAAAAAAAAAGATAGCCGTCTCTACTAAAAAA
>NW_012102865.1:174290-176133 GCF_000951045.1 Mandrillus leucophaeus
GAGACTCCATCTCAAAAAAAAAAAAAAAAAAAAAAAGGTGATCATGAACGTTGGATGTGAAGTGTAAAACAGAAAAAATCGCCCATCTTTTTATTTCCTGTGCAGTGGCAGCATCATAGAGGGATGATAAAATTCAACATTGCATAAGCATCATATACCCCATATGCCCACTGGCACCTCAAGGCTGTCCTATCAGATCTGGCCTACTTTTCTTCATAGGGTAGAGATAGGTAGGAAACAGAGGAAAGAAACTCTAGGATAAGTAGGTAGATCTTGTTTAGAGAAAGGAGATACAAAAGTCAAAGAATTAGACATCCAGCTTGTGACTTGCCAAGAATACCCACTGGCTAAATGAAGCACTGGCAAAAACATTTCGACTAAGCTATTGTTACTATACTAAAATCATTCTCACCTTTAAATTGGGAGAAACATGCTCGATAATCTTTCGAGGTATCCAGTGTTCTAATGTTCTTACTGAATGTGTACAACATTGCACGAAGACCCCCAAATTACTAAGACCACTTTACACAATGCCAAAGCCAGTGTGGTTTTCATGGGTTTCAACCAACTTCTGCTCCTTAGTCATAAACTGGAACCTTTTCAAGTCATTCAATAAGCTCTTGAGAAAACGTCCGATCACCTTAATATGAATTTGTATGAAAAACCAGAAGAGTATCGAGACAAAATGTATTTATGTAGATAAGGAACACCCACATCTTCAAGAGGAGCCAGCACTTAAGAGAATCAGCCTATCACTGGAGTCAATGGTGAGTGATTTCCAATGGAGAAGGAACATGTCAGCTATGGAAAATATAAAAACAAAAATTTGACCCATTGAGTGACCATGCCTGTGTACTGCAAATATGGTACTGTGCTTTTAGGACAAATATTAATATCTTTTTTATAATAATACCATTAATAATGTGCATCATGTGCTTATGATATTCCAAAATACTTTGTTAAATCATTTTAAGGATTATTTTATTTAATCCTTATAATAATTTTAAGGTAGGTTATTTCTATTATTCTTATTTGATTGATGAGGGAACTGAGGAAAGATCATTAAGTTAATTGCCCACGATACTTGGGAAGGGTCAGAGCTAGGATTCAAAACTAGATAGGCAGACTCAAAGTACTGATACTCCTAACTACTATACTATAGCTCACACCTTGAATGCCTCAACATAATTATCCAATTTTCTCCAGCTTTTAAATAATAAACAATAGCATTAAGAGGAAAAAATTGTGTGAGAATCTCCATTTTGAAAAAGTATGACTTTTTAAAGTGAATTCATAAATGAATGTTTATGTCCCGTGCAAAATTCGTATGTTGAAGCCTTAAACAAACCTTAACCCACAGTGTGACTGTATTTGGAGATGGGATCCTCTAAGGAAGTAATTAAAGTAAAAAAGAGTGGATCCCTGATCTAACAGAATTACTGTCCTTATAAGAAGAGATGCTAAAGTCCGGGCGTGGTGGCTCACGCCTGTAATCCCAGTACTTTGGGAGGCTAGGGCGGGCAAATCACCTGAGGTCAGGAGTTCTAGACCAGCCTGACCAACATGGTGAAACCCCATCTGTACTAAAAATACAAAAATTAGCTGGGCATGGTGGTGGGCACCTGTAATCCCAACTACTCAGGAGACTGAGGCAGGAGAATCACTTGAACCTGGGAGGCAGAGGTTTCAGTGAGCCGAGATTGTGCCATTGCACTACAGCCTGGGTGACAGAGTGAGACTCCATCTCAAAAAAAAAAAAAAAAAAAAAAGATGATAGAGAGCTCTCTTTCTCTCTGCCCTACACACACACTGAGGATAGGCCTTTTGATAACTCAATGAGAAG
>NW_012102865.1:177178-326149 GCF_000951045.1 Mandrillus leucophaeus
GTGCAGTGGTGTAGTCATAGCCCACAGCAGCTTTGAACTCTCAGACTCAAGCAATCCTTCCACCTCAGCCTCTTACATAGCTGGAACTACAGGCATATGCCACCATGCCTTGCTTATTTTTTAATCTTTTTTTAGAGACTGAGTCTCACTATGTTGCCTTCATAGTGTGCCACCTCGTTATGTGGCTGACAATTTTGTCTTTAAATGGAGATGATAGTGTTGCCTATGTTATAAGTGGTCATTATGAACATCAAAGGAAGTCATCCACCTGAAGCCTCAAAAACTGTCAAGTTCTATTGAAATGTCATAGATCATTATTATTGAGTTGTTTACTTTAAATGACCAACACCACATTTTGAATTTAAATCATGTGGTACTGTATTTTAAGGAAGTAGTAACCATGTAAGTTTAGAAGAAAGATTCAACATGTCCTGAATGTGTTTTTAACAACAATATATTACATTTTAAGTGTATTTGGTGACAAAATATCTGTAATAAGTACAAGTTTTGTCAAGGCTATAATAGAATCATAAACCAGCCTAAGAAAGAACTTGTTCTGGCCGGGTGTGGTGGCTTATGCCTCTAATCCCAGCATTTTTTGGGAGGCCGATGTAGGCCAGATCACCTGCAGTCAGGAGTTTGAGACCAGCCTGGCCAAGATAGTGAAACCCTGTCTCTACTGAAAAACACACACAAAAATTAGCCAGACATGATGGCGGGCACCTGTAGTCCCAGCTACTCGGGAGGCTTGAAGTGGAGAATCGCTTGAACCCAGGAAGCAGAGGTTGCAGTGAACTGAGATCACACCACTGCTCTCCAGCCTGGGTGACAGAGTGAGACTGCCTCTCAAAAAAAAAAAAAAAAAAAAAACAAAAAACAAAAAAAACCCCACAACTTGTTCTGTGGGTAAAGTGATGAAAATCAATATGGTAGATTTCTGCAGAAAAGGGATATTTAATTTTAATTCAACCTGCATCTGGTGAGTACTTGTCACCTGTAAGGTGCTGTGTCACCTTCTGAGACGTAAACAGAAAATGATTGTATATCTACTATTGGATTGTTTTATATGATAATTGGTGGTGATAGGGAAGGTAAGTGTAGGGACATTCAGGTAAACGGTGTCTGATACGCTTTGGCTGTGTCCGCACCCAAATCTCAGCCTGAATTGTATCTCCCACAATTCCAAGGTGTTGTAGGTGGGACCCAGGGAAATGTGATTAAAGCACGGGGGCCAGTCTTTCCTGTGCTATTCTCGTGATAGTGAGTAAGTCTCATGAAATCTGACAGGTTTATCAGGGGGTTCCCCTTTTACTTCGCTCCCATTTTTTCTTTTGCCCCTGCCATGTAAGATGTGCCTTTCACCTCCTGCCATAATTCTAAGGCCTTCCCAGCCATGTGGAACTGTAAGTCCAATTAAACCTCTTTTCATTCCCAATTTTGGGTGTATTTTTATCAGGAGTGTGAAAACGGACTAATACAGTGTCCATTGATTGATCTGCAGCATAATATGAAGGGAATGAATTGGGAGAATAACACAGACAGCCTTATCAAAAAAACAGTGGAGTATTATCTTTATATACCTATTTCAAGGGCAATATTTGATTGCCAGGCACAGGCCTACTTTTCAAATATATAGTTCATGCAGCAAGCAATGATTTTTGCTTTTTGATTCTTGATACACAAAGCACCCAGTATCAATAATGATACCCTAAGAACCTAATAGAAAAGCCCTATACACAACTTTTTTTCTTTTTCTTCCATGATGTTGAATCAGGGATGCATTAAATCTGGCTCTTGTGACACTATTCCACTTTTTATGTGAAAGAGCAAGAAAATTCTGCTCAACAGGGAAAAAAGAAAATATTAAAAATGATTTTTGCTTAGGTACATATAACTTCTATGTTGTTACCTTTATTTTGCATCTGTAGCTCATTCTTTGGTTTCAGGCTCTAATTGTTAGCAGCTTTTCTTCTGGTCTATAAAGCCTTCAAAGCTCTGACCCCTGGTTTTTAGTACTATTATTATTATTATTATTAGAGACGGAGTCTTACTGTGTCACCCAGGCTGGAATGCAGTGGCGCAATCTTGTCTCACTGCAACCTCTGCCTCCTGGGTTCAAGCGATTCTCGTGCCTCAGCCTCCCGAGTAGCTGGAATTACATGCGCGTACCACCATGTCCAGCTACTTTTTGTATTTTTAGTAGAGATGGGGTTTCACTGTGTTGGCCAGACTCGTCTTGAACCCCTGACCTCAGGTGATTCACCAACTTCAGCCTCCCAAAGTGCTGGGGTTACAGGCGTGAGCCAGCGAGCCCGGCTGGTTTTTGTGCATTTTTGACTCCCAGCTTAAGGAGAGAGTGTGCCTGGGTAGATCTTTCTGTCCACCATTGCTATAGTTTTAAGTGTATTTGTTTTTTAATCAAAGTGCATTATTCTGTATTAGACCTAAGTGGACAAATACGTTCTTCAAATTTTGAAGGAAAAACTAATAAAACTCATACAAGATGGGTGGATTTCAAAATATCAAGTGCCCTAAATTCTTAGTTGTAATGAAAACTATCACATTTGTTGAATGAAGGAGTTAATTATGTAAGATTCTTATGCCAGGAAGGGGAAAAAGAAAAATAAGTTTATTTTTTTTCCATATCTGTCAATTGAAAATATGAAGTGTTACAGCTGAAACATGAATATTTTAAAGTAAGAGCAAATGCTTGTAATTCTTCTTGGGCAGTGGTTTCAGGCATGTCCTTTACTGGCAATGAACCACATGCGGGGAGAATCTATCTCACAGTGCCAAGGAGTTATTTATGCTTGCCTTAGACTCTCAGGACTTGAGTGCGTTTATTACACATTTTTCTCCTCTTTTGCTTAAAGTAGTCCAAATCTCTTTCCATTTACCCATCATGTGTTTTCATTTTAATCAGGTGCAATTTTGATTTTTCTCTTTGTGTTCATGAGTAATGTTTGCAAAATCAAATCAACAAATAAAGACACTGTAATTTATATTTTCATATTTTTTGGGGGGGGGTTTTACCGCAAACACACCCCCAAACCCAGGGGAAACTATTCCCAGAAGTGCGATGGATTTGAGCACCATGATCTTCAAACTATCTTTAGTTTATACGGTTTATACATTAAAGAAAGTAAATGCAATTGTGAATGCCTAATGGAACTGTCTGGCACATACTACTGGAGGGTATTTATATATAGTCTGATAAAAAATTAAAACCAATTTATCAAAATGGCAACACATTTGGTAATTTGGAACACTCCTAATGTCCATTTAAAGTGCAATACTCAGTTATTTATTCCATTTTAGAGATTTCAAGTTATCAGCATTTAGTACAATTTATAGCTCATTCTTAATTTTGCTATTATTTACGTTAGCAAATAAAAGGCATCTTACTCTGCAAAAAAAGTGCTGATTCTTATTTTATGGAGTACCTTAGTGTAATAGATTTAGTGTGGAAAACAAATTGAAAGCCTTCTACCACCAAATTAGAGTTTTAAACTTACATTATTAGCTTTTAGGTGCGTGGCTCTCACACTTTAGTACCTTGAAGAAACAACCAGGAAGTTTGTTAAAAATGCAAATCCTTGACTTCTAGTCCCCAGGGACTCTTATCAGAAGGTGTGGAATGGAACCAAGTAATCTGCATTGATTTTAAATTATCACCCCTAAGTAATTCTGTTTCTATGAAACATTTTGAGATATGAGATAAAAGAATTTTTGCTTTTTGTACACAATATCTTTTTTGTATAAACTATTGATTAATAGCTTTAGTAATCTTAAAATTAATCAAGTGGATGATTACATTTGAGACGTTATGTGATCTTTTAAAAATTTAATTTTGGAAATTGTTCCATTTTGTATTAACATTACAAGTTGTGTCATTAAGACCAAACAAAAATCATCAAATCAATAATTCACTTAGTAGACCATGGTCTACACGGAAAGCTATAAAGGTTTAAATTTGTCAGGTGTATCCTTTTCTTAAACAACATTATTCACAGGGAAATTCAGATAATGAAACATATCACCAGAAAATAAATGTAAGAAGCAGCTAATATTTATATACACTGAAAAGAATAGGCCGATTTAGTGAAAGTAATATTCTGTTGTGTTACAAAGACTTCCAAAAGAATATGGCTTTTGGAAGTATGTTCAATGATGAGATCTCATTCTGGCTATGTACTGTGATAATATTCATTACTACAGAACCAAAACCCACCTTACAGTGAATATTTAGATTTCAAAAACAAGCATATTCTAAGTGACATCATACTAACTGATAACCTCATTTTTTTCTGATAAGGAGCTAACAATGGTGTCATTATAAAAGAATGGTTTAAGAATTGAAGGAGATAATATATGCTGTTATTATGGGTAAGAGTGGAAGACCAGTGAGTCCCCTACAGAAGGTCACTCAATCCTGAAATATTTCCTCAAACAGAAAAGTCAGTTACAGAGGAATGCTAGATGTCAACTGGTAGATAACATCTTAGACTTGAAATTACTGCCTAAGAAGAAATAACAAAAAGACTTTTTCGTGGTTCTTTATGTCCTAGAGGCCATAGGAGAGAATCAACCTTATTAAAAACAAAAATGGAGATGCTACACATATCATTGAGGACATGAAAGTGGAAATAGGCAAGTTATAGGTATACAAACAAATTCTAGGTTCTAGGAAAAGAAAGGCGAAGGGAAGAGAAATTCAAGCACCATCAAAGTACAGAGCTTCAGAGCAAGGATCCGTCTCTGGCTCTTGGGAGATTTTGGCAGAGGCAGGCAGTTCTTAGTTGTTGAGTGACTAGTTGGAGAAAAGGAGAAAGTTACAAGCAATTTCTAAGGAATTGGGAGCCCAGGGCATTCCTGCTCCTGAAGATACTATGACAGCAACCTTAAAAGTTTCATTTTTTTTCTGACATGCCATCTGAATTTGAAGAGAACCAGAAAATTCAGTTACCTAGGTCTACATCCATTATCCAGGCAAAAGGCTGTAGAATCAAACCTATTTGTACTGTTTATGTTTGCCAAATGAGCAATTTCAAATATTAAAATGACATCAATACAGGTTTCTGGAGAAGCTCACTGACATTAACAGCATTGCCAAAAATGTAATGCAAACTTCTTAACATTTGTCATATTTAGGAAGTTCTATTTTCCAGTTCATTTTCATAGAGCTGGAAAAAGGAAACATAAATTGCTGTGGCAGTAGGGGAAGGAAACCAAAATTTAACGAAGGCTTATCATGGGTCTCACATTGTGTTATGCAGTTTATATATGGTCACATTTGGTAAGTTTAGGATATATGTGAAGGGTACTAAAGATGCAAGAGATAACGTGTGGTTTACAGACATTTCAATGTTTAATAATGAACCTGCCATCTCAAACTACTTTACCAGTTTAACTTATTAATTGTTGAAATTTTCAAACCAACCAAACCTGAGAAGAGTCTGCAAATCTGTACATTTTCACATACACATCCATTTACATTCACTCAAACACCTTTTTTAAGACTTCTATAACTATAGTTATCAGTCTTGGAAAAATAAAAATGATGTATTGAAATTTTCCTATAACTGTCATTGTGACAGGGTTGTGAGGAAGGTCATGGCAAATTATACAACAACACAGAGCACGAGTTTTATTTGGGAAACTTACAAAATAAAAATACCTCACAAAGGTTTGCAAGAAGCAATGCATAACTCCCTTTTCTCAGCATTCCACAGAGAAGCATGCCAGCTATGAGCAGGGCAGCCTGTGCCCTGGTAATTCCACTTCTTACAGTGTAAGCAGAGAATGGCCCAACAGTGACTGTGTTAGCCTTAGTTTTCCTGAAAGCAGAGATATTTGAGCAGTGTATTTGGGAGTGTGATTTCATGGGGGCAGGAACAAGAGATAGGCAGAGAAATACATAGAGAGAGAGAAAATGACCCAATATAGGTTATCCACTTAGTCACCGACAAGTTGGCTGACAAGTTGCTCAATGCTGTGGAACAGCCTACGTGGTATGACACATATCTTAGGATCATCAGCTCAAAGGGAGAAAAGGGGGAAATATTCACCCATTGGCTTCTGTCTCTCAATGGCCAAGAATTGTCCCAGGGTGCATTAATTTACTCTGCAATTTTTATCAGTCTTCTCTTTGTGTGAGACGCATCCTAGAACAGGATCAAAGGGTTCTTATCCAATGCCTGAGGGGAGGTATTGTCAGATTGCCTTTATAGAAAACTGATCAGATCTCATGGCTGGAACAACCAATGACATTTGAGTAAGTATATGATATGCAAATTTCCCTTCAGGTGGAGGACTCGATGTTTTAGACTCAGTTACTAAGAGGTTAGGTGCCAACTGTCACAGCTCAGCTCCTGGAGCCCCAGGGAGCCTGTGGGAGATTGCAACATCTTCTCCTAGGAGCCATCCATCCTGTGGGAATTTGGTTTTGAAATGCAGCTGGAGTCAATGCGGGACTCCAAGATAGCTTGTCCATTGCCAGGCAATGAAGACAGGCCACTGAGGCTCACCTTTGGACTTCCTGGTTGACATCCCATGGTCAGCTCTGGATATGCAGGGTGTAAATTCATTCTAATGATGTTAATTTTAAGAATGGTGTACAATTTTTTTTCTAATTAGGTATTTTGTGCCCATATTAGGAAAAAATTGATTTGGTTCACCTAATAAATTTGCATTGAACCTAATTCTCATATTTTATGTTCCTGACTTGTAAAGGAAAGCTTAAACAGAGGGAAGATTCTCTGTGTCTTGCTTTTCAGAGAGAGATGTGGGTATGGGTCAAAGGGTGGTTAGAACCTTCCCATCCTCTAATACATTATGGAGGATGTTGACTGCTCTTCATCTTTGATACCATAAATTAGAGTATTATGTTCATAATGACTATTTTCTATTTAAGGAGGTTTTTTGTGAAAAACGTTATCTTTTTCTGATTAATAACTCCTTCAATGCTATTTATGTTCTCCCTCAACTGTGCCTTTGCAGCTGAATAACTGATTCACCATACTACTGAACAACCTTTTGATGACTTGAGTTTATTTATTTTTTAAAAGCCAATACCTTCATTTGCCATTCTTGTACTTCCTGTCCTGCTTAAAGCACTTTTTGGTATTTTTTTGTGATGTAAAATCAGCCCAGTTTATCTCCTTTCAAGACATGTTTATTGAAAATGCCTTGTCTCCAGGCTCACTTTGGTTTCCCTTTCCAATTCTTATAGACAACTGGTTAACTAATCGAGTCACTCCCAAGCCCCATTTTTGTTAATCAGTATATGTAATAAGATGATGCAGTCTAAACATTTATTTAATAAAAAGAATGTCACATCTGTTGAATGTCACTTACAGAAGTTACAAAAAGGAGCCATCCATTTATTCTTTCAACAAATATTTGTTGAAGCATAATGCTATTCTCTGTGTTGTGGGATATTGTAGGATGTAAAAGACCTGGCTCACAAAAGCATGCAAGCTAATGTTACTAACTTCATTTTGTCAAGCAATTTGGTGTGGGAAATAACCAGTGGGAAAACAAGTGGGGAAAGAAAAATAA
This sequence comes from Mandrillus leucophaeus, assembly GCF_000951045.1. Lineage (NCBI taxonomy): Eukaryota > Metazoa > Chordata > Mammalia > Primates > Cercopithecidae > Mandrillus > Mandrillus leucophaeus. Next base: position 184,739 of record NW_012102865.1, read on the forward strand.
GTAGAAAGACTCTGAACATATGTTCAACACAGCAGGAGACAGCATTAGAGACCTGGGATCCAACTTGTAAAAAGAAAGTGTGTAGTGGCTTGCATTTTGAAAAGAACCCCATATGGGGAAAGATTATACTTTGTGGCAAAGACACAACAGGGAGACCTAGATGAGATCATGAGTATTTTCTTTGTGGAACCACAGAGAAGAATTTAGGGTTAGGAAGCCCATTAGCAGATGACATGCCCAGGAGCAACACTTAGCCACTGCCTGGGCATTCGTAGTGGCTTGTGTGTGTAGGAAGTTATAAAGTTCTGAACACTCAACTCATTTGCCTTTGCATTTAGCATCTTCTGTGCAGAAAATTAATTATGCTGCAGTCTCATTGTTATCTAACATTTTAGAAAACTAGCGACTTATTAGGTTATACTAGTATTAAAACTTAAAATTAACCACTAGCTAGAATCATTTTTAGGATTTCCTCACTTTTAATTAAATCTAACATCAATGTTGTAAAACCCTAAAGAATAAAATAATATTTATTTTGCTAGTAAAATGAATTTGCAAATGCTTTCAACTCCCTTGGGGACTGAAGTTCAATAAGAATTGAAGTCTTTTCACACTGCATGTTGGAAAGGGCCAAGCGCCATGTTGAGAGTTCGTAAGTCTTCTGTACCAGCAAAGAGAGGCAGTAGAAGAAAGAAAGATTTACCTACTCTGCATTAAGAGAACTATTAGACTGCCATTCATAGTGCAGTTTTTTTGCAGTCATACAGAAACACATTTCTAGGTCATTAGACAGTCAAGTTCCAAAAGGGTTTTGCAAGAATCAAATCATATGTGAGCTGAGTCAAAAATCCGGAGGTTGCTCTGTAGGTGAAGAATGTGGCAAACATAAGATCTGAATGAAAGCAAAATTGAGAGTCAGCAGTGCAGGCTCTGGGAGGCGAAAGCCCAAAAGGGCCAAGAAATGCTTTCGATGTTGGACCTTGGGGATAAAATGATGATTTGTCAAATTACTAACTAGGTGAAAAAAACAAAAGAATGTTCTCCAGCCAGGATCATGGGACCAGAGGTGTTACCAGGTCAAATGACATTACCGGGTGACCTACTGCTCTTAGTTTTTTCTTGATGCACTTCATTTAAGTTAACATCTTCATTCTCTGTGTTGTATTTTATGTATAGTGGTTTTCTCTATCTGAAGATTTTTGGAGTATTTACTCAATGACTTGTTTATATAACTTGTTTCCTCCTCTTTCAAGATGAGTTGGCTGAGAACAAGGACATTTTCCTAGTCACCCACTGTCTCCAAGCTTGTGAACAGTTACTGATAGCACTCAACTGCTTTTTTATTTTTTAAAAAATAGGGATGAGGTCTCAGTATGTTGCCTCAGGCTGGTCTTGAACTCCTGAGCTCAAGTGATCCTTCCTCCTCGGCCTCCCAAAGTGCTAAGATTACAGGCATGAGCCACCATGCCTGGCGGCACTCAACTGTTAAATGAATGAATAAGTGAAATGAACATTTTTCCTTAACAACCTTGCCACACCATCATTGTTGCGTAGTGTGCGCCAATGAGTGGTAATGTAAGATTTTATTGTTGGTTAAAGCTCAGATGTTTTCAGCAGACAGAGAGCTTGGAAGCAGAGCAAGCTCTGATAATAGCTCTTGCTGTTTGTGGGTATGTACAGTGAATTTTAATTCACCTTGTTTATATAAGAAGGGTATAATATGAAATATAATTTTGGCATAGGCTTTAAAAAACAAGTCTTAATATATTGATAAATTAGTACTTTGGGCTGTTGTCTCTTTTCTCCCAAAAGAAAATTCAATTAGAGTTAGGGTCATGTTGTCCCATAATGTTTGACAGAAGAGTGTTTGAATTCCATAACCAATTTTTAGAAACAGTAGCTTGAGTTATTTTCTTCCCTAGTGCAGTTACCATGGAATTGATATAAAAACTTGGATATTTCTATATTACTCATTTCAGAAATGTGTTCAACTTTAAGGAATTATTTGAATCTTAAAAGTATTTTGCAACCAACTCATCTATACCATCAACTCCTGACTCACCTTCAAGCAATGTTCTCCCTCTCTCTCTGCTTTTACCCCCTTAAATTGGAACTGATGTTTTATATCTAATCTGTTATAGACAAGATACAAATTGCATGAGGGCAAGGACATTTTCTGGTTCATTCCCTGCCTAGCCCTCAATGACATGGTGAATGCATAACAACAACAACAATTCTAATAAATGAAGGAGAAGTTAGTGGGCTGTTTCAAGCAGTATTTCCTGGAACAGCTGTGTTTTGGTGGGGTTCGGAGTCTGGTTATTGACTTTGCATGTTTGGAAATTAGCTTTTATTAGATTTTGAAAACTGAGATCATAAACGTTTTTAAAATTTAATTTTTTATTATATTTGTTCGAAAACCACTGCTAAAAGGCTTATAACAATGTTCCCCTTCCCCCTTACCTTCCAGCCCACAACTATCCTCCTCACCAATGTGATCTTTCTTTGGAGATGAGAAATGTCATCTTTCTTAGCTTTTCCGGTACTTGCCTCCTTATCTCTAAATCCTATGTAGTATTGCTTTATTTTGATTATTAATTTTAAACGTTATCCAACCCTATCACAGTGTGGTGAAAAATCCATAGTATTATAATTACTATGGCTAATGTAAATGCTATCCACAGTAAACCCAAGTGGCACACTGTATTTATAGTATGTTATTATAGTACCTTTTCTTGGGTTAAGAACTGAAACTTTTTCTTTCAGTTTTCTCGGTTTGTCTTCAAATTGTGGTTAAGTCATCATACACCTTCCAACAAGCCGTATAAAATCCTGTCTCATTCAAATTCCGGTACAGTGAAATCTACCTGGTAATCTCTCCATTTCTTCTTCATCTCTCTTTCCCCTGGAAGCATCCTTCCGGTGGTGGGGGCGGGGCGTGGTTTTGTCCAGTCTGAAATGGCTCTCCTCTATGTGAAAGCTTCTGCCCAGTTATAATCTTGGACCCTCTGTACCTCCTGGTCGTTTCTTTTGTCTCTCTCGATTTTGGATTACCTGCTTTCTGCTTTCTGTTGACCTTAGTCTTGCTCCTTCTTGGTTTATTCCATTATGGGTAGAGCATCCACTAGTTCCTGGAGAAACAGAGTTCACAGGTAATTTTTTTAAGACAACATTTCATAAAATATTCTTATTTCATTTTCATGTAAGGCTGATCATGTCATTGGACATGAACGACTAGAATGGATATCATTTATATCAAGAATTTGAAATGGATTGTGCTACTCTTGTAGGACTTCCTCCTTAGTTCAGCTGAAAGCTGGGAACTTGTCACATGACCACGAAAGATTAGCCTCACAGATACTTTGAAGGATGAGAAGAGCAGGGTTCATTGGGTGAAAGGCAAAAAAGGGAAACAGGGACCCTCAGCAAAGCAAGAGTCCTGCGAGTAGGTTTCTTGCCTCACAGATTGAAACCCTAGTTACTATCCTGGAAAAGGGGAAGCCAGGCTCCTCCCCGCTGCAAAGGGCACAAACTTCCCATGGCTCCACCGCGTTCTCCTAGTGCACTGGCCAGTCGGAGGTTTTCCGGGGACTCCTTTATACTTGGCTGTCTCACTACCGTCCTCTAGCTTTCTATGTTGCTGTTAAAAAGCAAAAATAATTTTTATTCCTTATCTTTTAATGTACCCCCTTTTTCTCCCGGGAAGATTTTCTCTTTATTCCTGCTTTTTCTTTTCTTTTCTTTTTTTTTTTTTTTTCATTTATAGCTTTAGACACTTGGTAGTAAGCCTTTTCCATCTGGAGACTTACATCCTTCAAAGTGAGGAATTATCTGATTTTCTCTATGAAACTCCTGTTAGTCAGATGTTGGGCCTTTTTGCTTAATATTTTCTTTAATCTTTTCCCTCCTATTGGTTATCTCTTTATGTTTTTGATCTTTCAATTCTTTTGTTAAACTTTTATTTTCTAAATATCTATTTCTTGTTTCACGAGTGTTCCTTTTCATGCATTTTCATGTTGTTCTGTGGGTTCAATACCTCTTTTACCTCTCCAGGGAAATGAATTACAGTGCTTTTTGGTTTTGGTTTTGGTTTGTTCGCTCCCTGAATTCACTATAGTTCTTTCCTCATTTTAATTTTAAATGTTTTCTATGATGTTTTTGTTCTTTTCTAATTAATATCAAGGCCTTCAGAAGTAAATAGAAAGTTCTATGTGTGGAGGCTGCAGTTTTGCACTGCTAAACCTCCTGAAGTTACCACAACTGGCCAGTTAGCTTCTGTGTTGTGAAATCCCAAATGCCTGTATTCCCACAGGAGTTTTCTCAGAGGCAGTACATTCTCTCTTACACCTACCTGGGAGTTATTAGCTTGGCTACCAGCATTCTAGAATCTGGTGGAAAAGAAAGGCTCAGGGTCCACAGTTCAGTTAGATTAATTCCATTTGTTTTTCTGTATGGTACTTTGCTGTCTTTGATGCCTCATGCCCGCAGGGGTAGTAGAAGTGGAGCAGTCATCTGAAGGTGTTCAGAGTGGGTGGGAACCAGGAATTTGAGGCTAATTGCTCCCTAGCAGTTTCTCAAATCCTCTCCTTAATTCCTTCAAATTATTGTGTGTAATTCCAATTCCTGAGCCTTTTCTTACTTTTAGGGGCCAAATACATATATTCATCTGCAACAGCTTATTCTCCTCCACTCTTCTAAATTATTTATTATTCCTACATTGATTTTAGTCTTCAAACTCTGTGGCTTGGGACTATAAATATCTATTAATTCTTAATGAATATATTCAATTTTTTGTTTATTTGTTTTTGTTCTATTTTCCTGAATTTTAGGGGGTTGGATTTTGAGAGGAGAGGGGTAGAAGTGTCTTGATTCCATCAATTTAAGAATCACAGATCTCATGATCGGATTTGGAGGGATAGATTCTCATTGTACCACTTGTCAGAAATTTATTTTTAAAAGAGAATTACAGTGTATTAATACTTGCAAATATTATCACTAAGTAAATTAGAATATTTCTTTTGATTGCCAAAAGCAGTCTTGTTCTACTAAAAGAGTCAGCTTCAGACGCCAAATAAAGATCTAAACATTCATGATGAGTATTGAGTGATAGCAGAGAAAGCTAAATGTTCTTTACGGTTTATGTCGTATTACCTAGCCTGATGCCACATCCCTCATGTAAGCAGGTGCCTGCCAAAATAAATAGAATGATTAAATTGGGCAGCCAGGAATTACCACTGGACAGTTCTGATAATCCACAGGCAACTTTCCATTCTTCCTTTTTTTATTCTTCACAAATTCTACTAATATTTGTTATAAAAATAGATTATACAATTATTTGAGTGAGAAAGAAATATTTATGAAGCATCCACTCTGTACCATATATATAGTGGTATGTATTATTTCAATATTCTTTGTCAGATATTAGTTACATTTTAAATTTATGTCTTTTTAATGAGATTCCTGGGAAGTACCTGGTTTCCTGATGAAATTTAAGGAATTCCCATTATTTGCTTTAATCATTCCCTGGGAAGACTTCCACATGTGACCAAATACATTCATTTTATAGCTTTTATTTTAATTGTTGATTTTTTTATGGCTTTGTTCATAATTCTGTGCATACATTTTTTTGTTTACTCATATTATACACTGACTACGTACTCAATATTATACAAGCCTTCATTGTTTATTTTTCCATAATAAACAAGGAACATGAAGTCTTTGCATTTGGAAGTCTTCAAAGGCAGATCAGAGTCCAAAACCTAACACAAGCCCTCACTCCAGTTTGGTGAAAAGCAAATTAAAAAAAGAAAAAAGGGAAACAAAAAGTGAGTAAACAAAACACAAATGCAGAAATACACCAACAAAAATACACGTCGTCCATCTCTGCACTTCTTATCTTTCCTGGAAAGAATGGCAGCGACTAGGAAGAGTTTTTTCGGAGGCTGGATGCTCCCATGAAATGTGCACCTGGTCCTGAGGTGAGCCAGATTGGCAGGAAGAGAAGGCAGAGCTGATTCCAACTTGTTATTCCTTAACCAATCACCAGAGTGACAAACTTTGAGTGAGCTTGAACCACAGATGCCCGCTAGATGTTCATCCCTGTGTTAAAAAAAGATTTGGTGAAAATAGTGGCTGGTCCTGAGCCCAGCAAGGATGGAGATGAAGAATGATAAGTTATTCATTTCTAAAAATTTTATAAATATAGGACTTGCTTAACACTGACTGCTGACCTTGAATTCCCTTCTTCTGAGTATGTCTGCAATTCTAAAAGCAGCCCCAGAAGGCTGGAAAACGACTCACAAAGTGGCTATTAATAAACAGTGGTACATATAAAAGTGACAGAAGTCCAAAGTGTGTAGACAGGTGTTTTACTTCAATATTGTAATGAAATGCTGAAGCAGTGCAGGTGTTCAGCAGTCACAGCTTTGTCTGAACACTGCAGGGTATGTGTGTGTATGTGCCTGTGAGTACACACACTCCCGTGTATACATGCAACTAATGCACATGCACTTTGGGGAAGCACTTACTATGCGCACTGTGCAGTAACAACTGATTTGCTTCCAATCATTGCCATATTGATTTAAGTGAGAATGTGTTCTTAATAAGCATTATCCACCGCAGAATGCACATAGTAAGTGCTTCCCATTCCAATGTTCCTTGGTTTCAGCAATGTCAATGACTATACTGTATTAGTCTGTTCTCACACTGCTAATAAAGACATACTGAAGAGTGGGTAATTTGTAAAGCAAAGAGGTTTAGTTGATTCACAGTTCCACATGGCTGGGGAGACCTCACAATCATGGTGGAAGGCGAATGGAAAGCAAAGTCCTGTCTTACGTAGTGGCAGGCAAGAGAAAGCTTGTGCAGGGGAGCTCTCCTTTATAAAGCCATCAGATATCGTGAGACTTACTTACTACCACGAGAACAGTATGGAGGAAACTGCCCCCATGATTCAATTATCTCTACTTGGCCCCACCCTTGACACATGGGGATTATTACAGTTCAAAGTTCACAGCAAAACCGTATCACTTACTTAACAAGAAACTTAATAAAGTAATGTTGGACCTAAATATTTTAGGTTTTTCCAGTATGATTTTATTTATTTATTTATTTTGAGACAGAGTCTTGCTCTGTCATCCAGGCTGGAGTACAGTGGTGGTATCTCAGCTCACTGTAACCTCTGCCTCCCTGTTTCAAGTGATTCTCATGCCTCAGCCTCTAGAGTAGCTGGGATTCCAGGCATTACCTTGGGATTACCACCACACCTTGCTAATTTTTGTATTTTTAGTAGTGGTGGGGTTTCATCATGTTGGTCAGGCTGGTCTTGAACTCCTGGCCCCAAATGATCCCCCTGCCTCAGCCTCCCAAAGGGCTGGGATTACAGGTGTGAGCCACCATGCCCACCTACCAGTATGATTTTAATGAGATTAAGGATAGTTGGTTTCATGGGAGAAGAAAACATTCAGGTCTCCTATTTAGATTGAGTTCATCTCAAAATACAGGAAAAATAATACAAACTCAGTCTATTTCCTAAGTCAAGTTGGTCAATAACATCTTCATAGATAGAAAGTGATTTTTCAATATTTAAAAACCAGCTCTCTGGATCTCACAAGACCACAAGTGAATAGAATTAGATCAACTACTGTGACATAATGCAAACATTACTAGTAGGGATGAACTGATGAGTTCTCTTTTTTATCCCAGCTTCATTTCTAGATTTATCATCTTGCCTTCCATTTTATTTTTCATTTCTTTTATCTCCATCTTTACCCTCCTTTCTCCTGGCCACCACTTCCTCTCTCATTTTATGGAATAAATTGTAATGTGAAGAGCATCTTCAAGAAATTATATCTTATGGCCTTTCTTAAGGTAATTCAAACTTGTGCTTGGCCGAAAAAGAACTGTATGCTAAATTTATGTATGTTCCCAGAGACAGAGAGAAACTATTTTTTCTCTGTCCCCTTCATGAGACATTTAAACAAGTGAGTAACAGGTGCTGCATGCCTGGAACACACTGTACTCTGAATATTCTCGTAAGAAGTTGTGCACTCTGGGGAGAGCATTTCGTTTCTACGTCCTCATGAACAACACCTGTGCTTGGTCAGTCACTGGAAGGATACACCCTTGGTGATAAAAAGGGATTTTATTGGGCTGTGGATAGAATTGTTAAATACTTGGGAAGGAAGCTGAGAAATTAAGTCTACCGGGTTGGATAATAACTGCATGTACTTCGTGATAAGTTGTTTTATCTGTGATTTGAATGGAAGAAATAATGCAAGATTGAACCACCAAACTCATGTATTATTTTAATTTGAAAAAAAGTTGACTTTTTCTAATAAGAAATATAAAACTTTATTGTGCCAGAGTGACAATATTCAAGTAGGAAGAGAAAAAAAGAGAGATATAAAGAAGGAACTATTGGTTAGTTGGATTGAGAGGCTCATCTCCATGTCTTTTGCATTAACCTCAGAATTAGCAGGTAGAGCTCATGGACTTGGCTTAATAAAGACGATTTATACAGTGCTATGGATAAGAGAAGAGCTCTAGAGACAATATTTGTAAGCCATAAATTACTAATACATATGTACTTATGATGAATAAATTATTTTGCAATATGATGAGCATGATCTTCCTTTGAAGAGAAAAATAAAATCTAGGTTTCTGAAGGAGAATTAACTCCATTAGGCCCGGGGTATACATATTTTAAGTCACTTCACTGCCTAGAGTTTTAAGTATCCTAATGGCTAGAAATTATGCATTTGTCCATACAGAGCATCCTGATAACTCCCCCTGGCAGACCTGTACTATAATTTAAGCCAATGCTTGATAACTTTTATAAGCCTGGCAAGATGCTCTTCTTTTCTCCACTCCCATCCACTCCCACCTCAGTGTGTGTGAATCAATCACTATTCAGCTCCAACATCACCATACTGCTGCTTATCAATTACAAGTCAAGTTATTTTACAAAAGTGATAAGTATCCTGAATTCCATCTGTGATTTAGTGTTCTAGTTGCAATATTTTATGTTTACCTTCCAGATGTTTTTTTTTCTTGAGACAGGGTCTCAATGACTCTGTTACCCAGGCTGTAGTTCAGTGGCACAATTATAGCTCACTGCAGCCTCAACCTCATGTACTCAAATGATCCTCCTGCCCCAGGCTCCCAAGTAGTAAAGACTACAGGCACATGTCACCATGCCCAGCTAATTTTTAAATAGTTTGTAGAAATAGGATCTCACTATGCTGTGTATGTTGGTCTAAAGCTCCTAGCTTCAAGCGATCCTCCTGCCTCGGCCTCCCAAAGCATTAGGATTACGGGCATGAGCCACTGCACTTGACTTCTGCTAGATTTTAATTATTCTGAATGGCCACAGTATAAATTTTAAGTTGTTAATCATTGGAGAAAACTAGATGGTATGGGGGAAGTTTGTCCTAGTGACAACAGGTCAATATATAAGGCCAGAAGTTGTTGAGATCTAAAAACAGAACACTCTAGGCCTGACCCCAAGAACATTTCAGTTCATATTTTCAGTGTATTTCCAGCAGTCTAGATGAAATTTTTACTTGCCAGTTTCCTCACATCTTACACTAACTTACACTAACTTCGCCTCCCTCTCAACTTGGACCTGTTTCCCTGTTTATGACATTCTGTTAGGGATATTCTTATCCTTCTGGTTTTCAGGGCAAGAAGTTAGGAATATGGGTATCATCTTTGCTTTCACTTCTTACTGTCATTCTCTATGTCTCAGCTTCCATTAAGCTTTACATTCTTTCCTTTCAAGGATCATCTGGGATCTGCCCCTTCTCTGTTTGTGTGGAGTTAGCTTACTAGCTCCACTGGGCTTTCAATGCCCACCAGCTGTCCACCTCCATACCACAGCACATACTCTCTTCCTGTGTTGGGCCTCCCTTACTATCATTACACTTTGTGAAGGCTTGTCTGCCTCTGAAGATTGCTTTATCCTCTCCTCCTTGCCTGATATGTCCTACCGGTTTGCCAGATTGGACAATATCCTTTTGAAATCAATCTCTTTCCAACTCAACCTAGACATCGTGGTTCAATCACATGAATGCACTTCTATCAGCACCCTCAATTTCTCTTCTATTTCATCTTTCTTTAGCCATTATCTACTCCCAGCCATGACTATTGTAATACCCAGTCAAAAACAAATATACCCATTCTTTTCATTTCTAATCATCCTTTTTCTTTAGTATTTGTCCTTGGCGCAGAACATTAGAATTCTGTAAAGCTTCTGAATGGTACCACCACACATTTATTCCAAACCAACTGGTCCCTCAGTACCACTAGATAATTCTTTCTCTTGTGTATAATTTTGGCCTTTTTATGTTTTCTGTATTTACTGTTCAGATTTTTTTAAATTCTGCTCATTTTTTCTTCCTAACCCCATTTCTCTCAGTCTCAGCAGTCAACTCTGCCTGATTCCTCAAACAAGGTAAGGACCATTGGAACCCGTTCTCCCTGGCATGCTGGCCTCTGCTTACAGAACCCATTCTTATCCATCTTCCCTCCTGTTTTAGAGCAAGGTATCCCTGGGCCTTCTCTCTAAGATATCTGTGATGGTTAATTTTGTGCATCGACTTGACTCGGTCAAGGGGTACCCAAACGTTATTTCTGGGTGTGTCTGCAAGGGAATTTCCAGCTGATATTGGCATTTGAATCAGTGGCTTCAGTAAATATCACCCTTCCCAATAAATGTGAGCATCATCTAATCCATTGAGGGCTGAATAGAATAAAAGGGGAAAGAAGGGGCAATTTGTCGCTTTTTGCGTCTGGCCTGCCTCCTTGAGCTGGGACATCAGCTTTCTCTTTCCCAAGGACTGAGGTTTACACCATCGGCTCCCCTGAATCTCAGGCCTTCAGACTCAGACTGAAATTGGCTTTTTCAGGGATTCAGCTTGCAGTTGGCAGATCGTGGGACTTCTCAGCCTTCATAATTGGGTGAGCCAATTCCTCACAACAAATCTCTTCCTATACACATCCTTCTGGTTCTGCTTCTCTGGGGAATCCTGACTGATATAACATCCTTCCCCCATACTCTAGGACCTTGATCATCATTTAGGTCCCCTTTTTGTAAATATTCCACATTTCTTTTCTCTTCTGAAACCCTCCTCCAGAGTTATATTGATATGTCCAAGTCTTCCTCACCCTCAAAATATGTTATTTTATCCCTACATCCTATTTAAGCAACTTACTAATTTCTCTTTCAGGGCGTGAGGGGAGATTAAAAAAAAAAAAGATAGAAAAAAGAACACACTTCCTGGCTCCATGTCCTCGAATTTCATACAGTCCTTCACTTACTACAATCTGGTGTTCTTTCTTATCATCTTTTAATCACCCTGTGATTAAAGAAGACTGTTCTCCCTTAATCACAAATGACATTCTCATCACCAAATCTTTTGCTTTTGGTCACATTACTTAATTTCCCTACAGAATTTGATGCTTGATATTATTTTTTGTAGGAATTGTATGGTACTAATGCCACGAGATTCTGGGGCATCACTTCACCAGTCAGGAACTCCTATGGCCAGTGGCACCTTTGCCCGAGTTTTGCTTGGGCCTGCTGGGCTTGCGCCACCCACTTGACCTGGCAGGCTGCACTCAGCTCACACTACCAGCCTGGATCCCATGCCTGCCAAGGATGAGCCAGGTGCAGAGCAGTGAGGGGTGTGTGAGCAAACGTGGGGTCCAGGAACTGTGCACAAGTCAGGCATGCTGACTGTGGCAGGGCACACAGCTCCAGGTGCCAGCACAGGTGCCGGCTCCCTGCAAGGTTGTGGCTGGACCAGGTGTATTGCAAGCAACTTCCACAGCTGGCACCAGGGACAGTGGTGGTACCCAGAAGCTTGGAGATGGCAGGAACCGCAGAGCCCCAAAGAGGGTGTCACAGCCGTGGCCTGGGGACGTCCTAGGTCTGGGCTCCCTGAAGGATTGCAAGTCTTCTCTCCTTCTCTCTTCTCTTCTTCTTGTCACCTGCAACATGACGAGCAAGGGACGTGTTTCAGTCCGGTTTGCATTACAGCTCTTTTAGCCCCGCTGTTTGGTGGTTCCTGAGTTGTTGTCCTGTGTCCAGGAAGAATGAGGTATGCAGACAAGTGAAGGGTGAGCAAGGCGAAGAAGAGTTTTATTGAGCAACAGAATAGCTCAGAGAAGACCCACAATGGGCAGCTCCTGTGGTGTTCAGCTCCTCTCCACAGGCAGGGTGTCCTGACAAGTGTTGAACTTTCAGTAGAAAGGAGACCTTGGGGTCGGTAACTCCTCTCTGCAGCTGGTCATCAACTCTCCGAGTCTGGCTGAGTGGGTGGGTGGGGAGGGTTATGGGCTTCAGAGGGAAGAAGTGCATGCTGGTTAGTCCATGGGCAGCCATAGATGGGCCCAGAAAAAGCACGTAGGTTACCACTTCCTCTGAGGGACTGGCAGTCCTGCCTCCAGGCTTCAGGCCTTCCTTGCTTGAAGGTGGGGTTTCACGGGGGACCTGCCCCGTTCTGCCCAGGAGCTTGTCTGCTTCCGGCTGCTGTTCATGGTGCCCAGGCTGTTCGTGCTGAGAGGAGCCTGCAGGCCAGTGATGAGCTACCCTCAGCATCCCCTCAACCTCCCTCCTATGCTCATCGGGGCCCAAAGTCTGGAGGGGCCTGAGGCAGCAGGGGGCTGGTGTGTCAGCACTGCCTGGAACGAGCACACACCCAGCCGGGTTGTGACAGTGCCCAGGGTTGGCCGGGTTGGCCTCAACTTTGCTCTGAGATGGGAGCCAGCGGTGGGAGCAAGGAAAGGCCAGGCAGCGGGAGCAGGCACTTCCCAGCCTGCAGGAGGGGAGCAGGGACGCCCTCCCGGGACCGAGAGTGCAGAGAGGCCAAGGTCCACAGCCACAGCTTGGGCAGCTGCAGCTGCACCCTGTATGGTGGGGCTCCTGCGAGCTCCCCGCCCCTGAGAGTACGGGGAGGCCTGGGTCTGCAGTTGCGCCCAAGGAGTGCGAAGCTTCCACCCTGTCAACTGAGAAGGGGGTGGGGCTTCTGCCTGTTCCCGCTCCCACCAGCTACAGGCAGCTCCTAGCCCTAGCCACGCCTCCCCGAGTGCAGCTGGAGTCATGGCAGCAGCCCTCTAGACAGGCCGCCGCTGCCATCACTAATCTCTCCTAGTTTCTGTTTGCTTTTCCGCCTTTCAATGGGCTCACCCATTGCACCGTGTGGGTGTTCCCTCAGTATGTAAAGGTACGATCCTCCATCTTCATTTCTTTTCTTTTACAGCAGCCCTACATGATCCCATTTTTATCAATAGCTTTATTTTATATTATGAGCCATGTTTCCATGTGCAGATGACTTCTCAATCTGTACGTCCAGTCATCTCCCCTTGTCATTTCATCCAGTCCATTCTGACCTTCATCTTTTATTAATAAAAAGAATGCAGTGCTTCATATCTCTACCTCGTTTAAAAACCCTGATGCTTGTAGGATACAGGTCAAACTCTTAAGTGTGGTGTAAAGTCCATCAGCATCTGGATTCTCATCTTTTATTATTCACAGCTACATGTACTCTCCTCCAGTCATATTGGAATTCTTATGATAATCTTTTCTTCTGCAATATTTATGTACTATTAGCTTCTCCCCTCCACCCCAGCTCAAACTCTGAAAAAAGTTTCATGACCATGGATTGTATCATCCAGATATTGAAAATACTATTATCAGTCTATTTTGAGATTATCTTGTTGGTGCCTTGAGGCAAGGCCACACTTTTCTCCCTGAAAAAGAAAAAAAATGTGATCATTGTCAAGCATCTTGGGAACTTTTTCAACATGGGACAAGCAATAAAGTATGTGTTTGCTCTCGGGACTGGAGAACCATCTTACTTCCTCAGGACCAGGGACTTCCAGGCATGGTATTAACCTAGAATTTTAGGTTGAGTTTCCACAATACAAATTCTGATGTGAGAGGATTTGCATGTAAGTGGTTTATGGAGAGGAAATAGGAAAGGGTACAGGAGAAGCAGGTTATGTGAGGGGAAAAAGCCAAGAAAGGATGTAATTTCAGGTAAAGTCCCAGCCTGGGCTTTACCCTCTGGGGAACTCTGGAGTGTATACTCCACCTCAGACATTGCCCTGCCTTGAGGCAAATGGGCTTGAATTGCATCTGCTTGCAGCAGCAGTTAGTCATTGGCTACAGGCTGGGCTAGGCGGATAGGAATGAGGATTTGTAAACTCCAGATACTTTCAGCTCTGCTTCTGGCACTCAAGAGCAGGCTGCTGAGAAGCTGCAGGTGCAAGCAGTTAGTAGATCACAGAACTGGGAATGGCATAAAAAACTGGCAACAGAGATGTGAAGGAACACCAATAGTATCCAATAAACCTGGGTAAGCAGGCTAGGAGGCAGAATAATCACAGACCTTGCCCTTTTTACTGCCAGCTGCAGTCATAGCAAGAACAGTAGAACATAGAAGCGACAGCTTTTTAAGCTATCATCTCTGGGCAGTAATGGAGTCCTTTGTCCTCAAGTGGCCATGCCTAGCCCCACTAGGAAGTATGAGACATACCAGGACTTGGACTCCTGGGCCCAGCTAAAGGAATCACTAGTGGTCATGGACATCCCACTGTGCTCAACAGAGAAGAGACTTTCTGAGGGTTATTAGTAGCAGAGCAAAAGGATGGGGGCCAAATAAGCAGGCCGGAGAGGAATGCCCAGAGTAATTTCAAAATGCATGCAGAATTATATTGCAGAAAACTTAGAAGTAACTAGGAAGTGGAAGAGACTCAGAGAGAGAGAGAAGTCAATAGAATCTCTGAAATCAGTAAAGTTTGGCCTACATTCCTTTTAAGCACTGGTGAGAGACTAGAATTTTCAGTCACTAAACCCCCGATGGCTGTGTATTACAGTTTATCCATGCCTGATCCACGGAATGGAGCAACAATGCTCATCTTCTCCGTAGGCTTTCAGACCCATGAACAATGTCCCAACTTGAATGAACACTTTTATAATTTTTCCTAGACTCAGTTTCTCTCTCCTCTGTCCTTAAAGAGCACTCAGCAACTTCTATTACAGAATTTGCTTCATTGTACTACGGTGGTCAATTTAGATGTTTGTCTATCCCAAAAAACTCCTTCAGGAAAGAAGCTACTACTCTCCTATGTTTCTCGGTATTAAACATACTCTTAGGATTATAATACAGTCTTCATAAATACTGGCTGAGTGAAGAAACCATGATTTTCATCCTTTTGGGAAGGAAAATGTATCTCAGAATGTGATATAAACTATGAAACTTCTTCCAGAAAAATGCAGAAACAGAATCTTATATACATTAATATGGAAGAATTTCTCAAAACAGTGAAAAAAGATAAAGCATGTCTTTCAAACTCAAGACTAATGGTAGAGATCTTCCAAAATATTTGAAATCCTGGTATGTTCTAACTCTTACAGTATACTAATGAGAAAGTTTTTAGGAACTTGCTTCCAAATTACATGCACCAGCTACTTCCGAGGATGTTCGTAAGAATTGCAATTAGTGAGAAGCGGAGCACTGATGGGAACCAAGCAAGAAAACAGAAGAGTAATGAAATGAAGAGAGCTTTAATGAACAAGGAAAACAGGCAGGAGCAGGCAAGTCAGGCCCTGAAAATGAATGGTGGGAGAGGCACTGATTTCCCTCAGATTAATGTCTCACTCAAGGCTACCTTATTTGACTACTGAATGAGTCATGTCTAAGGTATTTCAGCCAGATAGAAGCAAAACCTCCTCCTTCATAGATTCCATCTTTTCCAAGAGTCCCGGGGAGCCTCGCATTCCCATTCCTTTCCTCTAGTCTCAAAGCACTTTTACTTTCCAGGTGTTGGCTACTCAGCCAGTGATACTGACATCATTTATTTAAGCAAAGGACACAACTTCCAGTGTTCATATTCAATGTGTTAATATTACCCATTTAGAGATTTTAGTGTTTGGTTGTGTTTTCACCATTGATGAAAGTGTAATGAAATATTTTGTATATGTTAAGTTCCAATGAGTAATTATTGATGAGCAGACTGTCGATTGAGACAGATTTAATGAAAGGGGAGTCAATTTAAAAACTGTACTTCTAATTGTGAAATATTTTAAATCTTATTATCTCTTTTACTTTTGTGAGCAAGATACACACACAAAATATTTCACTATGCAATTTAAGATAGATCCTAAGCTAAACATGTGAGGAAGAATTAGGTAACATTCAGATAGATTCAAATTTCTATAAGCAATTATTTTAAAGTAAAGTGAAAATATACATAATCTACCTAATAATAATCACATTTCCCCTGGCTACAGAAACTCATTCCTTCTTTTGCACCATGGCCATATGATTTCTAAATGTGTAGAAAGGGCTGGAGGTAAATAAATTCAGGTGTAAAGTCATACAAATTTGAAAGTTTCCTTAAATTTACCTATAGAGATAAATTGCATTGAAGCTGATGTATTACTTTCAAGGTTCTCTTTTCATATACATATTTGTTTAAAGTATATTAAAATTTTAAATTCTGATTATGGTAAAGTTTCCTTGATTCAAAGACTCAAATGTTTCTGACATTGGGTTGCATCTTACAATCTAGGTGGACATTTAATGTAACAAGTTCTTAAACTGATGGTTCACTGTGTAACTGATGTACTTTTAGGATAAAGAAAATGTGCTAATATAAACTTCTGTTTACTCTTCCAAAAACATTTTTCAGAGATGAGGACTTTCCATTGTTATTCAACAGCTTCTAAGTTCTCTATCCATTTTCTTCGTTTTTATCCTTCCGAGGTTAATTTATTTAGCGAGCAATGAGGCAAAGTCTCTGAGAATGGTGAAAGAATAAGATAAATTTGGTTTTCCAATCCTGCCAGGGAGATCCATATATTCTCAGTGAATTAATGACAAGAGATGTTTCCTTGTCACTAATTTAGAAGGCAGTTTTAGTAAACCTTCATACCTTACAATAGTTATCCAGAGTCTGGTGGAAGCATTCAGACATGGATGATATCAAGACAAGAGAGCTTCATTTTAGCACCTGGCTGCCCTTTCTCCTCCAATATAAATCTATTTGTGTTAGAATTGGCCAAAGGCTTTGTCTCATTAAATTGTATTCAACCAAAAGTATTTTACTAGTGATAAAAAAATAAATGTTATGTCAAAGTTACTTAGAAGGTGATGGGGGAATGAAAGTCATTTCACAAAACAATGTGAAAAATGAAAAAGCTCTCTTTGATCACAGTTCATAATTGAAGGTTATTTCCATTTCCTAGGTAGTTATTTTGGCAATTAAATCTACTCAAAAGTTTTATCTCTAAAAAATTAATTGTATGTTGAAAATGTGAATTGGGATAATGTATTTTATAAAGGTTAAAAGAGGTTATTCCAAATGTTATTTCAGTAACATTAGATTTGTTATCAGATGCTGAAAAGTTTAAGATATTAAAAAGTATAAGATGCTAAAACTGTTCTCTGTATGGAAAAAGTGTGATTTAATTGTATTAGTAGGAATTGTTTTGCATGCCTATTACCTTAGTGGTTGTAAGGTGGTAACAGTTTATGCTACTATGTAGCATGTTGTTTATAAATCTTCCTTGATTTAATGACTAGACTATAAATTTCTTTAGCATACTATCAAATTTCTTATTTTTAAACATCTTTATTGAAGTATAACTGACACATGATCGACTGCATATTTTTAAAATAGACAATTGGATTAAGTTACCCCCAAACTCACTGAAGATCTGTTCATTTTTTCTTTTTTTCTGTATGTGTATGTGCTGCATTTTGAATAGTTTCTACTGTAATATCTCCAAGTTTACTAGCCTTTTCCTCTGCAGGATCTGATCTACTATAAATCCTATTCAGTGTGTTTTCATCTTACACATTGTAGTTTTCCAGTGTAGAGACATGATTTTCAAATTGTAGAGGTGTCAGGAGCATCTCTAGACCAGCGGTCTCCAACCTGTTAGGCACCAGGCACTGGTTTTGTGGAAGACAATTTTTCCTCGGACAGGGGAATGGGAGATGGTTTCAGGACGGTTGAAGTGCATTATATTTATTGTGCTCTTTATTTCTGTTATTATTACATTGTAATATATATTGAAATAATTATACAACACTCCATAATGTAGAATAAGCTCAGTGGGAGCCCTGAGCTTACTGTCCTGCAACTAGACAGTCCCATCTAGGGGTGGTGGGAGAGTGACAGATCATCAGACATTAGAGTCTCAAAAGGAGCACGTAACCCCGCAGTTCACAATAGGAGCTGTGCTCCAGTGAGAATCTAATGCTATGCTGGTGTGACAGGAAGTGGAGCGCAGGTGGTAATGTGAGCAGTGGGGAGCGGATGAAGATACAGATGAAGCTTCGCTGGCTTGCCTGCGGCTCATGTCCTGCTGTGTGGCCTGGTTCCTAACAGGCCACCATACCAAGTCTATGGGCCAGGGGCTGGGGACTCCTGTTCTAGACGTTCAACTTAGGTATTTTTAAGCATCTTCTATCTCTCCACTTAGTATTGTGCACATATGGAATACAGTCACATATGTTTTAATACCCTTTTCTGCTAATTCTAATACCTGTATCAGTTCTGGGTCAGTTTCAACTGAGTGACTGAATTTCACTATTGGCTGTATTTTCCCATTTCTTGCATGTTGATAATTTTTGATTGTATGTCAGATACTGTGAATTTTACCATGTTCCATGCCTATTATGTGTATGTGTGTGTGTGTGTGTGTATAATTTACATATTATGCATATATTTATCTTTTTTTGGAAAGACACTCCTGGACAATATTTAGTGAGAGGCGACCATGTACAAATACTTTACATATATTGAGATTAATTTTATGTTCACAACAACCTCATCAAATAGGTATCATTATATTTACTTCAAGGATAAAGAAACAAAGCATCAAAGAGGCTAAGTAACTTGCCTAAGGTCACACAGCAGGTAAGTGGCAAAGATGGGATTTGAACCAAAGTGATTTGCATTCCTACAAATATTCTTGAATTTTGATCTGGGGGGCATAGTAAAATTTCTTGGAAGCAGTTTGTCATTTTCAGGTCTTTTAAGAATTGTTAGGCGGGACCAGAATAGTGCTTACTAAGACAGATTAAGATCCTTTTGAGTTTTCTACCCAATTATGGTAGAATTATGCGATTTCCCCAGTCAGTTTGATAGGAAGAAGCACCATTCCAGGCCCTGTGTGAATTCCAGACACTGTTTCCTTAATCTTCTTAGATGATTCTTTCTTATCCTTCAGTCATTTCCTTACATGTATGTGGTGATCAGTACTATGTTGAGTGCTACTTGAGAGGAACTCTTAGCAGACTTTTGGTTTTTTAACTCTGTACATCCCCCTCCCCTCCAGTACTCTTTGTCTAGTGATTTCTGATTGCCTTGGTCTCCCCAGGCTCTCAACTCTATCTCTGCATCTCCGGGAGTTTGACGGGCTCCTCTTGGGTCTCCCTTGCCTATCCTACCACCTAGAAACTCTCAAAGCAGGAAGCTGGGGGCAAGCAAGGTCTCACCTCTTTAAAATAACTTCCTTCATTACCCAGTGTCCAGTTTCTTGAAAGCCATTGTTTAAATTGTTTTGTTTTGTTGTTTTAGGCAGGAGGATGATTTTAGTCCTTGTGATTCCATCTTAGCCAGAAATGGAAATCCATACTTCAATATCATTCAAATGTATGTATATATGTATACGTATGTGTCTGTGTGTGTATATATATGTATATAAACACTGTGTGTGTGTGTGTGTGTGTATGGTGCTCTCACTGCACACTCTCTGTACTAAGCCCCTATTCCAGCATGGTCTGTGGGAAAAAAAAAAAATTGATGTATTATTTTGATAAGAACAACTTTAGTAATTTTGAAATTTGTTCAGTTTCTTTCCTATCTTCTTGATTCTCTTTTTTCTGAATTGTCTCTTACTTGAAGGTGTTGAGTCTCCTTTGTAATAAATAGCAGAAGAATTTATTGAACCTTGCCTACTTTAGGACATGATTTTATAGGTTATCAATAGACGTTTTCTAAGAACATGAGGACTACTACTAGAAGGAAAAAAACATTATTGGAAATACATTGGGAAATATTTCAGTCATTTAAAAAACTGAATCTTTATGCAAATCATTTCTCTGTGCCACATACAAAAGATACCTTAATTTGGTGCTTGTTCTTGGAAATCACTGTTAAAGGATACAGAAAGTATTTTTTCTCAAGAGTGGTTAAGTGTGGCTTCTAGGGTTTGATAATGAAAGCAGAACTATTCATGCATAATAGAATCAGTGCATAAGAGAATCATGACTTTTTTTTAAGCCTGTCTTACTTTGCTATTCTGGACAGGTGTTTCTATAGTGCAATTTTAGCTACAAAAATGGTTCATAATTGCCAAGACCTAATTTAACATTCTGAAGCTAATCATAAAACAACCTCCCCTTTCACAGGAGAGACAAAGTCTCAGCTGGGCTTTAAATCCTGATTATATGACAAGGTTCCAATTGAAATCTCAGCTATCAACCAAGTGACCTTCAGTGACCACAAGCTGGGAATTTTGGTAGCTATTCTAAACAGATCTCTAGGCAAAACCCCCAACCCAGCATGGATTTCCAGACCCTTGCATTATTCACCTCATGAAAAAAGACAAGCAGAATATGAAAAGCAAATGATTGTAGCAACCTTCCACCCTCAATTCCTGAAAGGCCAACAGCAAGCTGTGAAAATATTCCCATGACCCTACTTCCTGTGTGAGAGCTTAGGACACTGATAAAATGTTTATATTGTCAGCCCACGTATAACAGTAATGCTGTCTGCCATTAAGAAAGTGTTATTTTGAAAGAATATTGCTTACACTAAAATAAAAGAAATTGGCCGGGCGCGGTGGCTCACACCTGTTATTCCAGCACTTTGGGAGGCCAAGCTGGGTGGATCACCTGAGGTCGGGAGTTCAAGACCAGCCTGACCAACATGGAGAAACCCCGTCTCACTTAAAAAATACAAAATTAGCCAGGCGTGGTGGCACATGCCTGTAATCCCAGCTACTCGGGAGGCTGAGGCAGGAGAATCACTTGAATCCGGGAGGCGGAGGTTGTGGTGAGCTGAAATCTCACCACTGCACTCCAGCCTGGGCAACAAGAGTGAAACTCTGTCTCAAATATACGCATACATACAAACATACATAAAATAAAATAAATTCTACATGTCTAACTACTGGCAGATTGCAATAATGTCATGCTTAGTATTTTTACTCCTCATAATTCTTTTTAGCAAATAACTCGATTTGAGGGAAGTTTAATTATTAATGTTTTTGTGTAAACTTTTTCTTCTCTTTGCATCAAAATTCTTCAGAACAAAATTTTATTTTATCTTTACCAGACTTTTTTTCCAACTTCAATTAAAAAAAAAAATCCTGGCATAGTGGCATAGGATGTTGGCAGACAGGAAATACTTCATTCCTGCTTTAAGTGAGATTGGTAAACACCTTGGCTCTTACTTGCTAAACCGTTAATTCATCTTGGGTGATCCATTTTTAATCCACGTTTTTATTCTTCACAGTGATCAGCATACTGCTTTACACAAAGCTGACACTGTGAAACATTTGTTGAATGCTGGACTCAACTCAAATGATGAATGAATGAATTGATTTTCACTATGGCTATTGTGATTCTGCCCCTAAGGATTTTTTTCCCTGATTCATAACTTTATGTCTAGAAAATTTTGCCAGAGACATATGATTACATCACATTGAATTATACATTTAACAAGGTGTTTATCCTATATTGAATTCAATAATGTTTTATGAAACAAAACTGAAAATATAATTTAAAAACCTATATCAAGTAAAGCAATATATTTTTAAATTTGACTTGAGTATACTCATCCTCTTCCCAATGTGGATTTTAGCTGGCTTGCAGAAAAAGATCTACACACTAACAGTATCAGAATAAGTTAGAGGAAAGAAAGTTGAGAAGAAAGAAGAATAATTAAGCATGCCAACTGCAGAGGCCAGTCCAGTGTGTATGATTATACATTAAAACTGGCTGTATGTTTTAGCATTCAAAGTTAAACACACACACACACACACACACACACACACACACACACACACACACAAAATGGGTTACATAGCTAACTAATAGAAAAGAAGAAAATTTAATGCTTTCTCAAGGCACATTATTTTCCTGGTACTAAACTCAGACCAGTTCTCTTGTGGGTCTTAGGCGGGGAACATTGAGTCATGTAATGGGCAATGTCCTTATGCCAATTTCACAGAAAATGCAGAAATGGGCCTCATGCAGCTCTTTCTTGTAAAGGCCTTCAATAAAAGTCAAAATCATAATATTAAAACATCAGGGAGAAAAACAGTTCTGGGGGGAGCCCAGAGAATTTGATGCCAGCATGTGTTCAATTCTGATCCAAGGGTAAACTTAGAATGCCTGGAGGTATGAAATACTGAGACTGGTTCTTGGTTGATACTTCCTATTTATTAGGAGCAGGATTACAGCAAATTGCTCAAGGCAACCCTCAGGTGAGGACCTTGGCTGAGGTTTTATGTTTATGATGAAGACAGATTAGTAAGATTTAGAATCCACATGAATTGGTAAAAAGCCAATCTATAATTAGAAAATTCAGAACCCTAACCAGTGTTGTGAGCTGAATTTTCTCATGCCGCAGATGGGGAATGGGAGGTTGCTGTCTAATATGGCTAAGCTTCTCAAATATTTCCATCAAGGTTCTCCTAATGGCAAGGTCAAGTTGAATTTTTACTGTCAGGATTTGGGGTCAATTCCCAAAGATCTGTTCCATAGATTGACAATTTCTTTAAATTTCAACTTGCGATTCCAAAATGTACACCTCTCAATAAAATATATTTGTTTTAATATAGATATAGTCTTTTTAATAAACTCTAAGAAGATGAGCCTTGTTTATTGGTTAGCTTTGAATGCTGCTTAACCCACTTCTCCCAAAGGTAAATCTAATCCATTTTGAGTGGAACAGTTATAAAAGCTGCCAGGGGTGATTTTAACCTGAAAAGTTGTCAACATTGTTACTATTACAGCTTTAAGCAAACCCAATTAATGTTGTCATGGAAAGCTGAATTCTGAGTCATATGGTTTCCCAGTGTTTGCTAGGAATTGTTAGTAAAGAGTACTTTAAGTGACGTGCTATAGAAAGCTTAGGTTTTAACTGAGGTCCAAGGGGAGTCGGTGAGTTGGCAGATAGCTGGAAAAACACTCGAGGAATCATAGACGGTTTTGACATGGCTTTACTCTTTCTCTGGGCATGAGTGAGTCTGGGTATGAGCAAGTGTGAGCCTGGGCACAAGCAAACTGTATGTATGGTGTTAGCAGGTTATACCTTTTATAGACAATAATGGCTCCGAGCCAAGCACCAGCTCATGTGGGTGATCACCTAATGAGCCTCACAGGGCGTGATTACCTAATGTGCGGGGCTGTGCGCCTGTGCTCCAAACTTGCTGAGTCATGTTGGACTGGGTGTCTGCCTCAGCCTATTCTTGACCACAGCACATCAATTTTCCTTACACAAAACTTACATGATGCTCCCAGCTGAACAGTCATCAAGGGAAATAGCTTCACTATTTTCAGGCACAATACTGAATTCCTCTTCCCGATAATAGGTAAAATACTTAGACTTTGGTCTTTTGAGATAAAAATAATATAAAATTCGTGCTGTGAATTTTGACACTGAAAACTAATAAAACAATAATTAACATTTACATAGCTTTGGGTAGATGTAGGTTTTACACATATTAACTGATTAATCCTCACATCCACCTATGAGATGATTACTATATTTATACTCACTTTATAAAGGAGTAGAATTTGAGGCACAGAGAACATAAGTAACTTGCCCTTGGCACAGGCTAGAAAGTGAATGAGCGGGAATTTGAACCAGGCAGGTTGACTCTGGAATCTTTGTTTTAACAACAGTCCTAAGCTGACCTGAGATTATTGTCTTCAAAATCTTATGATTGTGTATACTTGAGTTACTTCAAGTCTATGTGTGGCCCAGATCTATCACTGGAAATGGATCCAGGCCAAAAGAGTCCCAGGTATAGGCTACAGAGACGCAGCACTCTCATCCTCCCTCAGCATTCTGCTTTGCTCTTCATTTCATTGCCTTTCTCTGCTTATTCGCAGTTCCTATGACTTTACCTCACCTATTTCCCATCAGGCCCTCTGATTCATCTCCTGCGTGTCCATTATACCCTTTGTAACTCCCACTGTAACTGACTCAATCCATCACTGCTTCTCAGTGCATATTCTGAGAAGGCATCTCTTGATCCCTCTCCTTTTTGTTTAACCTCAGGCCATACCATAACTTTCTAGCCAGCTCTGTATTTGGTGCCCTGATCTGGTCTGATCAGCAGTGTCTGTGAGAATTACATATAGTTTTATATAACTAATTATGTTATAACTAATATCCACATCTTCCCTTTATTTGGTGCTAAAAGGTTTTGTTGTTTTATTTGCATGTTTTTAGTTTAATATTTATGAGCTTATGTAACTAGTGTATCTAGTGTATGGGAAATAGGAGGTGGGTGAGGTGTTTTCCCTCAGAAAAGGATGTGCGTGTGTGACAGCCTTTCTCAGGCTTGGCCTGTCCAGTGCAGAGTTCAAGTTGATGTTCTATTGTTCTCTTGGACTTTCTTGAAGAAATTTGCTTGTTCAGTTAAGAGAGAAATTTGCTTGCTCAATTGAGAGAAAAACTTTTAGCAGATTTTTGGTTGTTTAAATCTGTGCACCCCCCTCCTCTCCAGTACTCTTTGTTTAGTGATCTCTGATTGCCTTGGTCTTTACTTCATCAACTGTATCTTGGCAAGTCACTATTAATTCATGTGTATTATAAAGATTGGTTAAATGGTTCTAATTGGGCATCCATGGCTTGTCCAGGACCCCAGTGTTCTTAATCAGTATAAAAATGACCTCTGGATTGCAGTAAATGAACACTTCAGGGTATTTTTAAATGTTTGGAATGCTAGCTTTAGTCAATGTGAGTTTTCATGATGGCACGGTTCCCGCATACTCAGTGTCTCTAATTTACAAAACACAAAACAAAACAAAAACACAAACAAAACAAAATAAAAACCCTCAAACTCTCTTTCTGTGTTGTGCAAACTTTTCCCACTTCTCAGGCAGCTACAGTTTTGCATTCTTCCTCTCTGGTTACATTCCGTGTCCACAAGGAACATCCCTATAGTATTATCATAGACTGTCTTTTATTTACATTCTGTGCCACCCCAGCACCCCATCACCAGCACATGGCTTCTCTGCCCACCTCCACCATTATTGTTCATTTCAAATGCCTGATGTCCTCTTAGAGTTTTGCTGTCTGTTTCCCGTCCACTTTGGTATGTGCTAATTTAGTATAGAAATGACTTTATATTTGTAGATAGATAAATTAGTCATAAGGGTGAGATGAGTGATTTTGTCTAATACCTATCAGAAAAATCTTCTTTGCTTTGGAAGCAATATATTTTTTACAGTTACTTTGCTTTCATTTTTGATGAAATTTTTGTTATAAACAATGAAAAAAAAAAGACTGAAGTTGCATGCTTAAACCTGAAACTGTTTTTCAGAGGGTAATATTCAATTGTACTTTTTGTAAATTCAAAACCTCATGAAAAGAAGATTATCTTTTATTTAAAAAATTCTTTTGGACTACTTACTTGAGAGGCAAATTCTGCTTCTTTGATAAATTGATGGCAGATTTTCAGCAAGAGCACAGTTTATCCAGCTAACATATTGAAAGTGAAATAATGTGTGGAAATATGGTATTTTTTTAGAAAAAGGTACTCATTTTCCTTGCAAAGTTTCCTCAAGAGTGATCTTTGTCTTGTTATTTTAGACAACTTCTGATAATGTTAATAATTTTAAGTTATGCAATTTTGAATAAATAGCAAACTGTAAAAACAATAACTGTAATTATACCTTGAGGGTATTTTCACCTTATATTGCTGTCTTGCTGAAACATTTATAAACCATTTTTATATTCTCAAGATTTCAACAGCCTTAGTATTTTGTAAAGCATCACAGTCATGCCTTTACATATATATAAAACTAGTTACTTATGTAACTACATATAATTATACAGCTACATATAATTTTATATAACTAATTATGTTATAACTAATATCCACATCTTTCCTTTATTTGGTGCTAAAAGTTTTTTGTCTTATTTGCATGTTTTTAGTTTAATATTTATGAGCTTATGTAACTTAATCACTATTTGCTAAAATTTTGCAACTTTGAAGGTCTGACTGATACTTTATGTGGGCATGGAAATACCATATTTAAAATCCCAAAACCATGTTGGAAATTCTGGCATGTATAATAACTTTAACAGTGTATTAAAAATTAACAGTTAAAAATACATTTATTACCTTTGAAATGAGATGCTATAAGTGGAACCACACACATCGCAGCATTGTTTTATCCTAGGGTGACCTCATTTTAATTATTTTCGGAATATGAATTAAGCCATTATAGGTAATCTTTTAAAGAGTGAGGCTAGGAAAGATGGAAAACACTTTTATTGTCTTAGAATAAAGGGCTGTGGTCATTTGGAAATGCATCATTAAAGACTTAATCTCAGCACAATATGGGAAAGGCAATTCCACAGACCTTTCCAGAAGAAATACAGAAGACATAAGGTTAGGAACGAGGAGAGAAAGAGGTTTAAAGCAAGGAACATCTGGGATTGCTAAGAACAATCAGAAGCCATAACATAAAGAAGACAAAAGGTGAATGTGCTTCCCTCCGCCTCATAGCCATCTGGCTCAACAGACTTTAACTATTGAGCACACATTGTTTCAAAGGCTGCTTTCTTTCTCTCTCTGACCTCAGCCAATAGGAAAATACAGTTTAACCTTTTTGGGAAATCCCTAATACTTCAGGGATGGGATATATTTGAAAAATGTACGACTTAGGAGTCTTAACCTTTTACTTACTGGATTCACAATGCCCAGGACAGCTTAGAGTTCACTAAAATTACACATATACTGTCATCCTATTTTTTTTATTTAACTACAAAAATTTAGTGATTTGGCATTAAACAAAAAGCGCTAGTCACTTTGAACTACTGAATTAATGGTAAAAATAAACACCTAAATGTTTTTCAACATTAAGCATGAAAACTATTTTTTTAACCTATGAAGAGAAAATATTTGTTTTCTTTGAGGGAAAAACTGCCATTCTTATTTTAATAAAAAGAATGGGAACTAAACATATGAGAATAGCTTTTAAAATAATTCACTGACTTATTTTTAATACAGTTTTAGATTTTCAAAATAATTGAGCAGATAGTACATAGAATTCCATATACTTTTCCCATCCACAACAGTTTCTCCTATTATTAACATCTTGCATTAGTCTAGTGCATTTGTTACAATTAATAAATGAATATTGATACATTATTAACTGTGGTTCACAGTTTATATAAAGGTTCACACTTTGTGTTGTACAGTTCTATGATTTTAATAAATGTATAATGATATGTATTAACCATTATCATTTCATACTGAATAATTTCACCACCTTAAAAATCTTCTGTGATCCACCTATTCATCCCTTCCTTCCCTCCCTCCCCTTGAGCCCCTAACAACCACTAATCTTTTCACTGTCTCTATAGTTTTACCTTTTCCAGAATGTCATATCTTTGGAATCATATAGTACGTGGCCTTTTCAGACTGGCTTCTTTCACCTAATGCTATGCATGTAACAGTACTCTATACCTCTTTGTGACTTAATTGCTCATTTATTTTGTCACTGAATGATTTTTTAAATAGGCAACATTTTCATAACCTAATATAGCATTGAAAACTAAGGATATTTAAAAGCATATCTTTAAACAGAACAATAGACATTGGAGACTACAAAAGGTAGGAGGGTGGGAAAGAAGTGAAGTTTGAAAAATTACTTACTGGGTACAATGTTCACCTTTTGGGTGAGGGGTGCATTAAAAGCCCGCGCTTCACCACTGTGCAATATACGCAGGTAAGAAATCTGCACTTTAGCCCCTAAATATATTTTCAAAAAAAGTGTAACTCCAAATAGACTTCTATGTAAAAAATTGCTTACTTCAGACGGACAAATAGTTTTTGAAGATCATGAGGCTCAACAAAATTCATTTTAGTCTACAAAACGTACTAGACTCATTTACATTTTTTGCATACTCCTAACACCCCTCAATTCTTTTCATTACCCATCTGTAATACTTAGCCCATCTGCTAGTGTTCAAAAGACTAGTGTACTCCCATTAACCAGAGGAGTTGACTGAAAATCAATATTCCATGTATCCCAAAGGTCATGTGAGTAGATTCTCCTCTTTCCTGTCCCTCCAAATTTCTCTCTCATCTTCCCTGCACACCCCTGACCTAAATATGAATGATTTATCAGAGAAATTTTTTTGGCGGGATAGATAACAATGAAATTGTGGGATGTTTATACTGGCTATTTTCTCTGCATTTCATCTTACCTGAAGCTGATAATGATAATTCATTGTTTCTAGAGTTCTCCACAAATATAACTTTCCATTGACATGAAAAACACATTAAACCAACCAAAAGGAACTATAAAAATGTGAATTTTTACATCGGAAGTGATGTCTCCTATTTATATCCTTTCCAGTACGTACTCAGACATGGTTACTCAAATGAGCATTGTTTTTTAAGGCAAATGTACTTATAAAAAATTACTCTGACCTATAATAAAAATGTTTAAAAACTAATCTGTTTTCCATGTGCTTAGGATCTAAACCACCTACAGTAATAGTGTTTGTTTTCGTTAACAGGAACGAGTTAGTTTTGCAAGTATTTCTTGAGCATGTGTTTGAGAACTCATCGGAATGACCCAAGCAAGTCTGCCTTATAACTACAAAAAACTGAAATACATTTGGTGTGGTAGAAAATAATTGAATAGCATAATTAAAAGGTCATCTTTCTTCTAAATAATTTGCTTGAACAGAAAGACATCTTGTAAAATGGCTTACATCCAGTATTTTTGGTCCGCTTCCTTTTTCTAGGAACCATATTGATTGTAGTTTTAGAAATAAAGCTATTTAAACAAAATCAATTAAAATGATATTAGGAAGGTCATGCACATATTTATAAAAATCAAATGATCTGTTAATTAAAAATCACAAGCCATTAGTAACATTGAAGCTGAAATTTCCGTGGCAATAGTAAAAAAATTTAACAGCACACATTTCATTTACTTTGCAAAAGAGATGGCTCCAGTAAAATAGGCTGATGACATAATACGAGGTGAATTTATAGTCACATGTTCGAGCTAACGAATCCAGAAGAGGTGTCAGTAAGATCGGCAGGGAAAATACAGACTTGAAGTCGTGGCATAATAGACATTACTTAAGACAAATTACTTAGGAAAAACACTAAATAATCTACTTCTATGCACTTTTTATAAGTTTGTAAGTTTCCACCATGCTGCATAAGCAAACATCTATTACTTTCACAAATATACAATTGCTTCCATAGTATCACACTTTTACCATTTCTTTGGGTTGATTGCTGGGAATGTGGCATTCTCTTTCTCATTTTTGCCATTATTTTAGCAAGAAAATTCCCCTGGGCACCACAAGGCATTTTAAAGTCTTTCTGACCGCCTTCCCTTTTTAATTCTTTCATATGCATTATAGAAGTGAAATAATAGTTTTTGTCTTATTTATTCTTTTATTCTTACTTTTGATTATGCTGGACATTAAAATTTTTATCTTTCCACTCCATTCAATTGCAAACTCTGCTTGTGTTCAGGTTTCATCTGACTGTAATTCATTGACAGCTAACTATACACATAATTCAATGTATGCGTGTCTATAACACATTTTCTGAATATTGTTTGTTACAATAGTAATAAAAATGAATATCAACAAATTGCTGATGTTTTTGTTGTGGAAAAATTACAAATGTAAAGATACATAAGTGGTTTGGTACTCTAGCCTCTCAGGAGGCATATGAGTATTAAGGGAGATGATATGACAATAAATAAAATTATAACAAACAACATGGGGCTAAGAGTAATCAGTTCTTAGAAAGTGGTGCAGACCTGGGTGCTGTGGCTCACACTTGTAATCCCAGCACTTTGGGAAGCTAAGGCAGGTGGATCACTTGGATTCAGGAGTTTGAGACCAGCCTAGCCAACATGGTGAAACCCCGTCACTACAAAAAATAACAAAAATTAGCCGGGCATAATGGCACATGCCTGTAGTCCCAGCTATTTGGGAGGGTGAGGAAGGAGAATTGCTTTAACCTGGGAGGTGGAGGTAACAGTGAGCTGAGATCGCAGCACTGCACTCTAGACTGAGCAACAAAGCAAGACTCCATCTCTGAAAGAAAGAAAGGAAGGAAGAAAGGAAGAAAGAAAGAAGGAAGGAAGGAAAGAAAGAAAAAGAAAGAGAAAGAAAGAAAGAACAGAAGGAGGGAGGGGGGAAGGAAGAAAGAAAAAGAAAGAAGGGAGGGAGGGAGGAGGGAAAGAAAGAAAGAAAAAGAGAAAGAAAGAAAGAGAAAGAAAGAAAAAGAGAAAAGAAAGAAAGAAAAAGAAAGAAAGGAAAAAGAGAAAGAAAAGAAGGAAGGAGGGAGGGAAGGAGGAAGGAAGGAGAGAAAGAAAGAAAGAGAAGAAAGAAAAAGAGAAAGAAAAGAAAGGAAGGAAGAAATAAAGAAAGGAAGGTAGGTGCAGGCCACAAAACTTGAGGAAGGCAGAGAAGGGAGTGGTCATTTAGTACTGGATGATCAGGATAAGTCCTAACAAAGGAGATTGGTTTTGTCTGGGCCCTGAAACATAAATGAGATTTAAATATCAGGAAAGAATGAAGAAAGGGAGTTCCCAGCAATGAGAGCAGAATGAACTAAGGCAGAGAGAGGATTTGAAAGTTCAAACTGTACTGGAAACTCTAAGGAGACAGAAGTAGAGAGTCCCTAAAACAGCAATGAAAGATAACTTTGCAAAGACAGGATAAGACCAGATTTTGGCAGGTTCTGTATTTCAGGCTGAATAGTCCTACTTATGAGCACAAAATGATCATTTTGTGGGTTTTTAGCAGGCTAATGGTTGTTCTTTGGACAGATGAATCTGGCAGCATTTGAATCTGGCTGCTTTGCCAGAGAAAGAATGAAGGCAGAGAGGCAAGTTAGTGGAGCTAGGAAAGTTGGGGAGGAAATTGTTTGGATAGGAAGTGAGACGGAGATGCCTAGAAATGATACATTTTAGTAAGGTTGAATTTGAGTTGAATGCCAAAGAGTCAGTTGAAGGAGAAATATCCATTTGAAAATTGTTGGAGGGAGAATTTAGATGTAGAGATTATTCTAACAGTAAAGTTTGACTAAATTTCTAATGCTTTCTTAGAAGGCTTAAAATTAAGCCGTTGAAGGTAATGGCCATTCAGATAACAGCTTTGAGAGAATAAAGTATGAGGGACACAAAGTGGAGAGACCACTGAAGATTGAATGTTGGGGAACACTGTCGCCTTTTGGGGAAGAGGGATCATAGAAGGAAATTAAGAAGTTGTTAGAGAAGCAGGAGAACCTGAAGAGTGTAGACTTGTTGAAGTCAAGGGAGAGTGGAGTTGAACAATGCAGTGGATACAAATGTCCACCTCGCAGAGACTAAGGTAGCACATTTGTTTAGTCATGATTTTTCACCACATATTTCACACATCACTAGGAAATGCTTCTTGTAACTGAATATTCTCCTCCTCTGCCAACGAGTATCAACATACTCTGTGAACTGTTACAGGGTGATTTATAATGTGAATAAGACCTCAGAAACTTGCTCTTGTTATGCCTGTGGATACACAGCAGTGAAGACGTTCAAAACCATATCCACAATGGCATGAAACACTCTAGAGCCACGTTTTCTTCTCTTTCCTTTATGGTTAATTCCAGAAATTAGCTATGAGTCACAGAGAACACAATAAAACACGAGATCAGATCAGATCTTTTTAATCCCTAAATCCAAAATGACTAAAAATTTTCTAAAGCAACTTTCTTTTGGTCCGTGCCCAGAGGTAGATGTTGCTCTTGCTAAGAGGGTAAGAAATCCATTCAGCACACACAAAGAGATTGCTTTTGGCACGCTAGATTGGTGCACCTGTGCACACTAGCACGGAGGGAAAAGGTAGGAAAAGAAAGTAGGTTTGGATTCTGCTGCACGGAAAACTGCAATATGATTACTGGGTTCGAGTCCACTCGTTGGGCCCGAAATAGTAACCACTTGTAATCAACCATCAGCCTTTAGAGTGTAATGTACAATACCAGCCATGGGGCAGTTGCTTCTTGGAATAATGTATTCATCCCTTGGGTTAAAGGTAAGAGGGGAAAAAAATGCTGAGATTAAATTATCGTCACCTTGCCCTGGTGACTTGGAATACTAGATGAGGGTTGTTACTGGGCATCCCTCCTGCTAACGTTGCTAAATCCAGATGAGAACCCGGGAGACTTGTTATATAATTGAAGCTGGCAGTACAGTGATGCTGGGAGGATCCTGGGCCTGGTCCAGTCCTCTTTCTGCCTCTGGCTTAGCTGTGTGATCCTGAGCAAGTCACCGCACCTATTTTGCCTTTGGCTTTCTTCGAAAACGAAGAGATAATATCCCCTTTGTCTATTCTAAAATAAAACATGGGAAAGTTCTTTTAAAAAGTAGAAAGGACTGTGGGAATGGACAGTTTTCAAAAGAGTCCCTGAATTTAGGAAACACATAGTTACTTTCTTCTAGGTTTATTTCAGATTGGTAATTAAGAATATTTAAAAAAAATCTTTGTAAGACCTCTTCAAGCAGAAATTTGCCATTTCTGGAAAATGAAAGTGGTTCCAAACTTGGAATCACATTTTTAGACACTGCAAGCTGGTTTTGCACCAAATTCCCTTAGCTTTCTACAGGGCCTTTTATGCTCTTCATTTTTTTGTTGTCTTTTCTCCTTCTTTTGCATTTTTTCCTCTCTCTTTATCTGCTGTAGAATAGTTTCTATGTTCAAACTGAAGAGCTTCTTTGTTTTTGTCAAATGATATAAAAAATAATCTTTGGGATAAATTCTGAAAAACAGAGGTCACTGTAATTTTATGAAAGGCAGGTCCAACAGAGACCAATTGGGCTCCAGTGAATATCATACTGGAAATGCCTGAGATTTAGTTTGGGGTCTCAGAATAGGTAGAAGAGGAATAGCAATATCCAATGAGAAAGGATTTTTTTCATTAGGTGAGACTTACTCATAATGCTGCTAAGAGATGCTGGAAATGTTAGCTCAGAACTTAGTAAATAGAAGATACTATGAAAACTTCAAAAAACGTGTATAAACCTGCTAACTACAGCAGGCTCATCAGAACAGAAATTTGAAAACTTTGAAAAAAAAGTATAGTTATTCCTAAGTAGTAGGAGCTACATTCATGCAGAAAAATATTGGTTGGAGAGACTCAAAATTCTGTAATGTATTGAATGCTAAGCAAACTTGAATATAAAACGATCCCCCATTTTCCCAAGAGAGGATTCTAAAAGGAGATTTTTTATGTGTTTGTTTTATATTTTTTGTTAACTTGAATATACATCATTTTAGAGATGCGACTTAAAAATCTTTTTATGAAATTTGATTACAGGCAGTCTGACTTATGATGATTCCACTTATGACTTTCTGACTTTATGATGATGTGAAAGCTATAGGAATTCAAAAGAAATTTTACTTCGAATTTTGAATTTTCATCCTCCTCCATCTTGGCAAAGTACTGTGTACAAGAGAGATTCAACAGTTTATAATAAAATAGGCTTTGTGTCAGATTATTTTTCCCAATTTTAGGCTAAATATAAGTGTTCTGAGCACAGTTAATGTAGGTTAGGCAAAGCTATGATGTTCAGTGGGTTAGGTGTGTTAAATTCATTTTTGACAATATTTTCAATTTACAATGGGTTTATCAGGATATAGCTGCATCACAGGGCAAGGAACATCTGTTTTGGCTGCACACAATTTAAAAATCACATATTATTTTAAATGATACATTAATGATCGTATGTTGCTATTTTTTTGCTTCCATTCTGGGAAGCAACTATATGAAACCTCGTCACTTGTATAGGTACTTTATAATGGCTGCCTATAATAAAAGGTATTTTTTAAAAAGTATCCTTTAGACCTCAGTATCTTTGCTTTAACTAGAAGCCTTTTTGAGTCTTCTAAACCAAAGAGCTTATGACCTTCCCTTCCATACAAGTTGTTGGAGATACAGCTTTTTGATCATTTGCAGGAAAGGTGATCACTTTAAGTTTTACCCCAAGCCACAAATATTCATTTGGTAGTTAGTTATTATTTGGACAACTTAGTCGTCACTACTTTGCTTCTTAAAGTGATACATAAAAGGTATGTTTATATCCAAAACTTGTGATTATCATGGCATATTCCAGTTGCCTCTTTTAAAAAATGTAATCACATAAGTGTTTGGGGTTAATGGATCTTTCCCAAGTATAAATTTATTGTTAAAATGCTAGGGTACTATTTAACATCAAAATTCTTTCAGATGACTTTCTTATTTCTAAGCCATAATTAAAAAAAAATTAACTCACCTGTTATTTAAACATATATGGTATTTTTGTTTTCTTAATTAGTGGGTCTATGGAAAGTGATATGGTTTGGCTCTGTGTCCTCACCCAAATCTCATCTCAAGTTGTAATCTGCACATATCGAGGAAAAGCCTAGTGGGAGGTGATTGGATCATGAGGGAGGTACCTCCCTGCTGTTCTCATGATAGTGAGGGAGTGCTCACAAGACATTATGGTTTCAAAAGTGTCAGTTTCCCCTCTACACTCTCTCTCTCCTGCTGCCTTGTTAAGAAGGTGCTTGCTTCTCCTTCGCCTTCCACAATGATTGTAACTTTCCTGAGGCCTCCCCAGCCATGTGGAACTGTGAGTCAATTAAACATCTTTTATTTATAAATTACCCAGTCTCAGGTAGTATCTTTATAGCAATGTGAATGGGCTAATACAGAGAGTAACATAATAAGGATAATATTTTTGAAATACCTTCTGAAGTAATATTCTCCTCCTGGTAGCCACATTTATGCCCTGTGGCCCGTCAGCTATATTGCAATAGAGAAGGGAAGCATGAATACCCAGAAATGAAGAAGAATGAGCCTAGAGTAACTCCTACCAGCTGGGTGAGGCAGTGGAAAGACCCCTTGGCTCCAGAAGATAAAGGGGAGGGTGAGAGCCAGAGAAAGGTAACTGCAGGAGTAAGACATGTGGGCTCTCTTGCTTCCTCCCTTTTGTTCAAATCCGAAGACCTAAAGGCATAGAAATACTCACATAGGCTTTAGGGAATCCTAGACATGTCCTGGAAAAAATGGCAATTCTCTTAGAGAAGCTGTCTTTTGAGGGCTGCATTCAACAAGACACCAAGCAGTAGGTTAGAAAAAGTCAAGAAAGATGAGCTTGAAAAAAGCTTCCCTGAGCTCTGTGCACTTCAGGTGAGAGTAGGATAAAGCAACTGAGAATTCCACGTGGAAGTAAAGAAGAGCTGAGAGAATGAGAGAACCTGGAGTCAGGACAAGAACATTGTGGCATACAGGGACCTTCACATAGTTCAACAACAGCAAGAGCCAGTATCATGCCCCAAGACCTAATGATCACGCCATCTAGTCTCATCGTTGCTGGCTGCCCAGGGAAAAGAATACACAACACATGACAACCATCTGAAGCAAAAGCACTTGGGGAAGAGGACATGTACCTACAGTCCCACCCTTCCCCTGTAAATCTTAGGAATCCCCATTTACTTAGATGCCAGTTTGGCAAGGAAGGGAAATATACATCTGTTGACAGTAAAGAAATATCCTTGGTAAGGATTTAAATTTTGGATATGCTGAATATTTCTTTACCAAACAAAAACACTTTTAATTTCTTTATTGAAAATAATAACAAAGTAAAAAGTTACTCATTATTGGCAAGTTTTAATATTTCCCCCCTATCTTTGGGAATGAGATCTTCTGATCAACATGTAATATTTTTAGAAATAGAAAAAGCATGTTTGTATTTTACATATCCAACTTATAGGATTTAAGAACTTCATCACAATTTATGTAATAAAGTATTAGTCAGGATAGTTTGGTTATGTTGCAGTAACAAATGCCCCCAAACCTTGTTCCCTTAAAACAACAAAGGTTAATTAATTTCTCACTCATTCTACATGCATGAGAGTTGAGGGGCTACAATTCATCATAGTGACTCAGACAGAGATCTTGGTTGATGGAGTCTCGCCATCTCAAAGTTGCTGATAAATAACCATGACAGGAGAAAAAGGGAATATAGCAAGATTCACACTGGCTCTTAAACCTTTGCTTTAATGTGAGATGTATTCTTTCTGCTCAAATGTTATTGGCTAAAGCATGTCACATGGTCATATCTAATATCAACCGGGTGTAGAAGTACAATTTTGTCATAAGCCCATGCGTAGGGACAGAAATCATTGGTGAACAGTGCTAATGGCTATCATCACTTGTAAACCCTTTGTCACTTTATAGTTTACTGTTCCAACATGAAAATTATGTGACAGGACTAGATATGAGAAATAGAAAAGATATCAATGACTTCAATTTCAATGTAATTAATGTGTTGTTTTTAATTTGTGCCTCTGTGTTCTTACATGTCTTAATACAGTGGCATCTATAGTACTCAGCGTTCAGTTGGATCAAGAGTGTTCACTCTATATCAGGGGTTGACAAACTTCTTGTGTAAAGGGTCAGATAATAAATACTTTAGGCTTTGTGGGCATACAGTCTCTGTTGTAGCTTGTCAGTTCTGCTGTTTTAGTGTGAAAGCAGGGATAGCTAACATGCAAATGTGTCAAAGTGATGTCTTCCAATACAACGTTATTTATGGACACTGAAATGTGAATCTCATGTAATTTTTACACGTCACAAAATACTCTTCTTCTTTTCAATCTTTTTTTTTTTCTTTTTTTTTTGAAGCAGAGTCTCGCTGTGTCGCCCAGGTTGGAGTGCAGTGGGGTGATCTCGGCTCACTGCAACCTCTGCCTCCCGGATTCACGCCATTCTCCTGCCTCAGCCTCCTGAGCAGCTGGGACTACAGGCGCCCGTCACCATGTCCAGCTAATTTTTTGTATTTTTAGTAGAGACGGGGTTTAACCGTATTAACCAGGATGGTCTCAATCTCCTGACCTCGTGATCCACCTGACCCAGCCTTCCAAAGTGATGCATTTACAGGCGTGAGCCACCGTGCCCAGCCCTTTTAATTCTTTTCTAATCAGTTAAAAATGTAGCCGGGCACGGTGGCTCACGCCTGTAATCCCAGCACTTTGGGAGGCTGAGGTGGGTGGATCACAAGGTCAGGAGTTCGAGACCAGCCTGACCAACATGGTGAAACCCCATCTGTCCTAAAAATACAAAAGTTAGCCAGGTGTGGTGAGGTACACCTGTAATTCCAGCTACTCGGGAAGCTGAGGCAGGAGAATTGCTTGAACCCAGGAGATGGAGGTTGCAGTGAGCCAAGATCGTGCCACTGCACTCCATCCTGGGTGACAGAGCAAAACTCCGTCTCAAAAAATAAATAAATAAATATAAAACAGTAAAAACCATTTTGTAAGCTATACAAAAACAGGCAGTAAGCTAACTTTGGCCTATGAGCCATAGTTTGCTGACCTATGCTCTAGATCATATAAGTAACAAGAAACTTTAAGAATTCAAAACCAATGCATTTATTGGAAGAAATGGAAGAACAGTTCTATTCTTAATACCCAGGAACAAACAGTAGCTCAGAAATACTCTGCCTTTGCCTTGAGCAGGTAAACAACCACCACAGATGCAGGAAGCTGACAAATTATGAATCTGCTGCTAATACTGCTGACTTCAGTCCCAGGCTACTCTGCCATGATCCAGAAATATGCCACGGCTGCTCCAGGAAGCTGCTGAATCAGGAATCCACCTACCACATTGGGCAGTCAC
The DNA here is from genome assembly GCF_000951045.1 of Mandrillus leucophaeus. NCBI lineage: Eukaryota > Metazoa > Chordata > Mammalia > Primates > Cercopithecidae > Mandrillus > Mandrillus leucophaeus. The sequence continues at coordinate 222,687 of NW_012102865.1, forward strand.
TGCTAAAGCTGCCACCTCGGCCTTGATCCTCGCCAGCAAAATAGATGCCTCAAACTTGGCTTTTTCTTCCATTTGATTCAGACTCTAAACATTCTCGCAAGAGTATGAAGGAACGTAAATCATGTTCTAGCCTCCAATGTGTCTGAGAAATGTAGTTGAACTTTCCAGCTGCTTCATGTGACCGGTAGGTTAGAATGGATGTTGTACAAAGCAATTTAGGGTTTGAACACAGCATAATAACAAAAAGACAGGTTCCATTAAGACAAATTCTTTGGCGTTTCCAAACCTTCTGTGAGCTCTCAGGAAGACAAAGTCCTGTGTCTAAGTGCCACAAAATGATACACAAATAAAAATAATTGTATGCATGCTTCCTTTCCATCCATGCCACTACCCCAAAACAATTTTTTATTGTATCCTACTGCTCTGTGAACTTCCCACAGATTTGCATAATCATGTTTATGACAGCACTGTTAGAAATAGCAACAAAAGGTGCTTGAGAAAGGGTAAAATCATTAGTATATCCTGCTATGTAGCAATTAAAAGATACGGATATAGATACTGACATGGAAAGAGACCTAAGACACATTTTAAACACAAGTTAAAGAGTAGTTTGTAAAGTCTGATCTCACTTTTTAAAAGAAAGGTAATTTTTAGCCATGCACGGTGGCTCACGCCTGTAATCCCAGCACTTTGGGAGGCCAAGGTGAGCAGATCAGGAGGTCTGGAGATCGAGACCATTCTGGCCAACATGGTGAAACCCGGTCTCTACTAAAATACAAAAAAATTAGCCGGGCATGGTGACACGTGCCTGTAGTCCCAGCTACTCACGAGGCTGAGGCAGGGGAATCGCTTGAACCCAGGAGGCGGAGGTTGCAGTGAGCCAAGATCGCGTCACTGCACTTCAGCCTGGGCAACAAGAGTGAAACTTCATCTCAAAAAAAAAAAAAAAAAGAAAGAAAGAAAGCTAATTTTTAAAACGCCTTATCTTGATGGCTTTTTTTCAGATTTTAAATGTAGTCCAAAGATATAAATCTATTTTATAGATGTACATGCAATAGAAAGTTCTCTATAATCCTAATCTCCCATGATAACTGCAGTTAATATTTTTCTATATTTTTGCATACTTTTTTTCTGTAGATATAAAATCTTTAGATCACACTTTTAAATGAATTTAGCTTTGTTTAAGATTCACATTTTTAGTTAGGGTGTGTGGCACTCTGAATTTGTTTATTTTTCCTATGAACAAACCTCTGGGGACCACTGATTTCTTCACAAGTATGGTTTCTTTTCTTTTCTTTTTTTTTTTTTTCTATTATACTTCAAGTTCTAGGGTACATGTGCACAACGTGCAGGTTTGTTACATAGGTGGTACACATGTGCCATGTTGGTTTGCTGTACCCATCAACTCATTATTTACATTATGTATTTCTCCTAATGCTGTCCCTCCCCCAGCCCCCCAACCCCCGACAGGCCCTGGTGTGTGATGTTCCCTGCCCTGTGTCCACGTGTTCTCATTGTTCAATCCCCACCTATGAGTGAGAACATGCGGTGTTTGGTTTTCTGTCCTTGTGATGGTTTGCTGAGAATGATGGTTTCCAGCTGCATCCATGTCCCTGCAAAGGACACAGGTATGGTTTCTATGTGTGATATGGTTTGACTCTGTGTCCCCACCCAAATCTCATCTTGCAGTTCCCATAATTCCCACGTGTTGTGGGAGGGACCTGGTGGGAGATGATTGAATTATGGTGGCAGGTCTTTCCCGTGCTGTTCTCTTGACAGTGAGCAGGTCTCACGAGATCTGATGGTTTAAAAAATGGAAGTTTATCTGCACAAGCTCCCTCTTTGCCTGTTGCCATCCATGTAAGATGTGACTTGCTCCTCCTTTGCCTTCTGCCATAATTGTGAGGCCTCCCTAGCCATGTGGAACTGTAAATCCAATAAACCTCTTTCTTTTGTCAATTGCCCACTCTCGGGTATGTCCTTATCAGTAGCATGGAAATGGACTAATACATTATGCTAACATAGACAACTAACTTGTTTAATAAATTTGGGTTCAGTTTTATACAATTTTAACTAGCATCTCATTTCAAAGTCTATTGTTTTTCCATAAGTGCTATTATTTGCTATGCAAATATGCCATTTAGTCAACCCAGGACAGGCAAGGTACTTGCAAGCATTAAACAAAAAAACTGATATCATATCTCTGAGACATATTACATTTCATTATGCCCTCTTTCTGGAACATTTGTCTAAAATCACAAATTTTTAGGCATCTAGACCAAATACTTCATTTTTATACTGCTATACAAAGAGACTATAGGAGCTATTTCATCATATTTAATATTTTAATAAGAGCATCTCCAACATGGTTTCATACCATGCATGCATATGGGTCCACCATTGTTCTCCACGGAATATGCTATAAAACTTAAAATAAATTTATCAGTTATGCTACTACGACACATTCATTTTCTACTTGAGCAAAATAGACATAGATGAATAAGCTGTGTCTAGAACTGACTGTGAAAACAAAAGGTTCAATAGCAATTAAGTCTAGAGATAATAAGGCATGTATAGTAATTAGTTATAGTTAAATCACACTAATACTGAGTAAGTAGAAGAAAAAAGAAACAGAAAATGGAAAAAGGGTAACCTACAGAATGCATTAAAGCATTGGTTTTCAAACCACGATCTTGGGACTCCTTTACACCATTACAAATTATTGAGAACTCCCAAGTGGGCTTGCTAGATAAAATATTGTATGACTAGGTAAATTCGAATTTCAAATAAAGAGTGAATTAAAAACACAAGTATGTCCCTAATATTACATGGAACATATGTATACTAATAAGTATTCACATTTATTTGAATGTAAGTTTACTCTGTGTCTTGTATTTTTATTTAGTAAATCTGACAAACCTTATTTCATTTTTTATCCTAGCTATGTCTGTTAGTATTTTAAATATTATAAATTAAAACTAAAAAAAAAATTGTAAAGTATTCGTTAAGATAACAATAGATCTATTACATAAGTAACAACTTCATGAAGAAATATTCATTTTTCCTAAAAACAATGAACAAATTGGCATTGTACATTTTCACCAGTCTCTTTAATGTCTAGTTTAATAAAAGACAGGTAGATTATCCTACCTGCATTTGTCCTGAGACTATTGCAGTATGTTGCTTTGGTTAAAGTACATGAAAAAAAATATGGCCTCACATAGATAAATACTTTAGAAAAGGGAAGAGTACCTTAATGCTTTTTCAGAAGATTGTGGATATTATTCTTTGATGCTACACTCAAAATTAACAACTGATAGTTTCTTTTCTTTTTTTTTTCTTTTTTTTTTTTTTTTTTTTTGAGACAGAGTCTCACTCCATTGCCCAGCTAGAGTGCAGTGGCACAATCTTGGCTCACTGCAACCACCGCCTTCAGTCAAGCGATTCTCCTGCCTCAGTCTCCTGAGTAGCTGGGACTACAGGCACACATCACCACACCCAGCTAATTCTTTTTTTTTGTATTTTTAGTGGAGATGGGCTTTTGTCATGTTGGGTAGGCTAGTCTGAAACTCCTGAACTCAAGCGATCTGCCTGCCTCAGCCTCCCAAAGTGCTGGGATGCAGGCATGAGCCACCACGCCCAGCCAATAACTGATAGTTCCTTAAAGGTTAGTTGCAATAAAATGTACGAAATCATGGCAGTGAATTTTCCATACTAGGTCATACTAAAATCTGTTTGTCTGTCTTATGCTTTGAATGGATGTTTTATTCCTGCCTTATTTTTAAAACATCTGAAATCATGGCAGTGAATTTTTCATACTTGGTCGTACTAAAATCTGTCCGTCTTACACTTTGAATGGATCTTTTATTCCTGCCTTAACTTTATAACATCATGGACATTGGCCATTTGAAAAATAACTGGTTTATTGATTTATGTAGTTCTTTCAAATGATCTTTATACAATATTTAAAAAATCACATTTGTTAATGTCACCACTAATTTCATAAAAGGAGTCTGTTTCAGTATTAAGAAGATGTCAAGCTCAAGGAGGTGAATAGAAGTTTCCCAAAATACTAATTTCTGCTTGAAAGTTCAAATTTTATCATTGGCCATAAATCCTAGCAATTGTTTTCCTTGAAGTAACAGGCTCATTTTGATTAGTTTTTAAAAATATTTCTGCTAAATATGCAAGTCTCAATAACCATAGCCATTTTCTCAAGTAGAGATGGTATTCCATTAAAAAAAAAAAAGTGGCTGGTTCAGCTTGTAACACAAATGACATTTTCCTCATGAGAACTGTCATACATCGGCAAACATACTTTACATGTATTTTCCATGTAAGTACATTTTCATCACACAAAATTTTTAAAACGTGTATTCATGGGTAAGGTTTAATGCAATTAATGCTTATTTAAAGAGATTCTTATGTGAAGGCAGCTTTTTTATTTTCTTTTCCCTATGAGGCTGTGGCAGTGAAGACTACAATGACCGCTGTTACAGTCTGGTGCTGCTACCTCCATTCATACAAAGGTAACAGCCCCATTGCTTTTCCATCATCAGTTCCAATGTCAACACAGTAGAAAGACAAATGGCTTCACAGTATTTTTATGAAAACAGTTTTTAGTTTGTGGATCCTTGGGAAAGTCTTGGAAATCCCTCCAAGTCTGCATATCCAGTGTTGAGAACTGCTACTTTAAAAATACAAAACAATTTTATTGTTTTTAAAAATACTTTAAAGAGCAGGTAGATAAAATAAAAAATATCAATATTTCTATGTATGTAATAACTAATGGACTAGATCTAAAAATGTTCTTAAATGTTTATCACCAGCTCTTTTCTCATTTTCACAAGATTCTCTTGTTTAGCACCTCTTTTGGTTGTGGTGTCACCTTCTCATTTGCTCCTCTTCTCTTGCATGTCAGTAACTCTGTCCATTGCCATCTATGTACAAAATGAAATCAACATATATGAGTGCAAGGAGAGCTCACAACTGCTCAGGTAGATCTTGGTTTGTTTAGGGTCTTGGTTTGTTTAGGGTTATGCACAATTTAATGCTAATCATGCCCCAATGCCACAGTGATACAGCTCTAGCCAAACTTCCAGATTCATAACGCTTATCATTACCACGTTTAAAGCTTAGGATGTAGTCTCATTGTCCTGATAAAGCTCAAACTCCTTAGCAAAGTGAGCAGAGTGCCTCACACCTTGGTCCCAATCCAACCTTTCCTTTATTTTTCTTGTCAACAGTACAAGTGCATGCGCGTGCACACACACACAATTCAACCCCACAACTTGCTATTCCCTAAACATACATTATGCTGCAAGTTCTCTGTCTCAAATTTGTTTCCCCCAAATTCTCATTTACTTGGCAAATTTCTCCCCAAACAGATCTTTACTCATAACTCATTTTCTCAAGGAAATCATCCATGAACATCTTACAAAAAGTGTCACTCCTTTCAACATTTCATTTTCTTCTCCTCTGTTTTATTTTTTTCCTTTTATTTTTAATTGACACATAATAATTATACGTGTTTTGGGAGAATACAGAGTGATATCTTGATGTGTGTACACAATGTGCAATGATCAAATCAGGACAATTAGCATATCGATCAATTCAAATATTTACCATCTCTTTGCATTGTGAACATTCAAAATCCTCTCCTCTAGATTTTCGAGAATATACAATAAATTATAGTTAACCATAGTCACCCTACAAGGCTGCAGAACACCAGAACTCATTACTCGTATCTGGATGTAATTTTGTAACCATTAATTGTCTTCTCCTCACACTATCCTCTCCCTTCTTCTTTTCAGCTTCTAATACTCACAATTCTATTCTCCACCTCCGTGGGCTCAAATTGTCTTTCATAACTTCCACATATGAGTGCGAACATGTGGTATTTATCTTTCTGTGCCTATCTTACTTTGTTTAGCTTAGTGTCCTCCAGGCTCACCCACATTGGCACTAATGATAGAATTGCATTCTTTTTGTGGCTGAATAATATACTATTGTGTATATACACCACAATTTCTTTATTCAGTCATCTGTTGGTGGACATTTAAGTTAATCCCATATTTCAGCTCTTGTGAATAGTGCTGCAATAAACATGTGGGTGCAGGTATCCCTTTGATATACTTATTTCCTTTTCTTGGATAAATACCATAGTATTACCATATAGTTCGAGGTCTTATGTTTAAGTTTTTAATTCATTTTTGTTTGCCGTGATCTCTATTTTATCTTTTATTCTCACTTCTTATATATATTATTTATCTTGATTAATTTCTATCTTACCCACTAGAGGATATGTATTATGGGAGCAGTGATTTTTGCTTGCATTGCCCACAATGGTACCTTCTGTATCTTCTCGTGTTTTCCTGGTATTTGTAGGTACTCGGTAAATATTTGTTGAGTGGGCCAAGTGTGGTGGCTCACACCTGTAATCCCAGCACTTAGAAAGGCTGATGCAGGAAGATTGAGAGCCCAAGAGTTCTAACACAGCATGGACAACATAATAAGACTTCGTCTCTACAAAAAATATAAATAAAAAAAAACATTATATGGATGTGATGGCACATACCTGTAGTCCCAGCTACTCAGGAGGCTGAGGTGGGAGGGTCCATGAACCCAGGAGGTCAAAACTGCAGTGAGTCAAGATTGTGCTACTGCACTCCAGCCTGGGTGACAGAGTGAGAACTTCCCTCCAATATATGCATTTGTTGAATGAATGAAATGATGTCATACAGCACCTCTATTAGCTTCCTTCACCTCAGAAAGTCAAATTTCGTCACATTTTTCTTTCTTCTCTATTCCATGCTACATACAGCACTATACCTTTTATGACTTTTTTTTTTAACTTTAACTCTTAAAAAGTCAAATTTCTACCAGACTCTATACACTTTAACATATATAACTTGTTTTATTCATCCTCAGCTGTTGTTGCAGTGACTGGCACTGAGTAGGTATTTTATATACATCTGTGGAATTGAAAACTGAGTGAAATACTGTGAGGCAGTTAAAACTAAAAGTGTAGAATAATTTGGAGCTTGCACAAAATAAGATGCCTGATACAACTGGTTAAGTAAAATAATAATATCGAATGGCCTTCTCAACATGGTTCAGAACTCTTGTTCCCAGAAATGAATAGAATATGTAATGCCCCTTTCTAAGTTCCAACATGATTAATATTAAACTACACTGCCGTGAACCAAAATCTTTCCAGAGTTGCTGTCTTGTAATGCCCCCTGTAGTTTAGCCATCCTCCTACTTATTACCTCCCTTATTACCCCCATGAGAGAAGTTCTGATATCAATCTGTTGTCCTTTTGCTTTATAGTGCTGTTTTTAGTCTTTAAACTTTAACTTATTTATAGAGTATCTTTTTCTCCTTAAAGGAATTTCAGACATCAGCCACCAAGGAGGTATTTGTCAGATCTCCCCTTAACCAATGAAGTCTTTCTATATGAATGCCGTTCTTGAGGGTGAGTCTGATTTATTCAATTCATTAGTCATGAAAAAAATGTTTATATCTTCTAATATCATGATCCACATTCTATTTAATAAATAGAATTGATAATTTTACCTAAAGGAGTGAAAAAAAAGAAATTAAATGTCCAGATATCTAGTTCCTACAAGCCCTCCAGAATGTAGAGAAACTATTGGAGGAGTGAGAGGGAGCCGGAAATGTCAGGGTGCAGAAGGAGCAGCTGTGCTGTTTGAGGACCCAGCGGGTTCTTGGAGTCTCAGAAAGGACTGGAGAGGTGAAAGGGTACTGGCAAGAGTCAGAGACCATCAGCCTGAGGCCAGAGAGGTCAGATCTCTGAACTTTTGCTTTAACATGTGTCTGTGAGAGAGTGTCTACCTACGGTGACTGAACTAAATGGTTTCCTCTCCACCTTGATCCTGATTACAGAAATACAAGAACTAACTGTGGAAAGGAGGAAAGTGAAAATTAAGGCTCGACTCTATGCAGTTAATAGTCATTTATGTAAATGCTGTGTAGTTTGTTGTTTTTTCATTTGACAATAACAATGTGCATATGATTAAATGTGCTTTATTAACTATTGTACATTTTAATTTAATAACAATTGCTCATACTTGCAGAGTCTACTCTTAACAAACAACATCATGTTGCCTCTACAATTTTAAGGAATAGATGAACTGTCACAAAAAGAGTTCGTACTTAGTCATTTACTCCCAGATGAAAGTTGGATGTTTTATGGAAAATGTTACAGTAAAAGAAGGTATTTACGTTTCAGATAGTCTTTTTGTATTTTGTTTGCTTTTAATGATGCCTTTTTAAGTATTCCTGGGTGACCTTTATGATCTTGCTGTTCAGTTTTAGGTTTCAGTGATTGAAGTCCTTGAAAATATGTACCTAAGTCTATGCGATTTTCAATACATCTTCTGTATAGTCAAAATATTGCCTGTAATATGACTTTTGTTATCCACTGCATAAATCTGAAATTGAAGATAGGAAGTTTCAACTTTCAAAAATTTTTCATCTACCCTGACTTATGTAACTTTCATCGTTGGAAAGTGTGGTATAAACTGTCAATTGGGCAGTCACTACTACACCGGCATGGTTTGCAATAATACTATTTAAGGTGCTCATCAAGGGAGTAAATGTAGCCTGTTTTGAATTAGGAAATGTTGCAAAAGAAGGTGCTAACATTTTCAGAGATCAGCCTTCAACTTTGAAAATACTCTTGGCAAAATAATGACTGAGTTCATCGGTCCATTAAGCTGTATCTTTCTGTCTGAATCAGCTTTCCATTTGAATATTGACAAAAAGGATGACCTTCTGTTCTGACCTTTTAACCCCACGAAGCTAATCCTGCCTTTATTCCAAAAGAGGGGATGGGACAGTGGATGTCCTAATGCTCCCATTGTATTCCAAATTTATAAACAGGTCCTTTGCTGTTTTAATAAAAATTATTAACACAATAACAACTTAGAATTCCACCATATTTAGTATGAAATGTTATGCTGCATAATATGTTATTAAAATCTATTGTCATAGAAGTAAAAGATGCACATGAACATCACTGCCCATCAAATCAATAAGCAGTAAAATGAAATGTTACATAGAGCATTGCCTTTTACTAAATCAAACAAGCTGGATTTTTCCCCAACAGCCCTGTGAGACTATTGAACCCAGTCATAAACTAACCAGGGATTTTACCAGTGGTTTCAGAATAAAAACTAAAAATCCTCCCATTCATCCCTGACAACCTAACCTTTGGTGCTGATCATTTAAAATAAGACATAATGTTCCAGAAAAGATGTATCTGGAGGGTCATCTCATGTGGAGGCTGAAGGTCATTATCATCAAAGCAATCAAATATCTAATAAAACCTTAAGATCACATCTTTGGCATATAGGCAAGCAGAATAAACTAGATAAGAGTGAAAAAACTTAGAATCCCGTATCTGTGGTAAGAGAGGGTTCTCTAAGCATCAATGTGGAGACTGGCAAATATTCATTAAAGCTGACTTTGCTTAATATAACTAATAACAAATTAATACATTGAGATCACATCAATTTATGAAGCGAGGAAAAATAGTTGTTTTTTTAACCCATGATTGAAAAAGTACATTTTTATAAAAATGCTATGAACTTCTTTCAATAGTTTGATTAATCTGAATTTCTGATTGGCTCCACAAAGTAACTCTACTGTAATTATAGAATAAACTAGTCTCTTTTTATTGGACAAGTTATCACCATTTATTAGAGAACATGAAAATAGGTAAAATGAATTTTAATTTATTCAAGTCAACACCTTTACATGAAAAATAAAAATAAATGTGATTGCTTTTAAAAATGCCTTACATTGTTTTTAGGTTTGGATATAGGTAAGTGCAAATCTATTGTTCACATGTGTTGGCAATTTAAAGATTTGATTTAAAATAGTTTAGAAAAAAATCAAAGAAAAACTCTGAATAAAAGATGGTTTAAAATATTTGTTTTTTATATATACTCATATAAATAAACTCATTTTTTTCTTCATCGGTCACTGAATTTGTGAACCATATTGCATAGACTGGCTTTAAAGTTGCAGACAAACATATTGACGGCAGCAGCAGGCTGTCCGGAGCAGCCGCTACCACCGCGCCTGCTGCAGTGAAGAGGTGTAAGCATAGGCGGCAGGAGCGGCTGTCGGGGGACCACTGTGCCCTGCGTCACCTGTGCCCCGTGTCCCCAAGGCAGCCAAATGAACTGCCCCCACCTTCGTGTGGCCAGGCAGGACCCACCCCCAGGCCCGGAGCCTGAGTTCCTCCAGACCGTGGCCCTGTATTACCAATCGCACCTGCTGCCGCTGCAGGGAGGGTGTGGGGAAGACGTGGACAGTTCCTGGAACCCACTGCCCTGGGGGCTGTCACAGTGGGACTGGGTCGAGTTGCCCACCAGCTGTGAAGCAGCATGGTTGGGCAGAGAGGGGCTCTGAGGTGAAGCTGGGCCCAGGTCCTTGGTGCCCTGCTTGTGCAAAGAGTGTAGGGGCTCGGGGCAGTAAGTGCCCTGCTTGGGGGTCCTGGCCAGTGGTGCAGTCACTGTGCCCATTCCACCAAGGGTACCGAGTTTCTCCATCTCAGGAGCAGGTTCTGTGCAGGGCCACCCAGGGTCACGTCCTTGGGGTCCACCTGGCATTGGGGTGACCTCCAGGCCTGACATTCCTGTGCCTGGGGCCTGCAATCCACTCTTGGAGGTGCCCCCTGGGCAGGGCTGCGAGCCAGGTGGGACCAGAGCCTCAGGGCAGTCTGAACACCTGGGGGCTTAGGAAGGTCACCCTGCTGCCCCCACAGGTTGGGGTGTTTCTGCTCCCTCTGTCTGGCTCTCCCCACTCCTGGCACCCACTCTAAACTTGGATCAAAGTTGGGGCCAAGCCCAGGTGTTGTCACAGTCTGGCCAGGTGTGCACACACTCAGGGTAGCACTGACATGCCAGTCCCCTGCCATCTCAGACCCCCTGCATATTTGGGGCACTGATGAGTGCGGGGGAGGCAGGGGAAGCTGATGGGGGGCTGAGGGCAGCTCGACACTGGCCTTCAGTTGCCCCAGGGTGCGAGCAGCCTGGGTGCCATGAATGGGGGGCGGGAGCCAGACAGGCTCCTGGGCAGAAGAAGGTGGGTCCCTGGTGAGGCCCTACCTTCAGGACTGGTAGGGCCTAAAGGCTGAGGTCTGGGCTGTTAGCCCTGTGGACCAAACTCATGGTGCCTTTTCTAGGCTGCCCCTGGCCTCTCATGGACCCGTTGGCATGCACTTCCACCCCTCTGAGGCCCATAAAAGCCTCAGGCTCGGCCAGAGCTGAGAATGGAGAGAGGACAGGACAACAAGCTGCAGAGAGGAACTACCCTCTCTGCTGAGAGCTGCAGAGATGACTCGACAACCTGCCTGCAGAGGTGAGCCACCCACTCTAGGGCCTCCTCTCTGCCAAGAGCTGCAGATGATGGGATGACCAGCTGCAGACAGGAGCTATCGTCTCTGCTGAGAACTGAACACTTGTTTGGGTGATCTGCCTGCAGAAAGGAGCTACCCTGTCTGCTATGAGCTGAACACTTGCTGGGGACACCCTGGCTATGGAGAGGAGCTGCCCACTGCAGGTCTCCTCTGAGCTGTTCTGTTGCTCAGTAAAGCTCCTCTTTGCCTTGTTCACCCTCCACTTGTCTGTGTACCTCATTCTTCCTGGCTGCAGGACAAGAACTCAGGACCTTCCGAATGGCAAGACTAACAGAGCTGTAACAAAAACAGAGCTAAACATGCCCCCTTGCTCACCATGTTGCAGGAGAAGAGAAGGAGAGAAGAGCTGCAGTCCTTCAGGGAGCCCAGACCTGGGAGATCCCCGAGCCAAGGCTGTGACTCCTTCTTTGCGGCTTTGCAGTTCCGGGTGTCTCCAGGCTTCTGGGTGCCACTGCATTCCCTGGGGCCAGATGGGGAAGCTGCTTGTGGTGCACCTGGTCCAGCCTCAGCCTCACGGTGAGCTGGCTTCCATGCTGAGACCTGGATCTGCCCACCGCATGGCAGCAGCATGTCTGCTGCACAGTGGCCGAACCTCACAATCAGACACACACCAGACACACACATCCATGCCTGACTCCAGTCTCCCTTGGAGGTGTGGGATCCAGATTGTTAGTGTGAACTGAGTGCAGCCTGCCAGGCCGAGTGGATGGAATCAGTCCAGCCAGCCTGAGCAAAATTTGGGCAAAGGTGCTTTCCACCACAGGTTTCTGGCTAGAAAAGTGACACCCCAAAGATTCCATAACAATATCACTATAAAACAAACAGAAACTGAACTTTACATTAAATTCTTCCTTAACTCCTCCATAACACCCCCTTTTCCTCTGTCAAATTGAAGTTCTGGAAACCTTTTTATGGCAAACCATGATGGACGAAGCTCCTCTCTCCCAAATTTTCATGGTGATAATTTATATTTATTAATACGTGTTATTTGTAGTCTCTCTGAGATTCATGTCTTCACTTTCTTCTACATTTCACTGAGACATCTACTTCAATAAGTCTTTGGAGCACTTCGTTTACTGTTAGATATATTTAGAGACCACATTAGCATATTAAGACTAATAAAATTACATTTACTAAATACTGCCTAAAAGCCCCAAACCATACAATTCCATCCGGAAGAGAATAAAAATCACTTTTGCATTATGCAAGTCACAAGTTACTTTGACTGCCTATTGCCACTTTACAGCTGATTAACTTGTTCATTTTTATTCTGGAATTTTCTAGATGGTAGATAAATGGCATGGATTTTTAAGTGTTCTTCGCTCTTTATTTCAGAGTTACTATTTGGTACAATCCTGGAAAGAGAGCATTTTTATATTGGCAGTTATCCCCATATATCATTGAACTTAATCTTTGGGAATTAGAACTCAATCATTTTTCATATGACTATTAATTGTATTTGCTCAAGATACTGTAATTTGAGAAGAGCAAAATTTTGTGAAACATGATCATTTCTACTTAAAATACATTCATTATTCTGCTAATAATGAGAAAACAGGAGTGTTTGCTCTTCTTGCTAACATTTTGATAATTCTATTCACATATCCCACTAGTAATGTACCTTTGTTATTATAAACTATGATTACCGAAAGACTTGAGTTTGAAGCAGGGCACTGGCAAAGGGAATAGCAATTGGTTTTGCATGTGATCTGTGTTTGATTTGGATCCCAATCACCTGAAGCATGGGTTTGTGTTATAAACAAGCAGATTCAGAATTCAACGTTCTAATACAGTAAAAACAAAATCACATTCATATAAAGTAGAGATGTTCCAAGAAGTTTATGATCTCTTATGTGGCAGTTTGAAATCTTGGCCATGATATTCAGGGTGCCCTTTAGAACATAGTAGTAGACAGATCACCTCTCTGTAGAATTCATTATTACAAAATGGAACATTATTTGTTGGGGAGTGATACTAAGTCCTGATCCTGAACAAAACTGAAGCAATTTCTTCGGCACAATATGGATTTTCCATGAGTCTGTTTTTCAGGTAATACATTCTGCAGGATCAAGATGAGACTGCATTAGGTACTTCATGTAAAGCAAGAAAAATTTGTGTTTCACTATATTTCAAAACTTACCAATATTTGGAATAGGAATATAGCTTTTGGAAAAAGTAGTTCTGGTTATTTAATATATGAAGTTTGAAAATCAATAGAAAGCAAACCAAGTCATGTGTTGTAAAATGTATTAAAATTATTTTTTCTATATTTTAATCCATACCAATGGTTTTCTTTGTTAAACAAAAATATGGACAGCACAGAAAAGGACCAGGTATAAAGTAAAATTCAAACATACTCTGACACAGAAAGAGTACTACTATGAAGTTATGATATTATTTTATAGTATTTTTTTCTTGTCTATAGTACACATACATATATACATTAATAATTTATGGATTTGGGGTGACATTGTAAATAATGGATATTTTGAATTATTTGGATTCATTTGTCATTTATTCCCTTTCTAATGAGTCCAAATTTCCTATTTCAATATCACCTCATCATTGTGTATTGTCTTGGCAGGATCCTAAATTAAGAAACCTTTTCCATCCCCAACCAAGGGACTGACAACTGACCCAAGACAGAGCAATTCAGTCTCTCCCAATATTATGGATCTTGAGTGAAGTGACAGAAAGATAGGTGGGATGGAGGTGAAGGATATAAAACATGGGGGGCTCATTTGTCTCCATAGATAAGACGGAAAACATGGTTGAGTAGTTTTCTGCTCTATTTCCTGATTTATGTCTTACCCTGCTTCTTGGATTTCTTTGTCTATATTCTATTGCCTACCTGAGCCAAAGCTGGGTTTTGTGCTTACAGCCAAAAAACTCTACCTTACACATTGAACACACATATTTTAAACCTGCTTATTTCACTTCTATATGTTTTGACTCTAGCATATACATATATTTTTGCCACAATAAATTGTACTACAGTGCACATCTTTAGATATAAATATTTACATACAATACTGATTGTTTCTTTAGGTTAAATTTCTAGAAATAGAATTGCTAATCATAGTATGCTCGTTTTTTAAGTCTTTTTATTTATATCGACCAGTTGTACCAAAAAATTGTTTTGCCAATCATGAGAATGTCAACTTCTCTATATTCTTTCCAAAATATTTACCTTATTACCAATTTGATAAGAAAAATACTTCATATTTTAAATTTTCGATTCTTAATTGTTAGTAAGTTGAAAATATTCTTTTGTCAGTCATAAAATGTCTTCTATGAATTATTTTCTGTAAATATTTTTACCAAATTTTAATGCTCAATGTGTTTCCATCTTATTTATTTGTAAGAGCTCTTTATATGCTAAAGACATTAAACTTTAGGTAAAATATATTGCAAATATTTTTATAATTTGTCATTCAACTTAATATTCTAAGTATTTTTGGCATACAAGAAAGTAATTTAATAGTCAAACTTTTTAATCACTTCCTTTTATGTTTTTTTACCATAATTGACGATCATTGAAAAGACTCCCTACCAAAACTGCGTAGATATTCATATTTATGAAATTAAAACAATGTTTGCTCATTTTAAAATTAATTTTACCATATTTGACAATTATTTTAATATATCACATGAGGTGGCAATTTCATGTTATTCCTTATAAATGCTTAATTAGATATCCCAATATGTATCAATTGATTACATGTAAATAATAAGTGTTGAATAATCATTCCTTTCTAATTTATTTAAAATGTCCTCTTTATCATATAATGCTTTACTATACAAAGTATGTCCCAGAGAACAGGACTATTAGAATCACTTAGGAGTTTATTAGAAGTGTGGAGTCTTAGACTTCACCCAGATCTACTGAATCTGGATTTAACTATATTTGAATAATTGCAGGTACATTGTTTAAGAGTAGTGGTTTAACTCTCATTTATTCCTAAGTTATTTACCAGCCAACGAATTTCCTTTTAGTGTTCCTCATTACTTTTAATTTGTAAGAAGTGGCTGTTTTTCTTGTTTATTCTTTGTGATCTATTCCTAACACATTGAAAACATTTTGTTTCAACTAGAAATAGATCTCAGTTTATTAAGGGTCACTTCAAGGTCTATTGAGATGATTATATTATTTTTATCTGATGCACAGACATGACATAGAGCACTAATACATTTTTATAAATTAAACCAGTGGTGCCTTTTCAGAATAAAATCTATTCGGTCATAATTTTTGTTTTATAAAATCTTCTAGAGTTTCTAGTGTTTTCTTTAACTTTAAAAACCCCTTTTTCACACAAGTAGGACTGGTCTGTAGATCTTTTGTTGCACTATGTGCACATTTGCGTGTGTTTGCGTGCATGTATGTGTGTACGTCATTGCCAGATTTCATTGTTAGGGTTACACAGGCTTGATAATAGGAATTGTGACATTTTTCATCTTTCACTATGTTTTCTCCAGCATTTTATTGTAAAAAAATTTAACCATGTACAAAAGTAGAAGGAATTGTATAAGAATACTCGTATACCCACTACCTAGATTCTACAAGTAACATTTTCTTCTAGTTGTGTTATCAGTTGTTTGTGCATATATCTATCCTTTAATGCATACTGTGTGTATCTTATGCATTTCAAAATAAGTTGCTCATATTCAGTACACTTGCCCACTAACCAGGTCAGCACATGTTTTACTAAATAAAGTTTAACATTTGTCTACTGCTTTTCCTACTGAGCAACATTTGTATATGATATAATGCATATCTCACAATTGTTCCATTCAATGAGTTTTGACAAACTCATAAGCCTGTGTAACTCAATCTTTTGTCATAATCACAACTCTCATACATTGTTCATAGGAGAATAAAATATTACAACTACTCTAAGAAAAAAAAAATGTGCAGTTGCTCATGAAACTAAACCTTGTCACCTAGTAGTTCAACTCTTAGTTACTTCCCAAGATAAATGAAACATCAGGTCCACAAAAAGACTTTACAGGAGAGTTTATGGCAGTTTTATTTATATTAGCTGAAAACCAGAAATGGCCCAAATGTCCATCAACAGAATAGACAAACTGCAGTATGAAATATTACTAGAAATTTTTAAAATATGAACTACTGATACATACAACAAGAATTAATCTCGAAACTTTTTTGCTAAGCGTGAAACTTACAAAAGAATACATCTTGTATAATTCCACTTATATGAAAACAAGCAAAATAAATCTGTGGTGGAAAAAATTTAAAATATTAGTTGCCTCTTGTGGGCAGGAAAAGAATGACTAAAAAGAGACACTAGTGACCTATCTGGCGGGATGATAACGTTCTGTATCTTGACACAAGATTGGGTTACACCGCCAACATTAGGGATTATTAATGTACTGAGATCTGAGTGGGGACACAGATCCAAACCACATAAATTAAAAAGAGTCAAAAAGTGTTTTTGAAATTAAAACTTTTATAAAGTTAAAAAGTTACAGCGAGCTAAGTTTAATTTATTCTTTCAGAAAAAAACATTTAAATAAATTTAGTGTAGCCTAAGTGTACAGTGTTTATAAAGTCTACAGCAGTGTAAAGTAATGTACTAGGCCTTTGTATTCATTCACCACTCCCTTTCTGACTCACTCAGAGCCACTTCCAGTCCTGCAAGATCCATTCATGGTAAGTGCCTGATATGGTTTGGCTCTGTGTCCCTTCCCAAATCTCATCTCAAATTGTAGCCCCCATGTGTCATGGGAGAGGCCTGGTGGAAGGTGACTGAATCATGAGGGCAGACTTCTCCCTTGCTGTTCTCATGATAGTGTGTGAGTTCTCATGAGAACTGGTTGTTTGACAGTGTGTGGCACTTCCCCCTTCGCTCCTTCTCTCCTGCTACACCATGGTAAGACGTGCTTGCTTCCCCTTTGCCTTCCGCCATGGTTGTAAGTTTCTTGAGGCTTTCCAGTCATGACTCATGTTAAGCCTGCAGAACCGTGAGTCAGTTTAAACTTCTTTACTTCATAAATTACCCAGTCTCAGGTAGTTCTTTATAGCATGAGAGAACAGAATAATACAGTGCCCTATACAGGTGTACCTTCTTTTAAATATTTTATATCATTTTTTTACTGTACCATTTCTATATTTAGATATGTTTACATAACAAGTACTTACCACTGTGTTACAGTTGCCTACAGTATTCAGAACAGTAACAGCTATACATATTTGTAACCTAGGAGCAATACACCATATCACATAGCCTAGGTATGTAGTAGTCTATACCACATAGGTTTGTGCAAATACTCTCTTAAACGTTCACACAACAAAATTTCCTAAGGACACATTTCTCAGAATGTATTCCCACCTCAAGTGGTGCATAACTGTGTTTACTTTTTGTTTTGTTTTTTGTTTTTGTGAAAACATTTAAAATAGAGTTTTTAAGGAAATTTCAATAATATAATATACAGTACAGTATTATTAACTATAGTCATCATACTGTACAGTGGCTTCTCAAAACTTATTCAACTCTGAACTGAAATTTTGTACTCTCTGGCCATCATCTCTTCATTTCCCTCACCCTTAAGCCTCATTCAACCAACACTCTCTGCTCTCTGCCTCTTTGCATTCAACTTTTTATTTCATTTTATTTTTTAGAATCCACATATGAATGATATCATAAATTATGTGTCTTTTTCTGTCTAGCTTAATTCAGAAAGCATAATGTCCTCCAGGTTTGAAATAATTTGGCTATGTCCCCACCCAAAACTCATCTTAAATTCTCATGTGCCCATGCTGTTCTCGTGATAGTGAATAAGTCTCACAAAATCTGATGGTTTTAAAAAGGGGAGTTTCCCTGTAGAAGCTCCTTTCTCTTGTCTGCTGCCATGAGATGGCCCTTTCATTTCCCACCATGATTGTGAGACCTCCCCAGTCACGTGCAACTGTAAGTCCAATACACCTCTTTCTTTTGTAAATTGCCCAGTCCTGGGTATATCTTTATCAGCAGCATGAAAACAGACTAATTCAAGGTTCATTCATGCTGAAATAAATGACAGATTTTTTTTTTGTTTATAGCTCCATAATATACCATTATGTGTGAGTATGTGTGTGTGTATGTATGTATATATTTGATTTATTTATGTATTTTATTTATCCATTCATTCTTTGAAGGACACTCAGATTGTTTCTATAACTTGACTGTTGAGAATAGTGCTGCAATGAACATGAGAGTGCAGATATATCTTCATGGTACTGATTTAGTATATACACCCACAATTGATGAATCATATGCTAGTACCATTTTTAATGCATTTGGAAACCTTCATATTATTTTCTATAGTGGCTGTACCAATTTGTAGTCCCACTAATAGCGTACAAGTGTTTCCTTTTCTCCACATCCTTGCCAGTGGTTATCTCTAGCCTTGATGATAGCCATTCTAGGGTGTGAGGTAATATCTTATTGTGGTTTTGATTTGCATTTTCCTGAAGATTAGTGATGTTGAGCACTTTTTCTATACCAGTTGGCCATTTGTATATCTTCTTTAGAAAAATTTCTATTTAGGTTCTTTGCCCATTCTTAAAATTAGGTTATTTATTTACTTTTTGTTTTTGTTTTTTTGGTATTGAGTGGTACAAGTTTCTTGTATATTTTAGATTTTAACCCCTTATCAGATGTATGACAAGCGGTTATAAAGTTAGAACGTTATAGTAAGATAAGTTTAATTTATTACTGCAGAAAGAAATTTTAAAAAGTTTGTATATTGATTTGTACACTAAAACTTATCATACATATCAGATACACGATTAGGGGTTAAAATCCAAAATGTACAAGAAACTCATACAAAT
The DNA here is from genome assembly GCF_000951045.1 of Mandrillus leucophaeus. Lineage (NCBI taxonomy): Eukaryota > Metazoa > Chordata > Mammalia > Primates > Cercopithecidae > Mandrillus > Mandrillus leucophaeus. Next base: position 241,970 of record NW_012102865.1, read on the forward strand.
GCATACATCCTCACATTTAGTTTGCAAATATTTCCTTCCATTCCATAGATGCCTTTCTATTTTGTTAATTGTTTCTTTTGCTGTGCAGAACTTTGTTTTGATTTAGTCTCACTTGTTTATTTTTGCTTTTGTTCCCTGTGCCTTAGATGTCATATCCAAGAAATCATTTATTTAGATGTCGTATCCAAAAAATCATTGCTGAGATCAATGTCAAAGAGGGTTTTTCTTGTTTTCTTTTAGGAATTTTATAGTTTCAGGTTTTACATTTGAATTTAGGACTTTAATCATTTGTGGTTTTTATTGGTAAGTGATGTAAGATATAGGTCCAGTTTCTTTTTTTTTTTTTCTTTTTCTTTTTCTTTTTTTTGGCACATGGATATCCAGTTTTCCCAACACCTCTTATTGAAGATGCTATTCTTATCCTATTGTGGGTTCTTGGTGCCCTTGTTAAAGTATAGTTGACCAAATATGCATGAGTATGTTTTAGAGCACTCACTTCTGTTCTTTTGATCTATGTGTGTATTTTCATGCCAGTACTATATTGTTTTTATTGCTACAGCTTCATTGTATAGTTTGAAATCAAGAAGTGTGACGCCTCCGCATTCTTCCTTTTGCTCAAAATCACTTTAGCCATTTGGGTTCTTCTGTGGTAACATATGTTTTAGGATTTATTTTTTATTTCTTAAAAAAAATTCTATTAAAATATGGACAGGCAGCTGGGCGCAGTGGCTTATGCCTGTAATCCCAGTACTTTGGGAGGTTGAGGCAGGTGGATCACAAGGTCAGGAGATCGAGACCATCCTGGCTAACACGGTGAAACCCCGTCTCTACTAAAAATACAAAAAAATTTTAAAAATATAAAAAATTTTTAAAAAATATAAAAAATTAGCCAAGCACGGTGGCGGGCGCCTATAGTCCTGCCTCGGGAGGCTGAGGCAGGAGAATGGCGTGAACCCAGGAGGCGGAGCTTGCAGTGAGCTGAGGTCACGCCACTGCACTCCAGCCTGGGTGACAGAGCGAGACTCCATCACACACACAAAAATATATATATTGACAGGCATTGCACTGATCTGTAACTCACTCTGGGTGCTATGAACATTCTGACATTATTAATTATCCCAAGCGACGAACATGATACACCTTTTCATTTATTTCTGTCTGATACAATTTCTTTTATCAATGTTTTATAATTTTTAATTTGCCAACTTTTTAACCTCCTGGGTTAAATATATTCCTAAATATTTTCTTTCTGATACTCTTGTAGGTGGAATTGTCTTCTTAATTTATTTTTTGGATATTTGCTAGTGTACAGAAATGCAAATGATTTTTGTATGTGGATTCTGTGTACTAAAACTTCACTAATTTTTTTTTAAATTTTAGGTTCGGGGGGGACATTGTGATGGTTTGTTACATAGGTAAGCTCATGTCAGAGGGCTTTGTTGAACAGATTATTTCATCATCCAGGTATTAAGCCCAGTGCCCAGAGGTTATCTTTTCTGCTCTTTTTCCTCCTCCCAACTTACCCCCTAAAAGTAGACTCCAGTCTGTTGTTTTCTCCTTTGTCTTCATAAGCTCTTATCATTAGCTCCCACTTGTAAGTGAGAATATGTGATATTTGGTTTTCTGTTCCTGCATTAGTTGGCTAAGGATAATAGCCTCCAGCTCCTTCCATGTTCCCACAAAATATATAATCTCATTTTTTTTTGATGGCTGCATAGTATTCCATGGTGTATATGTATCACATTTTCTTTACCAGTCTGTCAATGGTGGGCATTTAGGTTGCACAGAGCAGTGTGTGGAGGCTCACATCGTAAATCTTAACTCCAGAAAGACTGTAGGAATAAACCAGCAATCCCAAGAGAACCCAAATACCCTCTGAAGGAAGTGAACAGCTCCTGCATGACCTGGGAGACACCCCAAATACTGTGAGTTCGCAAACCACAGAAGTGGGAAACAGAAATCGTCTGCCATTGTAAACACACCCCCACTGGGGAAACTGAAGGTTTAGTTTCGGGGAGAAGTTTCTGACCCTACCTGGAGCTGAGTCAATTTAGAGAGCTGAACAAAATACAGGGGTAGAGGAAGCAGCAGGAAAGGTCTTGGGATCTCACTGGGTCCACAAGCGGGACATTCCTGCCTGGCACTACAGGGATCCTTTGGGAGGGTGGCCAGAGGCAAGGGGAAATTGCTACAGAGAGAAGGAAGTCTCCAGGCGAACTTTGTAACCATTTGAACTGAGTGAGAAGCCTCCTGGCTAGAACTTGGGGAAGGGCACGAATCCAGCGTGCAGACTCCACAGGTGGAGGAAGAACTAAAGCCCTCTTCTTTTGCAGCTGGGAGGCGGGTAGCCTGGGGCGAGTTCTCAGCCCTGCTTGCCCACTACCTGGAGACAGACTTGGTGCTGTTGGAGTGCATGGTGGGAGTGAGAGTGCCCTCCAGATTGCATGGAAGCTGGGTGAGGCATGTGAATGCCAGCTTTCCCGCACTTCCCTGAAAACCTGCATGATTCAGCAGAGGCAACCATAATTCTCCTGGGTACACAACTCCATTGACCTGGGAGCCTCACTCACCAAGCTCCATAGCAGCTGCAGCAAGACCCGCCCAAGGAGACTCTGAGCTCAGACATGACTAGCCCTGCCCCAATCTGATGGCCCTTCTCTATCCACTGTGGTATCAGAAGACAAAGGGCATATACTCTTGGGAGTTCTAGGACCCAATCCACTGCCGGTTCCTATCCATACTAACACAGCTGATGTTCTCTGGAAAGGGCCAACTCCCAGCAGGAGGCCAACCAGCATAAAAAGAGAACACTAAACCACCAAAGCTAAGAACACTCACAGAGTCCATTTCACACCCCCACCACCTCCACTGGAGCAGGTGCTAGGATCCACGGCTGAGAGACCCATAGACTTTTCACATCAGAGGACTCTGGGCAGACAACCCCCAGTACCAGCCCAGAACCTGGTAGACTTGCGGGATGGCTAGACCCGGAAAAGAGATAACAATCACTGAAGCTCAGCTCTCAGGAAGCCACATCCATAGGAAAAGTGGGGGATTACTCCATGAAGGGAATACCCCATGGGACAAAAGAATCTGAACAACCGCCTTCAGGCTTAGACCTTCCTTTTGACAGAGCCTACTCAAATGAGAAGGAATCAGAAAACCAACTCTGGTAATACGACAAAATGAGGGTCTTTAACACCCCCAAAAAATCACCCTAGCTTACCAGCAATGGATCCAAACCAAGAAGAAATCCCTGATTTACCTGAAAGAATTCAGAAGGTTAGTTATTAAGCTAATCGGGGAGCCACCAGAGAAAGGTGAAGCCCAATGCTAGGAAATCAAAAAAATGATACAAAAAGTGAAGCGAAAAATATTCAAGGAAATAGATAGCATTATAATGAAATCAAAACTTCAGAAAACACTAGACACAATTATAGAAATGCAAAATGCTCTGGAAAGTCTCAGCAATAGATTTGAATAAGTAGAAGAAAGAAATTCAGAGCTCAAAGACAAGGTCTCTGAATTAACTCAACACCACAAAGACAAAGAAAAAAAGAATAAGAAAATATGAACAAAGCCTCCAAGAATTCTGGGATTATGTTAAATGACCAAACCTAAGAATAATCAGCCTTCTTGAGGAAGAAGAGAAATCTAAGAGTTTGGAAAACGTGTTTGGAGGAATAACCAAGGAAAACTTCCTCAGCCCTACTAGAGATCTTCATATCCAAATACAAGAAGAACAAAGAACACTTGGGAAATTCATTGCCAAAAGATTATCGCTTAGGCACATTGTCATCAGATTATCTAAAGTTAAGATGAAGGAAAGACTCTTAAGAGCTGTGAGACAAAAACACCAGGTAATCTATAAAGAAAAACCTATCAAGATTAACCCCAGATTTCTCAGCCTATCTTCAACCTGCTCAAACAAAACAATTATCAGCCAATAATTTTGTATCCAGGGAAACTAAGCATCATACATGAAGGAAAGATATAGTCTTTTTTCAGACAAACAAATGGTGAGAGAATTTGCCACTACCAAGCCACCACTATAAGAACTGCTAAAAGGAGCTATACATCCTGAAAAAAATTCTGGAAACCCATCAAAACAGAACCTCCTCAAAGCATAAATCTCACAGGACCTATAAAACAAAATGCAATTTAAAAAGCAAAAACAACAACAACAACAACAACAACAACAAACCAAGATACACAGGTAACAAATAGCATGATGAATGGAATGGTACCTCACACCTCAATGCTAGCATTGAATGTAAATGGCCTAAATCCTCCTTTTAAAAGATATAGAACTGAACACTGGAAAGAACTCACCAACCAACTATTTGCTGCCTTCAAGAGACTCACCTAATACATAAACTTAAAGTAAAGGAGTGGAAAAAGGCATTTTATGCAAATGGACATCAAAAGCAAGCAGCAGTAGCTATTCTTATATCAGATAAAAAAATTTTAAAGCAACTGCAGTTACAAAAGACAAAGAGAGGCATTGTATAATGGTAAAAGGCCTTGTCCAACAAGAAAATATTACAATCCTAAACATGTATGCATCTGACACTGGAGGTCCCAAATTTATGAAACAATTACAAATAGACTGAAGAAATGAGATAGGCAGAAATGCAATACTAGTGGGGGACTTCTATACTGCACTGGCAGCACTGGACAGGTCATCAAGACAGAAAGTCAGCAAAGAAACAATGGATTTAAAGTATCCCTTGGAGCAAATGGACTTAACAGACGTATACAGAACATTTCATTCAATAACAGTGGAATACACATTCCATTGAACAGCACACGGAACTTTCTCCAAGATAGACCATATGATAGGCCACAAAACAAGCCTCAATAAATTTAAGAAAATTGAAATTACGTGAAGCACTCTTTCAGACCCCAGTGCAATAAAACTGGAAATCAACTCCAAAAGGAGCCTTTAAAACCATGCAAATACATGGAAATTCAATAACCTGCTCTTGAATGATCAATGGATCAAAAACAAAATCAAGTTGGAAATTAAAAAGTTATTTGAACTGAATGACAATAATGACACAACCTTTCAAAACCTCTGGGATATAGCAAAGGTGGTGCTCAGAGGAAAGTTCATAGCCCCAAACGACCACATCAAAAAGACTGAAAGAGCACAAACTGACCTTCTAAAGTCACACCTCAAGGAACTTGAGAAACAAGAACAAACCAAACCCAAACCCAGCAGAAGAAAGGAAATAACCTAGATCAGAGCAGAACTAAATGAAATTGAAAGAAAAATATAAAAGATAAAAGAAACAAAAAGCTGGTTCTTTAAAAACATAAATAAAATCCATAGACCATTAGCAAGATTAACCAAGAAGAGAGGAAATCCAAATAACCTCAATAAGAAATGAAATGAGAGGTATTACAACTGACATCACAGAAATACAAAAAGTTATTCAAGTCTATTAGGAACACCTTTATGCACACAAACTAGAAAACTTAAAACAGATGCATAAATTTCTGGAAAAATATAACCCTCCTAGATTAAATCAGGAAGAATTAGACGCCCTGAACAGACCAATAACAAGCAGTGAGGATGAAATGGTAATTTAAAAATTACCAACAAAAGAAAGGTAAGGACCAGACCAATTCACAGCAGAATTATACCAGACATTTAAATAAGAAATGATACCAATTCTTTTGACACTATTCTACAAGATAAAGAAGAGGGAACCTTCCCTAATTTATTCTATGAAGCCAGAATCACCCTAATACCAAAACCAGGAAAGGACATAACCAAAAAAGAATACTACAGACATATATCACTGACCAACATAAATGCTAAAATCCTTAACTAAATACTAGCTAACCAAATTCAACAACCTATCAACAGGATAATCCACCATGATCAGGTGAGTTTCATACCAGGGATGCAGGAATGGTTTAACATATACAAGTCAATAAATGTGATACGCCACATAAACAGAATTAAAAGCAAAAATCACATGATCATCTCAATAGATGCAGAAAAAGCATTTGACAAAATCCAGCATTACTTTATGATTAAAACTCTCAGCAAAATTGGCATACAAGGAACATACCTCAATATAATAAAAGCCATCTATGACAAACCCACAGAGAACATAATACAGAATGGGGAAAAATTGAAAGCATTCCCTCCGAGAATTGGAACAAGACAAGGATGTCCACTCTCACCACTCCTCTTCGTCACAGTACTGGAAGTCCTAGCCAGAGCAATCAGACAAGAGAAAGAAATAAAGGGCATCCAAATCAGTAAACAGAAAGTCAAACTGTCACTGCTTGCTGACAATATGATTGTTTACCTAGAAAACCCTAAAGTCTCCTCCAGAAAGCTCCTAGAACTGATAAAAGAATTCAGCAAAGTTTCCAGATATAAGATTAATGTACACAAATCAGTGGCTTTTCTATACACCAACAGCAACCAAAGAGATAATTGAATCAAGAACTCAACCCCTCTTGAGATAATGCTAAAAATAAAAAATAAAATACTTAAACATATACCTAACCGTGGAGGCAAAAGACCTGTAAAAGGAAAACTACAAAACACTGCTGAAAGAAATCATAGATGACACAAACAAATGGAAACACATCCCATGCTTATGGATGGGTAGAATCAATATTGTGAAAATGACCACACTGCCAAAAGCAATCTACAAATTCAACACAATCCCCATCAAAATACCACCATATTTCTTCATAGAATTAGAAAAATCAATTCATATGGAGTCAAAAAAGAGCCTGCATAGCCAAAGCAACACTAAGCAAAAAGAACAAACTTGGAGGTATCACGCTACCTGATTTCAAACTATCCCATAAGGCCATAGTCACCAAAACATCATGGTACTGGTATAAAAATAGGCACATAGGATAGTGGAACAGAATAGAGAACAAGAAATATTCCCAAATACTTACAGCCAACTGATCTTTAACAAAACAAACAAAAACATGAAGTAGGGAAAGGACACCCTTTTCAACAAGTGGTGCTGGGATAATTGGCTAGCCACATGTAGAAGAATGAAACTGGATCTTCATCTCTTACCTATACAAAAATCAACTAAAGATGGATTAAGGACAGGAAAAAACTAAGGGGGGAAAGACTCCCTATTCAATAAATGGTGCTAGTTAAACTGACGAGCCATATGCGGAAGATTGAAGCTGAACCCCTTCCTTACACCGTATACAAAAATCAACTCTAGATAGACTAAATATAATACTAGAAACTATAGAACTTCCAGAAGATAACATTGGAAAAACCCTTCTAGACATTGACTTAGGCAAGGATTTTTTTTTTTTTTTTTTTTTTTTTTTTTTTTTTTTTTGAGACGGAGTCTTGCTCTCTTGCCAGGCTATAGTAGAGTGGTGTGATCTTGACTTACTGCAAGCTCCGCCTCCCAGGTTCAAGCGGTTCTCCTGCCTCAGCCTCCCGAGTAGCTGGGACTACAGGCGTGTGCCACCATGCCCAGCTAATTTTTTGTATTTTTAGTAGAGACGGGGTTTCACCCTGTTGGCCAGGATGGTCTCGATCTCCTGACCTCGTGATCCACCCGCCTCAGCCTCCCAAAGTGCTAGGATTACAGGCATGAGCCACCACGCCCAGCCTTAGGCAAGGATTTCATAACCAAGAAACCAAAAGCAAATGCAATATAAACAAAGATAAATAGCTGGACTTAATTAAACTAAAGAGCTTTTGCACAGCAAATGGAACAGTCAGCAGAGTAAACTGACAACCCACAGATTGGAAGAAAATCTTCACAATCTATACATCTGACAAAGGACTAATATCCAGAATCTACAAAAAATCTATGACAAACTCAAACCAATCATCAAGAAAAAATTAAAAAAAAAAAATCCCATCAAAAAGTGGACTAAGGACATGAATAGACAATTCTCAAAAGAAGGTAGACAAATGGTGAACAAATTTATGAAAAAATGCTCAACATCACTAATAATCAAGGAAATGCAAATCAAAACCACAAAGCAATATCACCTTACTACTGCAAGTATGGCCAAAATAAAAAAATCATAAAACAGTAGATGTTGATGTGTATGTGGTTATCAGGGAACACTTCTATAATGCTGTTGGGAATGTAAACTAGTACAGACACTATGGAAAACAGTGTGAAGATTCCTTAAAGAACTAAAAATAGAACTACCATTTGATCCAGCAATCCCACTACTGGGTATCTACCCAGAGGAGAAGTCATTATACGAAAAAGATACCTGCATACGCATGTTTATAGCAGCATGATTCACAATTGCAGAATCGTGGAACCAACCCAAATGCCCAAGAATCAACGATAGTTTCTTTATCCATGCATTGGAGATACACACACACACACACACACACACACACACACACACACTAATCAGCTATAAAAAGGTATGAACTAATGGCAGTCACAGGTACCTGAATGAGATTGGAGACTATTATTCTGATTGAAGTAACCTAGGAATGAAAAACCAAACGTCGTATGTTCTCACTGATACATGGGAGCTAAGTTATGAGGACACAAAGGTGTAAGAATAATACAACGGACTTTGGGGACTTGGGAGGAAAGGTGGGAGGGTTAAAAGACTACAAATAGGATGCAGTGCATACTGCTCGGGTGATGGGTGCACCAAAATCTCACAAATCACCATTAAAGAACTTATTCATGTAACTATGTGTACCCCAATAACCTATGGAAAAATTTTAAAAGGCAAAATATTGGAAATAACCTATACACTCATACATAAGAGAGTAGGTGAGCAAACTATATACATGCACACAATGGAGTAGAGTGCAGCTGTAAAAGAGAAGAAGAAATCGGTATGAAGTAATTTCCAGGACTTATTGAAAAAAAAACTGCAAAGGACTATTTATAGCATGCTACCTTTTGTGTTAGGAGGAAAAGTTAGAAAATACACATCTGTCTGTTCATCTGTACAAAAAGAAACACGAGAAGAATAAACTACAAGCTAATGAGATTGGAGACCTGCAGGAAAGGATCAGGGAATGAGCATGGGTGGAGAGGATGCATTCACTGAGAACACCCTTTAATACAGTTTAGACTTTTAAAATAATATTAATGTTTTACATTCTAATTTTAAAAGGTAACAAGTTTAAAATAAAAAAAACAAGCAGAAGCAAGTGTAATTAGATCCCATTTGTCAACTTTTGCTTTTGTTGTGATTACTTTTGGGGTCTTTGTCAAGAAATCTTTGCCCATTCCTATGTCCAGGATGGTATTGCCTAGGTTGTCTTCCAGGGGTTTCAGAGTTTTGAGTTTTACATTTAAGTCTTTATTTCCCCTGGAGTTGATTTTTGTATATGGTGTAAGGAAGTGGTTCAGCTTCGATCTTCTGCATATGGCTAGCCAGTTTAACTAGCACCATTTATTGAATATGGAGTCTCCTCCCCTTTTTTTGTCAGCTTTATTAAAGATCTTATGGTCATAGATGCATGGCCTTATTTGTGGACTCTCTATTCTGTTCCATTGGTCTGTGCACCTGTTTTTGTACCAGTATCATGCTGCTTTCATTACTGTAACCCTCTAGTATTGTTTGAAGTTGGATAACATGATGCTTCCAGCTTTGTTCATTTTGCTTAGAATTGCCTTGGCTAGTCAGGCTCTTTTTTGGTTCTATATGACTTTTAAAATAGTTTTTTCTTCTTCTGTGAAGAATGTTGTTGGCTTTTTGATAGGAATAGCATGGAATCTGTAACCTGCTTTGGGCAATATAGTAATTTTAATGATATTGATTCTTCCTTTCCATGGCATGGGATGTTTTTCCATTTGTTTGCATCGTCTCTAATTTCTTTGAGCAGCATTTTGTAATTCTAATTGTAGAGATCTTTCACCTCCCTGGTTAGCTGTATTCCTAGGTATTTTATTCTTTTTGTGGCAATTGTGAATGAGATTATCTTTCTGGTTTGCAACTTCAGCAAAGTTGTTTATACTAGCATACTAGGACACCAAATTAATACTGAAGGAGCTTTTGAGCCAAGACTATGGGTTTTTCTAGATATACAATTATGTAACCTGCAAACAGAGATAGTTTGACTTCCTTGCTTCCTATTTGTATGCCCTTTATTTCTTTCTCTTGCCTGATTGCTCTGGCTAGGACATTCAATACTATGTTGAATAGAAGTGGTGAGAGAGGGCATTTTTGTCTCATGCCACTTTTCAAGGGGAATGTTTCCAGCTTTTGCCAATTCAGTGTGATGTTGGCTGTGGGTTTCTCATAGATGACCTCTTATTATTTTGAGGTATGTTCCTTCAACACCTAGCTTATTGACAGTTTTTAACATGAAGTGGTGTTGAATCTTATTAAAAGCCTTTTCTGCATCTATGGAGATGATCATGTGCATTTTGTCTTTAGTTCTGTTTTTATGGTAAATCACAATTATTGATTTGCGTATGTTGAAACAAACTTTGCATCTTGGGGATAAAGCCTATTTAATCATGGTAGGTTCGCTTTTTGATGTGCTGTTGGATTCTGTTTGAAAGTACTTTGTTGAGAATTTTTTGAGCTGATATTCATCAAAGATATTGGCCTGAAATCTTTTTTTGTTGTGTCTCTGCCAGATTTGTGTATCAAGATGATACTGGCCTTATAGAATGAGCTGAGGAGGAGTCGCTTCTTCTCAATTTTTTGAAATAGTTTCTGTAGAAATAGTATGAACTCTTCTTTGTACATCTGGTGGAATTCAGCTGTAAAACCATCAGTTCATTGGCTGTTTTTGGTTGGTAGGCTGTTTATTACTAATTCAGTGTAAAAGCTTCGTATTGGTCTTTTCAGGAAATCAATTTTTTTCCTAGCTCAGTCTTGGGAGGGTGTATGTGTCCAGGGATTTATTAATCTCTTCTGGGTTTTATAGTTTGTGCGCACAGAGGTTTATGATGGGTATTTTTAATTTCTCTGGGGTCAATAGTAACATTCCCTTCATCATTTCTAATTGTGTTTATTTGACTCTTGTCTCTTTTCTTCTTTATTAGCCTACCTATAGACCTATCTTATTAAATTTTTCCAAAAAAAAAAAAAAAACTTGATTCACTGCTTTTGAATGGTTTTCCGTGTCACTATTTCCTTCAGTTCAGCTGTGATTTTAATTTTTCTTTTCATCCGCTGGCTTTGGGGTTGATTCATTCTTGCTTCTCTAATTCTTTCAGTTGTAATGTTAGGTTGTTAAATTGAGATCTTTCTAACTTTTTAATGGGAACATTAATGTTATGAATTTTCCTCTTAACATTGCCTTAGCTGTGCCTCAGTGATTTTGGTATGTTGTATCTTTGTTGTGATTATTTCCACTTATTAATTTCTGTCTTAATGTCATTATTTACCTAAAAGTCATTCAGGAACATGTTGTTTAATTTACATGTAATTGCATGGTTTTGAGTGATTTTCATAGTCTTGACTTTTATTTTCATTTCTAAGTGGTCTGAGTGTGTGTTTGGTATGATTTTGTTTCTTTTGCATTTGTTGAGAATTGTTTTATGTCCCATTATGTGGTCGATTTTAGAGCAAGTGACATGTGGCAATGAGAAGAATGCATATTCTGTTGTTTTTCAGTAAGGAGTTATGCAAAGGCCTATCAGATCGGTTTGGTCTAATGTTAAGTTCAGGTCCTGAATATCTTTGTTTATTTTCTGCTTTGATGATCTGTCTGGTACTGTCAGTGGAGTGTTGGAGTCTTCCACTATCACTGTGTGTGAATCGATGTCTCTTTGTAGGTCTCTAAGAACTTGCTTTGGATGAATCTGGGTGCTCCTTTGTTGGGTACATATATATTCAGGATAGTTCTTGTTGTTGAATTAAACCCTTAACCATTATGTAATGTCCTTCTGTGTCTTTTTTTTTTTTTATCTTTGTTGGTTTGAAGTCTGTTTTGTCTGAAATTAGAATTGCAACTCCTGCTTTTTTCTGTTCTCCATTTGCTTGATAGATTTTCCTCCATCCCTTCATTTTGAGCCTATGAAGGTCATTACATGTGAGATGGGCTTCTGAAGACAGCATACTATTGGATCTTGCTGTTTTATCCAGCTTTCCATTCTGTGCCTTTTAAGTGGAGCATTTAACCCATTTACATCAAGGTTAGTATTGATATGTGTGGATTTGATCCTGTCATTGTGCTGTTAGCTGGTTATTATGTTGGTTTGTTTGTATGGTAGCTTTATAGAGTGACACCGGTCTGTGTGTTTAAGCGTGCTTTTGTATTAGCTGATAGCAACATTTTTCTATATTTAGTGCTCCTTTCAATATCTCTTGTAAAACAGGTCTGTTGGTAATAGATTCTCTTAACATTTGCTTATCTGAAAAGGATCTTTCTCCTTCACTTAGGAAGCTTGATTTGGCTAGAAGTGAAATTCTTGGTTGGAGATTTTTTTCTTTAAAATGTTGACTATAGGTCCCCAATATCATCTGGCTTGTAAGGTTTCAGCTGAGATATCTGCTATTAGCCTGATGAAGTTCCCTTTGTAGGTGATGTGTCCTTTCTCTCTAGCTGCCTTTAACATTCTTTTTTTTTTTTTTTCATTTTGACCTTGGAAAATATGATGGTTATGTTTCTTGAGAATGATCTTCTTATATAGAAGCTTGCAGGAGTTCTCTGTATTTCCTGAATTTGACTGTTGGCCTCTCTAGCAAGGTTGGGGACATTATCATGGGTATTACGTATTACCCTAAATTATGTCTTCCAAGTTTTTTGCTTTCTTTCCCTTCCTTTCAGTGATGCCAGTGATTCATAGATTTGGCTTCTTTAAATAATTCCATACTTCCAGAGGTTTTGTTTCTTCCTTTTTATTATTTTTTCTTTATCTTGGTCTGACTGTCTTATTTCAGTGAACCAGTCTTCAAGTCCTGAGATGATTTCCTCAGCTTGGTTTATTCTGCAGTTAATACTTGTGATCACATTGTGAAACTCCTGCATTGTGTTATTCAGCTCTGTGAGATCCATTAGATTCTTTTTTCTACTGACTATTTTGTCCTTCACCTCATGTGTTGCTTTATTATGGTTCTTACTTTCCTTGGACTGAGCTTTGTCATCCTCCTGAATCTTACTAATCTTTGTTCCTACCTATTTCTGTGATTTCTGCCAGTTTAGCCTAGTTAAGAACTCTTACTGGAGAACAGGTACAGTTGTTTGGAGGACATATGACACTCTGGCCCTTTGAGCTACTGGAGTTCTTGTGCTGGTTCTTTCTTATCTCTGAATGTGGGTGTTCCTTTAACTTCAGTGTAGATTAAGTATAGTCAATAGACTTATTTTCTGGATATTTTCACTGAGCTGAGGCTTTGTGCAGGGTTTTTATTTGAAGCTGACTTCCTGTCCCTTGTTTCAGAATGGAGTATGTTAGTGAGGTATTTTTGGTGTTGAAGCTGTGGGATCCAGCAGGTGGCATTTAGGCTTATTGTTCAGTTGGTAGACTCTTGCTTGATTTTGTGGTTCTTTTGTGTTTCTTCACAGTTGCAGCTGTGTTCCCTCTCAGTGCTCTGAAAGTGTGGGTACTTCTTTCCCTTGCGTGCTGGCTGTAGATCCCAGCTTGGCACTCCTTGGTTGACCAGTGCAGCTCTGAGGCAATCACGGTGGTTATATTCTTTCCCCAACTTGGAGGCAAGAGAGGAAGGAAGCTCAGTAGTGGTTGAGGTCAAGGGTCATTTGCTTATCTCCTGAGGAATCCACCTCAGAGAGATTCAGGTCATTAATCACTCAGTGTAATCAGCCCAGGATGGAGGGTCTGTGCTGTGATCCCAAGCTAGGGGTCTGCTGATAAGCAGTAGGATGTGTGTGTGTGACCCATGAGAGATGGACTGGCCTCCTTTCCTTGCGTCAACTGTAGCTTGTTGAAGATGTGGATAAAGCACTTAGGTTTTCTGCCTCTTCATTAGCGCAAGGGTGGCAAGGGCAGTTCTACTGCAGGGGCAGTAGCAGAGCGGCTTTCAGTTGCCCCTGAAGGCTCTATCCAGGGAGTTGCTGAGTTTGCTACTGACTCAATAGCTCTGGCAGGGGGCAACTGGAGGCCTAGGCCTGGAGGACCTGCATGATGAGGAGAGGTAAGAACAACCACCCACATAACAATCTGGCTACTTTTCCGCAGGGCTGCTGCAGTATGCTGGGGACTCATTCCAGTCTCTAGTCACCTCGAATTTTTCAGTACCTGGCAATATCAACAGTGAAGCCTGCAAAACAGCAAAGATGGCAGCCTGCCCCTCCTTCTGGGAGCTTCATCCCAGGGACATTCATCCCTGTTGCTGGCTCAAACACACCTGTAGGAGGGGGCTGGAGACCCCAGTTAGGAGATCCTGCCTAGTGAGGAGGAATGGGATTGGGGACCTGCTTCAAAAAGCAGTCTGGCCATGTTTTGGTAGAGCATCTGTGCTGTGCTGGGGGTCCACTTCAACCCCCAGTCACCTTGGACATTCCAAAGCCTGAAGACTGAAATGGCTAAATCGCCCAAACAGCAACAATGGCAGTCTGCCCCTCCCTGTGGAGCTCTCTCCCAGGGAGGTTACAAATCTCTGTCAGCTGGAGAACAGCAGTGGGGTGGTTGGAAGCCCCAGTTGGGAAGTCCTGCCCAGTGAAGAGAAATAGGATTTGGAACCCACTTAGCAGCAATCTGGCTATGCTTTCATAGAGCAGCAGTGCTGTACTGGGGGATTTCTGCCCCCAGTCAGCTCAGACTGTCCAAAGCCTGAAGACCGGAGTGGCTAAGTTGCCCAAACAGCAAAGATGGCGACCTGCCCCACCCTCTGGGAGCTCCCTCTCAGGGAGGTGCAAAACTGCTACCAGTGGCTGGCTGGAATTGCAAGCCAGTGGTTCTTATCCTGTGAGGTGCCGTCGAAGTGGAGCCTGCCAGGTGTTCCTGCTCAGCCCCCTGGATTCAGTCTCTTTCCTAGGGTTATGTACAGAGGCTAACCTCCCACTGTGCTGGACCTGCAGCTCCTTCTGCCAGAAAGCCCGAGTATCTAAAGCTCCTGAGTCGCCACCTGTGCCTGAGTGGCTGCTCTGCTGAGATTCCACCCAGCTCTGTCTGTCAGACTGAAGGCCCTGGTGGCGTGGTTTCACAGAAAGGTCTTCTTACTCAAAAGTTACAAAGATCTATAGGAGAAGCATGGTTTCCTGCGGTCACACATTCACTTACCGCTTCCCTGGGGAAGGGAGGCTCCCCTGGCAGCCTCTGATGGTTTGATTATAATGTTTCTTGGTGAAGACTCTTTTGGGTTAAACCTGATTGGAGATATTTAAGTTTTATATACCTTGATGTACATCTCTCTCTCCAGATTTAGGGAGCTTTTAGTCATTATTTCTTTAAAGATTTTTTTCTAGCCCTGTCTCTCTCTTTTGTCCTTCTTAAAATAGTATAATGAAAAAGTTAACATTCTTGATTGTGTCTCAGAAATTGCATAGACTTTTTTTTTATAGTTTTTCTTGTATGATGGGATATTTTTAAATGATCTGTCTTTGAGTTTACAGATTTCTTTTTCTGCTTGGTCAAGTAAGCTACTGATGCTCTTTATTGCATATTTCATTTAATTTATTTTATTCTTTAGACCTAGTATTTCTGTTTGGTTCTCTTTTTTAAAAAAATTTCTATCTCTTTTTCAGGCTTCTCATTTTGATTTTGTTCTTATGTTTGTCTGTTGTTGTTGTTGTTGCTTTTTGAGATGGAATCTTGCTCTGTCACCCAGGCTGGAGTGCAGTGACTGCAACCTCCGCCTCCCGGGTTCAAGTGATTCTCCTGCCTCAGCCTCCTGAGTGGCTGGAATTATAGGTGTGCACCACCACACCTGGCTAATTTTTGTATTTTTAGTAGAGACGGGGTTTCACCATGTTGGTCAGACCGGTCTCAAACTCCTGACCTCATGATCTGCCTGCCTTGGCCTCCCAAAGTGCTAAGGTAACTGGAGATTACCTCCAGGGCTGGTAACTGGAGATTTATTATGTTCCTTTTTTGGTATCATATTTTCCCATTTTTTTTTCATGTTTCTTTTTGTGCTGTGTAGATGTCTATGCATGTAATGGAGCAGTCACCTATTGCAGTCACCTATTGCACACTATGAACTGGTTTTGGTGGGGAATGACATTCACTTGACAGTGAGTGTGAGGGCACCAATTGGGTGGGCTATGGTGGATCTGGCTCAGTGGCATCGTCTCTTTGCAGCTCTGTCAGCTGAGGTCAGTGTTTGTGAAGATTTTAGGGGTCCCCATCAGCCAAAACTGTGTGCATTTACCCAGCAGGTAAAAGCTGCTGCTGGGATCTTCCTTATCATTTTTTTCCCAAATGGAGAAGTAATGGCTGATAGGATCTGTTTGTCACTGGTTTCAGACCACAGGCATGCTTGCAGTGGTGGTTTCACTGGAGTCTGATGTGTAGCACCCACGGAGCAGCCACTGTACCAGAGTCTAGAATGCAGGCATGCGTGCAGAGATCACGACTGTGGGATATGGAACAGTGGTGGCACTGTGGCCTATGCACAGATGGACTTGCCACAGCATTGGTAATGATGTGCAAGATAAAGCTGCGTGGGAAGCACCTGGGTAGCCAGGGTTCAGAGTATAGGCACAACCAGAGCTGCAGCAATTCTGAGGTCTGGGGCTCAGGCACACCACTATGGTGGTGTCTCCAGTTGTAGGTATAGGAGATCCTGAAGCAGCCACACAAGAATGTGCAGAGCAACCGATGTTCTGAAATTTGAGGCATGGATAGGCCTGCTGCAGTAGTGTCTACGGTGCAAGAACTTGTAAAGCATCTGCAGAGTTGAAGTCTGGAGCTAAATCTAGCTCACTTTAACTGTAACTTTTATATTTAAGAGGCAGGGACTCACAGAGTGGCAGCAAAACTGGGGTCCTGAACACAGGTACAGGGTTGGAGGTGGGGGTGCAGTCACAAGGAAGCACAACAACAGATTCTTCTTGGAGGAGAAAGATATGCACTAGGAACTCCCTCTTCAGGGGGTCCACAGTGGCAATGGCTACTAGTTACCTCAGTGGTGAAATCTGTCAGTGTTTTAGTGATTTTTTTTTTTATGACAGAGACCACTGTGATCCACACCAATGAACACTAGGGGAACACACTTTCACTGTAAAAGTTGCAGGGACTCTGTAGCCTTACCACAAGGCTGTTGAGGTCCTTAATAGCAAATACGGATGGGGTCCTCTGCAGAGCAGGCTGCTGGTGGCTGTGGTGTCACCTGTCCTGTGGCTGATTTCAATAGCTCTTGCCCTTCTTTGCTCCTATCATCTCTAGATAGCCTAGGTATGCCTATCTTCCCCAAAAATGCTGTGTGGCTATTCTCTCTTGTTTGCTCCACTGTGTTGCTGCATATTCTTAATTGGACTCTTGAGCCATTTCAGGGCTATTTTCTTTCATGGATAACTTTCTAATTGTTTTTCTGGTGAGGAGGCAAAGGTTGGTATCTCCACCATCTTATTGATACCACTCTGCAGGCAGGTTTTTAAAGATAAAATATTTTATCATGCTTTTCAGCTAAAAGAAAATGCTGAAAAGCAAGTGATTCAACAAAAGGACAACTCATTTAAAGCTAATGTCATAGAACAATTTGAATGTGAAATTGAATTGGCAAAGAAATAAATAAGACCAAGAGGCAAAACGTGAGTTACTTTCCTGCTTCTGCTGATTCAGGGCTTCACTCTGGATTTTTAAAATATTTTACTTAAGTATTGCAAATTCCCAAGTAATGTACACCAGCACTCAAAAGAAAGTACAAGAATAAAATCTACTCTAAAATATTATTTACTAAACTGAAAATATTCTTTCCAAAATCGGGAATAAGGACATGCATGTCTGCTCTTGTCATTCTATTAAACATTATATTTGAGGTTCCAGTCAGGGCAATTAAACAAGATAAACAAATACAAATGAAGTTAGGCAGATTGAAGAGAAAAAAGTAAAAGTACCTGTATTTAAGATGACATGATCTTATATATATAAACTCCTAGAAGTTTTAGAGCTAATAAATGAATTCAGCAAAGTTGTAGGATACAAGAACAATATATAAACATCAGCTGGATATTTAAACAGTAGAAATTAACAACCTGTAGTAAAATTTGTACAAGTCCATTTACAATAGATCAAAAAGAATAAAACACATGATAATTTTTCTCTGTTTATAAAAAATCATAAATTCAAGGGGGTACGTATGTAGTTTTGTTACACAGGTATATTGTCTAATGTTGAAGTTTGGGCTTCTAGTAAACTTGTCTCCCAAATAGTAAACAGAGTACCTAATAGTTTTACAACTCTCAACCTACTCCTACTTTCCCATCTTTTGGAGTCCCCAGTGTTTATCTCCATCTTTATGAACATGTGTAGATATTGTTTAGCTCTCACTTAAAGAGGGAAGGTGAGGTATTTGATTTTATGCTTCAGAGTTATTTCACTTAGGGTAATGTCCTCCCATCCCATCCATATTCCTGGGAAAAACATGATTTCATCAGTTTTTATGGCTACATAGTATTCTATGGTGTATGCATATTTTCTTTATCCACCATAATGATAAATTTAGCCAAAGAAGTGAAAGACTCGTACACTGAAAATTATAAAGCATTGTTGAAATAAATTAAATATCTAAATAAATAAAAAGACATCCTGTGTCATGGGCTTGAAGACCTACTATTGTTAAGGCAATCACAATTTCAAAATTTTTCTGAAGATTCAACATAACTCATCAACAGTTCAACTGCTTCTTCTTTTTTTTTTCAAAAACTGACAAGATTATCCTAAAATTTATACGGAAATTCAAGGGACCCTGAATAGTCAAAACAAAAAAAGAAAGTTGGAAGAATCACACATCTCACTTTCAAATCTTACTACAAGGCTACATTCATTAGGACAGTGAGGTAGTGGCATAATGACACACATACAGATGCATGGGATAGAATTGAGAGTCCAAAAATAAATCCATATGTCCATATAAAACTGATTTTCCACAGAGTACCAAGGCCATGCGATGAGGGAAAAAATAGAATTTTCAACAAATAGTGCTGGAACAAATGAATAGCCACCTACAGAAAAAAGAAATTGGACCCCTGCTTCATACCATACACAAGAATTAACTCAAAATGGATCCAAGAGCTAAATGTATAGTGTTTCATAATACTATCAGAAGAAAACATAGGTGTAAGTCTGCAAAGTCTTGGACTAGAGAATAGTTTCTTAGATATGGCCACCAAAAGCATAAGTAATAATAATAAACAGTGCATAAATTTGACTATAATAAGTTAAAAACTTTTGTGCTTTAAATGACACTATCAAGAAAGGAAAAAGACAACCCACAGATTGGGAGGAAATATTTGCAAATCATACAATTGTTAAGAGGTCTAGCATACAGAATACATAAAGAACACTTACAACTCAACAGTAAAAAGACAAGTAACCCAATCAAAAAATAAAGGATCAAAAGAGACATTTTTAGGGAAGAAAAGATATAAAAATATCCATCATTAATTATTAGGGAGACACAAATTAAACCTTTAATGAGAACCACATTACAATTATGAAGATGGCAATAATAATAACTTTTTTAAGGACTAGAACAGGTGTTAGTGAGAATGTGGAGAAAGTGGAATACTAATACACTGCTGGAAAGAATATAAAATATTGCAGTTACTATCGAAGACAGTTTTGTTCATGAAAAAGTTAAACAAAGATTTACCATATACTCCAACAATTCCACTCCTAGTTATATACCCAAAAGAAATACAAACATGGCTGGGCACGGTGGCTCACTCCTGTAATCCCAGCACTTTGGGAGGCCGAGACAGGCAGATCACGAGGTTAGGAGATCAAGACAATCTTGGCTAACACAGTGAAACCCCGTCTCTACTAAAAAAAAAAAAAAAAAAATTAGCCAGGTGTGGTGGCGGCGCCTGTAGTCCCAGCTACTCGGGAGGCTGAGGCAGGAGAATGGCAGGAACCCGGGAGGTGGAGCTTGCAGTGAGCCGAGATCACTGCACTCCAACCTGGGTGACAGGCCAAGACTCTGTCTCCAAAGAAAAAGGAAAAAAGAAAAAAGAGATACAAACATATATCTACATAAAAATCTGGAACACGAGAGTTCATAGCAGCATTATTCATAATGGCCAAAATGTAGAAATGGCCCCCCAATGTTCATCATCTAATGAATAAAGAAAATGTATTATATTCATATAATGGAATATTATTTAACCACAAAAAGAAATGAAGCACTGTTACATGCTGCAACACAGATGAACCTTGAAAACATTATGCTAAGTGAAATGAGCCAGACATAAAAGGTCACATATTGTATGATACCTTTTCTATGGAATGTCCAGTACAGACAAATCCATACAAGTGGAAGGTAGATTCATATATGCAGAAGATTGTGGGGAGAGGTGATTTGGCCTAATGGCTGATACATACTAGTTTCTTTTTGAGGTGATGAAAATGTTCTGGAATTAGATAATGGTGATAGTTGTACAACATAATGAATATGCTAAAAACTCTCTGAATCATACACTATAAAATGGTGGATTTTGCCCAGAAATAAATCCATACATTTACAGTCGATTAATTTTTGACACAAGCGCTGAGAATACCCAATGGGGAAAGGACAGTCTCTTCAATAAGTGGTGTTGAGAAAATTGGACATACGCATGCAGAAGAATGAAATTAGACCAATATCCCACACCACATACCAAAATCAGTTCAAAATGGATTAAATAGTTGAACGTAAGACCTGAAACTGAGAACTACCAGAAGATAGCATAGAGGAAATGCTCCATAATGTTGGTTTTGGCATTTTCTTTTAAATGACACCAAAAGGACAGGCAACAAAAGGCAAAAACAAACAGGTGGCACTAAATCAAACTAAAATGCTTCTATGCAGCAAAGGAAAGGACCAACAGAGTCAACCTCTGGAATGGGAGAAAGCTACTTTCAAACTACATGGCTGATAAGGGGTTAATATCCAAAATATATAAGAAATTCAAACAACTCAGCAGCAAGGAAAGAAATACCACTGTTTAAAATGGGCAAGGGACCTGAATAGACATCTCAATAGAAGACTTACAAATAGTCAACAGGTACATGAAAAAACACTCAGCATCACTAATCATCAGCGAAATGCAAATTAAAACAACAAAGAGATATCACATCATATCTGTTAAAATCGCTATTATAAGAAAAAAGAAAAATAACAAGCATTGGCAAGGATGTGGAGAAAGGGAAACCGTTGTACACTATTGGTGGAATAAAAATTAATACAGCCATAATGAAAACAATGGAGATTTCTCAAAAAATTAAAAATAGAACTACTGTATGATCAAGCAATCCCACTAGTGCATGTATATTCAAGGGAAATGAAATCAGTATGTTAGATATCTGCACACCCATTTTTATTGCAACGTTATTCAGAATCGCCAAGATATAGAATCAACCTAAGTGTCCATCAACAGAGGAATGGATAACGAACATGTAGAACATATGGAACACCATTCAGCCTTTAAAAAGACGCAAATACTGTCATTTGAAACAACATGAGTGAATTTGGAGAACATTATGTTAAGTGAAACAAACCAGGCTCAGAAAGACAATCCCTCATGATCTCACTTACATGTGGAATCTAAAACACTTGAACTCACGGAAGCAGCGAATACAATGATGGTTGCCAGGGATTGGAAAGAAGGCAGTTGGGAAGGTGTTGGTCAAAGGATATAAAATTTCAAGTAGATAGAAAGAGTAAGTTCAAGATACTTATTGTATAGCATGATGACAATAGTTAACGACAATGTATTATTTTCTTGACAATTGCTAAGAGAGTAGATTTCAAGTGCTTTTATCATGAAAAATAAATATGTGAGGTAATGCGTACGTTAATTAGCTTGATCTAGCCATTACGCAATGTATAAATATTTAAAAACATCATGTTGTACAAGATGTATATACAATTTTTCTTTCTCAGTTAAACATTATTTTTTAAATGGTGTGTTTTATGTTATACAAATTACAGCTGAGTTTAGAAAAGAACTTTAAAAATCATTTATTTTGAGTTATACACTAATTCCAATCATCTTTTATGTTCTGTATATGAGTATTTTAAACTAATTGGGAGTTGGAGCACCTATTCATTTTTAAGAATGGCCCTTCCTCAAAACACACTGTTTAAAACTGATTCCCCATGGAGTGTCATTCTTCACTTGCAGAGAATACCTTTCTTAGTCTGAACTACGTGAGCACAGACTACAGTTATTTTAACATGTCCAGAACGTTTGTAAGCTACTAATTAAAAATTCAGTGATACACAGAATTAATTTTCTGGATGATTTCTGGTAGGTACCTACAATAACCAGCAGTAAACTCTTTCTCATCCGTGTCTGTTACCTAAGGCACTAATAAAATAAGTGTGCTATAGAGTGACAGAATGAGGGGAACCATCTCATTTTATTTACATTAAATATTATGAAAAATATTTTATCAAAGAAAGAGGGTTTTAAATGATTAAGATGAAAAAGATACATACTCTATTAGTAATAATGACTAAACTTTGCTCATTTTAACTAACAGCAGACAGAGTTCCCTTCTTAGAGATATCAATATTTGAATGCTTTGGGGCAAAGGGAATAAGATAATAAAATTTAGGTCCAAGTCTTACCCAAAGGCACCTACCTGCCCAAAAAAAAAACCCACAAAAAAACAAACAAAAAAAACCCTCTTGATTCCCCCTTTTCCTCAGGAAAAAAAAAAAAAAAATCCCTAAGCCTAAATGAAACCAATCACTTTTTCAGGGTTCCCACCTAAGGAAGTAGCATGCCATGGTCATCTTTCCTGTCTTGCTCTCCACTATCAGTCATATCCAGTCCAACACTGTCTAGTGCATCCATTGCAATTTTATTGTTAGGCATAGTGTGAATAAACTAACAATTAGGGTATTCCTTGATTGGTTGGGTCACTGTGGGAGACACAGCCTATTATCCAAGGGTAGAAACTGAGCCAGAGCAAATATTTTATCTTCTTTCTTCCACAGCCATCAAGTCATTGGCTTATAAATTAGACTATGGAAAGTGGATTCCCCAGCTAGGTCTTTGACTCTTGAGATGTGAATATGCAAAGATGCAAGAACAGTTTGTGATTATACACAGTGGACGTGGTGAGATTGAGAGTCCAGTGTGGTGTTCTTACCAGCCTATTCCTCTGGAATGACTTTGGCTGTATTCTTGGCTACCTACTCTTCTTTTGTTCTCACGTGTTTTCCAACATCAATTTTCCAATTTCCCATCAATTCTGTTAGCTTCCTGATACCTTTCCAATAAATTCCTCATCTTCTGGAGTTGGCTTCTGTTATTCTCAACCAAGAAACTTGATCAGCACAATTGCTAAAGACTTTCAGTTTTCTTTCCTAATTACCTTGGAAACTCTCCATGTGTCTCAATCTTCATTACTACTACCATGAAAGTGCAAGCTAAAGCACCTATTTTCATTCTAAGGCAATGACTTCCGACCTCTTCTACCCATATCCTTGCATATCCTTTCAGAATTCATCTTCTACACTGCCGCTAGAGGGAACTGTTAAAAACACAAACTGATCATTTCACTTGGCTTAAATCCTTTAATGGCTTCTTCTTTTATATTGTTTGGCTCTGTGTCCGCACACAAATCTTATCTTGAATTATACTTCCCATGTGTGGAGGGAGGGATCTGTAATCCCCATGTGTGGAGGGAGGGAGGTGATTGGATCACGGAGGTGGTTTCCTCCATGCTATTCTCATGCTAGTGAGTGAGGTCTCATGAGATCTGACGGTTTTATGTGTTTCACGGTTCCTCCCTCAGAGGCTCTCTCTCCTGCCACCTTGTGAAGAAGGTGCGTGCTTCCCCTTCCGCTACGATTGTAAATTTCCTAAGGCTTCCTCAGCCGTGAAATTGAGAGTCAATTAAACCTCTTTCCTTTATAAGTTACCCAGTCTCGAACATTTCTTTATAGCAGTGTGAAAACGGACTAGTACATTCTTGTTCCTCAAAGACCAAGTCCCTGTATGTATTGGTCTCTGCCTACTTTTTTTTTTTTAACCAATTTAACTCTGCTCTCTGTGCTCTGACCTCTTTGACTTTTGTTAAATTTTGCAGGTGAACTATGCTACTATGCTATCTGTTGCCACAGGACAACTATCTGGAATTTCTTTTTATTCATTCAGCAAATCTAACTTGAGAGTTCCCCTTTCCCCTAGTTGATTTCAACTCAAACTTAAAACTGAAGCTCAGACATTCTTGGAATTCTCAGTGAAAGTTGGATTTCTTTGTCAGAATCCTTTTTCTTTCTTTTGACAGGCTATGGGCATCAGTTGTAATCATATACTTGCTAGTATGATTTTATGAGTCTTTGTCACCCTCAGTAGCCTGTAAGCTTTGGGTGATCAGAAAACAAATCTCTCTCTTAACTTCCTGCTCTATGCTTTTTCCCAGCACAGTGCCTGGAAATTAATGAATAGTCTATTAATATTTCTTAAATAAAACATTCATCAAATAATTCACAGAATATTACTTAGATTTAGAGGGCTATTCTACATATATTTCTAAAGTTAAATATTTACAGTATGATTTCTGTTTATTTTTCCACATTGTTCAACTTTGTGGTTTATCAATAGATTTTTGGAGGTAAAAGTTTCCCTCTCATTTGTGTCCTCATTCATATTTCCTTTGCCACAATATTTCTTGCATTATACTTCTTAGAAAAGCAATACTTGAGATCACGCATCTGTATTTTATTGAAGTTACTCAGTTTAAAGCCAATCATCCTAAATCATTCTGAAGACTTCTAAACTGACCTCTACTAAGGAAAAGAAAATGCTTATTTTTTGAAAAATAGCAGCCTTCCTATTCAAGACTTTTTTCCAAGCTTAACGTATAGAAATATGTTCTCTCCTCCTGAATTTTACTTAGTCATAAGTTTTTAGCTCGTTTCAATTGTAATAGCTGGAAAACATTTAATGCTAAAAAATTGAATGGTTGCTTCCAAATAACATGCTGTTCCTTGAGAAAGATCACTTAAAATATCAAATTCATCTCAGCTTCATTATCAGTTGTTCTGAAAGTCTCCTTTGGGTCATTTATCTTTGTAATTATTGTTTTCATCCATATATTGGCATTTAGACAGGTAGCACCAATGGTATGTAAAAAAACACGCATGTACAAAATTGCACCCATTATACCCCTACTAAAATATTTATCATAAAGGAACCAAATTCAATGTGTTCATTTTTATAATAACTTTAAGGAATTCATGTTTAATTAAAAGTGATACATAAATCATAGTGTTTGCTAGCACTATTGACTGTGCCGTTCCCATTCTGCCAAACTTAATATAAAATTAATTGTTAATTTTCAGACCAGTAGTCTCTTCACCAAAAAATATGCTGATTGTTTAGACATGAGTCAGTGAATTATTAACTTTATAACTGAGGGCTCTCTTTTATAATGTCTTAAAGTAATTCTCAAGATTTGACACTACTCTCAATGCCTACATTTGCTTCTTCTATACACTGAAAAAAAATGTTTTGTGATGAAACTTTCTAGATAAGTCTATGCATCAAGTGTATTTCACAGTCAGTTGAATGGTTACTATTTCAGTAAAGTGCACTTAGCATTAAGAGTAGCATGACCTCGTAGGGTGGCAAAGAAGGGTTTATCTTTTGCACAATCAAACACACAACAGTGGACTAATCTAAATTTTTTTCCACTTTATAATACTTGAAGACCTCTAGGTTAGTCTGACCTTACATAAACAAATATAGCAATTCAACAGTCTTTCACATGCTTGTTCTAAACAAAACTTAAAGCCAAAATAGCCACCAAGTCTAAAGTAACTGATGATTAACTTAGGGAGTACTTGGCTCTATCTTCAAGAAGGTTAACATGACCTAGAATGATAAAATGATATTACTTACTTACATTGTATGCATTTCATGCGCTGTTAGGATAATGGCTATTTCACTTTTTGAAGGTCAGTCTGAAAAACTTGACCAGTAAATGTTTCTGTGGCATTGCCCTCTTTCAACCAGAATCTACGATTGTATTGAATGGCTTTTTATTTCTTCCATGTTTTTGGCCTTGGTAATAAACCACACTGACTCTCTCATTAAGTAGAAATCCAATTCCTTTTTTCCAGGCGAAGGGAGAACATATTTCCCAATATTTCACCTCATGTATGACCGTAATGAGACCCCTTATTTTTTACATATCTCTACAGCATCTCTGCAGAGCATTCCATCCTGCTGAACAAGGCTAGTGTATGTCCTTGCTTGTGCCAAACTCATTCCAGCCTCTCTATTCCTAACATTCCCATGACCTGGAATACCTTCTTTCTGTCTGATATTTTTCTTTCTCTCCCTTATCTATAGTGACTCAACACTTTTTATGATTTTCTATGTACCTCATTATTATGATGGATGAAGCGCATACCTGGGAAACACCACCATAACTGCATGTAACCAGCATCTCTTATGCTTCTTAGAAATTCAGCTCTAAATCTCCTCATTTATCTTTCATTCCGGAAATAAAGTTGGAATATAAGAGAGAATTATATACTGTGAACCAAATCTATTGTTTTAAATGAAATAATTGGCAAGGCTTTGCAAATTATTTTAGCAGCAAATTATCTATAGCCCGTGCCACAGGTGTATCATGGCATTGATTGAAAAGCATGGATCAAGTTAAATTGAATCCTGTTTATTTATTAAGACTCAAATCAAATCAACTATAATTCAGACTATATTCATTCATTCTCTCAACAGTTATTCATTGCCTGGAACAGAAATTGCACAAGGTGTTGGGGCTATAAAAACAGATAAAGTCATTATTCTCAAAATGAGCATGGGTCACCCTTCAGTTTTTTGTGACGGATATTTTTGCACTTTTGAGTTGAGCAGATACAAAATCCTTCTGAATACAGCTCTCAAAGCAACAACTCCATTTATTAGAAATAGCACAGAGATAGATGTCTCCACTACAGCTAAACAGATAGACATGTAAATTAATAGTCAATCAGTAAAATATAATTTGTAGAGTTAGGTAAACAAGAGCAAAACTTTAATGCCTATTCGTTAATTTAGAATGTATAATTTCTGTAGAACACCATTGAATCCTATGTGAGAGTCACAGAAAGAAGGTGTTCCAGGTCATGGGAATGTTAGGAACACAGAGGCTGGAATGAGCTTATTAGCCTTGTTCAGCAGGATGGAATGCTCTGCAGAGATGCTGTAGCGATATGTAAAAAATAAGGTCTCATAATATTCTTTCTCTGAATAGAAAGAACAAAGAATTTAGAAGGGGAGATAAAATGTACACCCAAATAACAAAAATATTAAACCAAAGTCTTTGTAGATATAATGTCCATGCATTAATTCCATGTTATCTTTTCTAAGTCATTATTTAACCTGCTACACTATGACTTCTGATCCATGCCTTAATCTTGGATCTTACTGGCACCAGCAATCATTCCTTAATTCTGCATCTTACTTGATCATTTCATGGAATTTAAAATTGAGAATCCAGGCTCCTCTGTTTCCAAGCACAGTACTTCTGATTTACATCTTACCTTTCTAACAATTCTTATTCATATATTTAGATTCTTCTTTGTCTTCTACCCCTGACATTTGGTGTTCCTCATTGTCCTTCAATCTCATGTCTCTTCTCTTGAGATATTCTATCTGATTTATTTTTTCTAATCTCAGGATGCCTACATTGAACAAGTCCAGTAACACCATTCACTTCATAGTGTAAATGAATTGTCTTCCTAAAATTGTACAGGGCAAAATCTACATGGCCAAACGCAAATGTAATTGTTCTCCATCTATTTCTAGTATAGAAATTCAGTTCTTTTTCCTTGACGTCTTCTCCATGGTTTATTTAATCCATTCCATGAATTAGCCTCACGTATAAATTTACCTATACAAGGAAAGTTACAGAGGTTCCTCTCCACATTGTGTTCCAAACTGCAGCCATCTTCCAACTCTTGAAACCTGATGTCCTTACTTTATTCAATATTTGGGTTATTATTCGCACATTTATTTTCCCAAACTAGAAGTTTAGGAGCCAACTTTGACTTCTTCCATTCTCTCCACACAAATTCAATCAGTTAGTGTGTCTTGTCAAATCTAACTCTGAAATGTTTTTCGAATCCGTCACACCTTATTCATTCTTTATAGTTTTATATATATAGAAAACAAGTGGTTCTCTTATCTTTTCATCCTATCCTTAATGTGTCTCAATGTCATGAATTCTTATCTGCCTACTCATTTTTTGGTCTTTTCTCACTATTTCCTGAAAATCTATTTTTATCCCTGATGTTTTCTTTACCTGAGTGATGTTTCTTACAGAACTATTACCAAAAAAATAATTTCCAAGGTTAAATTCCAGTGTGATTCCCTTTAAAACTTTTACTGATAGTCTTTTAGTTTAATTATCCTATGAGATATTAGCCTTTCCCTTCTTCAGTTTCCCACAGTATTTTATGTGTGCTCTAGCAAAACACCTTTGATAATAATCACTTCTTGTAAAATGCTTGTTTCCTTTAATAGACTGTAAATTTCTTCAGGGGAAGAACCAGGAGTTTTCTTTATTTATGTCTCTTTAGAATATGAATATGTGATTAATATATAGAAGATACTTGAAAAATTTTGGGGGAATTAAACTGCACTTCTAACATTCATGTTAAACAACTGAACAGATTTTTAAAATATACAACACTAAGTGATTCTCATCCAGAAGACATGTATATTTTAATGCATGATTTTCAATGATTCTACTTATAAAATTAATGGGAAATTCATCAAAAGATGAAATACGTTTACCAGTTCCTGAAACTCACAGTTATTATTAAGCTACACAGTGATTTTAGGTGGTATTACTCACTTTGTCTGTTGGCAATTTTTTTTTTTTTTTTTTTTTTTTGAGACGGAGTTTTGCTCCTGTCACCCAGGCTGGAGTGCAATGGCGTGATCTCGGCTTACTACAACCTTCACCTCCTGGTTGCAAGTGATTCTCCTGCCTCAGCCTCCGGAGTAGCTGGACTATAGGCACCTGCCACCAGGCCTGGCTGATTTTTTCGTATTTTTACTAGAGATGTGATTTCCCCATGTTTGTCAGGTTGGTCTTGAACTCCTGACCTCAGGTGATCCACCTGCCTCGGCCTCCCAAAGTGCTGGGATTACAGGTGTGAGCCACACACCTGGTCTGTTTGCAACTTTTAATGATTAAAATGAGAGAAATGTAGCTTTACCTCCTGAAAATTTACTTGCTTCTGTGGTCTACTCTCTTATGCTTTTATTCCATAATCTTAAAAATAAACTGTTCAGTAAACACTACTGGTGCCTTAAAGATAACTTATAATAAGTAGGTAACATATATCAAGTCACAGTTACTTCGACTACCAACCCACCCTTCTATTTTGTTCCTAAAAATAAATCAGGAACAATAGATGAACTGTCAATCCCAGGTGTCTCTAGGGTAGAATAGTTTTCTCTTTCTAGATCTAGACTCATCCTTCTTCCCATTCCCCTCATTCATATTCTGCTTAAACTTTGTAGGTTTCCACTCTATTTCTGCTCATCACAGTCTTCAATATGGTTCTCTTTTATTCTGTCTTCAAACTACATTTATATCTTCCACAGTTGTTTCCCTTCATTTGATTTATGCAAGAAGAATTCAAAGAGGAGTGAAAGAAAGTTTGAATAGAGAGGGCAGGATTAGAAACAATATAGAGGTCATGTGGGAGAAACACTAGACACTTGATATAATGTCCTTTTCCAGATGCGACGTCAAGACATAATAATGGAGTCTTCCCAGGGCTCTCATTAACTACAACCTCTGCCCATGTTATTCAAAATGTGATTCAATTCAGTTATTCATTCAACATACAGTAACTGTGTGCCTTGTATATGGACAGTCATGTTCTAAGCTTGAGGGATACTACAGAGCACAGCATAGTTCCTTTCCAAACAAAGTCTTTCTTGTTTTCCTATAGGAGAAGACAGACAATAAACAAAGAGATACATAGCACATTGGTGGGAGAAATATGCTTTCAGGAAAAGAAAACTAACAAGGCAATAGGATAGGGAGATGCAGGACATTGTGTTATTTTACATAGACTAGTCAAGTAAAGCCTCTCTTTGCGGGTGATATTTGAACAGAATATGAAGGAGGAAATGAGCCATAGGACTATCAATGCAATGAATGAACTTAGCATGGGAAAGAATAAGTGCAAACACAGAACATATTCCAAGATCAACCACATGCTCAGACATAAAGCAAGAATGAATAAACTTTTAAAAATTGAAATAACATCAACTATACATTTGGACCACAGTGGAATGAAAATAGAAATGAATACCAAAATAATCCTCGAAACCACACAATTAATATATAAATTAAACAACTTGCTCTTCAATGAGTTTTAGGTAAACAACAAAATTAAGACAGAAATAGGAAAATTTATGAAATAAATGAAAACAGACACATGACATACCAAAATCTCTGGGATACAGCAAAAGCAGTGTTAAGAGGAAAGTTTATAGCACTAAAGACCTATCTCAAAAAGTTAAAAAGATTTCAAACTAATGATCTAACATCACACCTGAGCACTAGAAAAACAAAAAAAAACCAATTCCAAAACTAGCAGGAGAAAAGAAATAACTAAAATCAGAACAAAACTGAATGAAATTGAGACCCTGAAATCCATGCAAAGAATCAACAGAATCAGAAGTTGGTTTTCTGAAAGGATAAACAAGATGGATTGACATCTAGCTAGATTAATGAAGAGGAGAGATTTAAATAAGTACAATCAGAAAAAACAAATCAGATAAATTTCCAGAAACACAGAAACTTTCTTTCACTGCTCTTTGAATTCTTCTTGCATAAAATCAGACACCACAACCAATCTCACAGAAATACTATAATATCTGTGAGATTACTATGAAGGCCTCTGTGAACCAGGAAATCTAGAGGAAATGGATAAATTTCTGGAAACACACAATCTCCCAAGGTGGAATCAGGAAGAAATTGAAACCCTGCAGAACAATATCAAGTTTCAAAATTGAATCAATAGTAAAAACCTACCAACCAAAAAAATTTCCTGGACAAGATGGATTCACAGCTGAATTCTGCCATGCAGACAAAGAAGAGGGAGTACCAATCTTACCAAAACTATTCCAAAAATTGAGGCAGAGGGACTCCTTGCTAACTCAATCTACAAAATCAGCATTACCCTGACACCAAAACCTGGAAAAGAAACAACAAATAAAGAAAACTGCAGGCCAATATCCCTGATGAACATAGACGCAAAAGTCCTCAACAAAATAGTAGCAAACCTAATCATCAAGAAGTTAATTCACTATGATCAAGTAGGCTTCACTCCTGGGATGCAAAATTGGTTCAACATATACAAATAAATAAATGTGATTCACCACAGAAACAAAATTAAAAACAAAAACTATGATTATCTCCATAGACATGGAAAAAAACTTTAGATAAATTTAACATCATTTCATGATTAAAAAAAAAAATAAAAAACCCTCAACAAACTAGGCATTAAAGGAATAGACCTCAAAATAATTAGAACCATGTATGACAAACCCACAGCTGACATCACACTGAATGAGCAAAACTGAAAGCATTCCTCTTGAGAACAAGCTAAGGATACCTACCCTCACTACTCCTTTGAAACGTAGCACTAGAAATCCCATCCAATGCAATCAGACAAAAGAAATAAAAGGCATCCAAATTGGAAAAGAAGAAAAACTATCTCTCTTCACTGACTATATGATAGAAAGCTCTAAAGACTCCACCTTCTATACCTCGAAAACCCTAAAGATTCCACTGAAAGCCTCCTAGAACTGATAAAGGACTTTAGTAAAGTGTCAGGATACAAAATAAATGTATAAAAATTAGTAGCATTTCTATACACTGATAACATTCAATCTGAGAACAAAATCAAAAATGTAATCCCATTTACAATAGCTGCAAAAAAAATAAAAAGAAAATAAAATATCTAGGAATACATCTTACCAAGAAGGTGAAAGGTGTCTACAAGAAAAACTACAAAACAATGCTGAAATAAATTGTAGATAACACAAACAAATTGGAAAACATTCCATGCTCATAGATTGGAGGAATCAGTATTATTAAAATGGCCATACTACCCAAAGCAATCTGCAGATTCAATGCTATTCCTATCAAACTACTGTCATTTATCACAGAGCTAGAAAAAAATATTCTAAAATGTATATGGAATAATGGAAGAGCTTGAATAGCCAAAGCAATCCTAAGCAGAAAGAACAAAGCTGGAGGCATCACATTAGCCAACTTCAAACTATACTATAAGACTACAGTAACCAAAAGAGCTTAGCAGTTGTACAAAAACAGACACATAGACAAAGGAAATGGTCTAGAGAACCCAGGCATAAAGTCACATACCTACAGTCATCTGATCTTTGACAAACTAAGTTGACAAAAATAATCTATGTGGAAAAGACTCCTTTTTTTTTTATTATTATACTTCAAGTTCTAGGGTACATGTGCACAATGTGCAGGTTTGTTACGTATGTATACATGTGCCATGTTGGTGTGCTGCACCCATTAACTTGTCATTTACATTAAGTATATCTCCTAATGCTATCCCTCCCCCGCTCCCCACAATAGGACCCAGTGTGTGATGTTCCCCTTCCTGTGTCCAAGTGATCTCATTGTTCATTTCCCACCTATGAGTGAGAACATGTGGTATTTGGTTTTCTATTCTTGCGATAGTTTGCTGAGAATGATGGTTTCCAGCTGCATCCATGTCCCTACAAAGGATGCAAACTCATCCTTTTTTATGGCTGCATAGTATTCCATGGTGTATATGTGCCACATTTTCTTAATCCAGTCTGTCACTGATGGACATTTGGGTTGATTCCAAGTCTTTGGCATTGTGAATAGTGCTGCAATAAACATACATGAAAGACTCCTTATTCAATAAATGGTACAGGGGTAGCTGTCTAGATATTTTCAGAAGAATGAAACTACACCTTATCTCTCACAATACATAAAAATTCACTCAAGATGGATTAAATATTTAAATGTTAGACCTCAAACTATAAAAATCCTACAAGAAATTTGGAAAAGAATGTATGGCTAAGTCCTAAAAAGCAATCACAACAACAAACTGAAAAGTGGTAGCTTATTAAACTAAAGTGCTTCTGCACAGCAAATGAAATTATCAACAAGGTAACAGTCAGCCTAAAGAATGAGCGAATATTTGCAAACCACAAATCTGAGAAAGGTCTAATATCCAGAATCTACAAAGAACATTACAAACTCAACAAACGAGAAACAAATAATCCCATTAAAAAATGGCCAAAAGACATGAACAAACACTTCTCAAAAGAAGTCGTACAAGTGACCAACAAAAATACGAACAAATGCTCAACATCACCAATCATCAGAGAAATGTGAATCAAAACTATGGTGGGATAGCATCTCACATCTCAGCATCACCAATCATCAGAGAAACATGAATCAAAAAGATGGTGGAAGAGCATCTCACATCTCAACATCACCAATCATCAGAGAAATGTGAATCAAAACTATGGTGGCATAGCATCTCACATCCATCAGAGAGGCTCTTATTAAAAAGTCAAAAAACTGCAGGGTGCGGTGGCTCAAGCCTGTAATCCAAAACTTTGGGAGGCTGAGGAGGGCAGATCACAAGGTCAGGAGTTCAAGACCAGCCTGACCATCATAGTGAAACCCTGTCTCTACTAAAAATACAAAAAAATTAGCTGGGCGTGGTGGCAGACACCTGTAATCCCAGTTACTCTGGAGGCTGAGGCAGGAGAATCAGTTGAAACTGGGAGGTGGAGGTTTCAGTGAGCGGAGATTGCACCACTGCATTCCAGCCTGGGTAACAGTGCAAGACTCCATCTCAAAAAAAAAAAAAAAGTCAAAAAACAACGATGCTGGCAGGGCTGCTGAGTAAAGGAAACACTTATACACCATTAGTGGGAATGCCACCAGTGGTGGGAATTGGTTCAGCCACTGTGGAAAGCTGTTTGGAGATTTCTCAAAGAACTTAAAACAGGCTGGGCACGGTGGCTCACACCTGTAATTCCAGCACTTTGGGAGGCTGAGGTGAGTGGATCACGTGAGGTCAGAAATTCTAGACCAGCCTGGTCAACATGGCGAAACTCCCTCTCTACTAAAAATACAGAAAAGTAGCCAGGCATCATGGCGCATGCCTGTAATCCCAGCTACTCAGGAGGGTGAGGCAGGAGAATCACTCGAATGTGGGAGGCAGAGGTTGCAGTGAGCTGAGATCGTGTCACTGCACTCCAGCCTGGGCAACAGAGCAAGACTCTGTATTAAAAAATAAATAAATAAAAGAACTTACAACAGAACTACCATTTAACCCAATAATCCCATTACTGTGTATATATCCAAAAGCAAATAAATTATTCTACCAACAGATACCTTCACTATATATTTATGACAGCACTATTCACAATAGCAAAGGCATGGAATCAACATAAGTGCCCATCAATGCTGGATTGGATAAAGAAAATGTGTTATATATTTTATATATATATTTTAGTTTACTGCTATGTAGCCATAAAAACAGAATACTACATAGTCATAAAAACAAATGAAATCATGTTCTCTGCAAGAACATGAATGCAGTTGGAGGCCATTATCATAAGTGAATAAAGGCAGGAACAGAACAAATACACATGTTCTCACTTATAACTGGGAGATAAACTCTGACTACACATGGATATAAAGGTGGGAGCAATGGGCCAGGCACGGTGGCTCACGCCTGTAACCTCAGCACTTTGGGAGGCAGAGGCAGGTGGATCACTTAAGATCAGCAGTTCGACACCAGCCTGACCAATATGGTGAAACCCCATCTCTACTAAAAATACAAAAATTATACGGGCATGGTAGCATGTGCCTTTAGTCCCAGCTACTCAGGAGGCTGAGACAGGAGAATCGCTTGAACCTGGGAGGCAGAGGTTGCAGTGAGCCAAGATTGTGCCACTGCATTGCAGCCAGGGTGACAGAGCAAGACTCCATCTCAATAAATAAATAAATAAATAAATAAGAGAACAATGGACACTGAGAACTACTAGAGGTGGGAGAATAGGAGGGAAGAAAGAGTTGGAAAACTAACTATTAGGAAGTATGCTCAGTACCTGGGTGATGGAATCAATCACACCCTAAACCTCAGCATTTTGTAATATACCCATGTAGAAAACTTTCACATGTACCCACTGAATCTATACAAAGTAAAGTTGAAATTATTTTAAAAAAAGAAAAGAATAACTGCAAATACCTTAAAGCAGGACTGTGATTGGCATTTATATCAGTCTGGCTCCCAGCAAAATAATTTGAGTAGAGTCTAATCAATACTCTATATAAAGAACAAAGAGAATATAAGAAAGTCATTGGGAAAAATGCAGTACCTAGGACTAATAACAGTAGGTCTCCATTACTGATGTTAGACCCAAAAGGGCAAGGGGTGAGATTAATTGTAGGAATCAGAGACAGAGAGAAATGTGTAAAGAGGGCTACTTTGTAGGAATAAATCCCTTCAACAAAGGATGCCTGTGTCCTGCCAGCAAAGAACCTGTAGAGAGGCAGACAGTGAATATACACTCTAATCTTACTCTTGTCCTCCCTCTGATTTCTTGACACTGCCCACTATTGGCTGAAAACAGAAGGCTAAGGCACCCATTGATAAAGTCCATACCGTTCTCCCTCTCAGGGCACAGAAGAGAGAAGAGAAGCACGGAGAGTGGATCTTCAGGGAAAAATGGAAGGTCTTTAGCATAGCAAGTCGGAAGGACCCAACAAGGCCAGAGTGCCCGAAGCCTAGTAGGCAAACGAGTGAACAGCAGGAAATGAGAGCAGTGAGGTAGAGGCTAGATCATATGGGGCCTTGTTTCCATAATGTGGACTTTGTAGTAATTTATTCTGAGTGACATAGGAAATCACAGGGCATTTTTGAACAAAGGAGAAGGTAAGGATAGAAGCAAGAAGAGCATTTAGGAACTACTGCAGTAATCCTGGTGAGAGATGATGGTGTCATGGGCTAGAAAAATAGTAAGTCTGGCAGTGAGAAAAGCAATCATATTCTGGATGCATTTGGAAAGAAGAGAGCTGTCATAGTTTACATATGTTGACTGTGAGAGACAGAAGATTATCAAGGAACACTGGAGAGTTTGGGCAACATAAACAATGTAGTTGCCATTTTGCCGTTTACTGAGATGGGCAAGACTTCTGAAAGTGTAGGTTTCATATGGGTATTAGGCATCTAGGTAGAGATGTCATATGTGATTTTGGCAGAGGTTGGGCCTGGAAATACAACTTTGGCATTTGTTAGAATACAGATGTTACATAAAGCTGTAGGACCTGATGTGATTAGGCAGGGATTTAGTGTAACTAAATAACATTACCCTAAAACGGACTCCTGGGAATTCTAACATTTAAACTTTAATAATGCAGGAAGGAAGCACTCAGCTAAAAAGATCAAAAAGGACTAGAATGTGTTATAGCAGGATTCTGGTGGGTATTGAGTGTAATTGAGTAGTGTAAATTGAAAACAATTTGGGTCAAAGAAGCCTGTAGCTATAATGAGAAAAATGATCAGAATATGAGAGTCATTGATATTTTGGATGACCTTGGGAATATTTAAAAGGGACAGAAATATTGATGTCTACATTTTGATGGTGATTAAGACATGATATTGATTTTACTATTTTTGAAATGTATAGTTCCAGCAACTTAGTTGTTAGATTATTCAACACCTTTGGCCTAATTTTTCTGTAAAAAAACTGACATTTTAAAATAGTTGGTCAAAAGCATATCTTGTACATAATCTGACCAAAAAATTAGATGCAGTTAAATCTTATTTCCTATCCAATTTACTTGATATTATCACATTCGACACTCGGAAACTATTTGGAGGACAGTGGAAAGTTCTAGAATTGCCCATATATACCCTAAAAACAGGGTCAAGGCTGCAAAGATGTATTCTAATAAATAATGAGCATTTATAAGATGCTGCTACTTTCCAGAGTATGGTAGACAGAACAGTGGTTCCCAAAGATTTCCACATTCTATTCCCAGGAACCTGTGAACATGTTACCTTACAGGGCAAGAGAGACTTTGCCGATGTGATTAAAAATGGACTTTGAGATGGGGAAGAATATTCTGGATTATCCAGGTGAGCTCCATGTGATCACATGGCTCCTTAAAAATCAGAAAACTGTCTTGGCTATGGTCAGGAAGACGTAATCTTGCTGATATTGAAGACAGAGGAAGAGGGCCATGAGCCATGGCTTGTGGGTGGCCTCTAGAAGCTGGAAAAAGGAAGGAAACAGATTCTCCAGGAAGAAACACAGCCCTGCTAATACCATGCTTTTACCCCCGTTTGGTCTATGTCACACGTCTAATCTAGAGAAGTGCAAGAAAATGAATTTGTGGTTTTCATCTACAACATCTGTGGCACTGTGTTACAGCTGCAATGGAAAATTAATACATAGTGTCATGACTTTTTTTTTCAGTTGAATGAAGAAACAACCAAAATGGTGAATTTGAAGATTTCAAATGAGAAGCAGTTTCCTTCCCTCATATTCAAGTATAGATACTGGTCTAGAGTGCCTGGACCCTTCCCCACTATACCTGAATGTCCTGAGAAGGCGATGTTTATTCCTTCATTGTAGATGAAGAAACGGAGAGATTAAATATATTTATAAGATACTCCAAATAACAGAATGGATCCAGCACTAAAACCCACTTTCCACCCTGCCCCCAGGCACATTGCTTCAAAGGCTTTCAAACATTCTCTGCCCATATATGCTTAAGAAATCCAAGTAAATTTGGAAGAGGGATGATTACGCACAATTTCCTTTTGGCTGCCCGATTTCCTTTTGGCCTTCTGCAGTTAAGAAGTCCACGCATTTGCATGGTCATCTTAACACATGAAAGGAACAAACCAATATAGTCTAATCATAGTAGCCTGCTGAGGTCACAACAAAATTGTCTGACCTCTGAGAGGCTCTGCGTTACACCTAAGAAAACAGCAATACCAGTAATTTGCTTTAAAAAAAAAAAAAAAAGAGAAAGATGCATTTATCAGCCACAATGAAAGATAATAGTCGGTGACCTCTTCATGTTTCCTGTCCCTTTAATTTTTTGCTAACAGGGGAGGAGAAATAATCAAGGGCATCAGGTGTAGGTTGTCCCTTAAACTAATTAACAGTCCTTTGGGGGGCTTCGCTAGCCTCCCTCTTTTGTCCAGTTACTGGCAGGAAACTGGGTGACCAGGTGGTTTTCTGGTGCTGTAACTTTGCCGAGGGCTGCTGGAAGTTGTAAAAAGGCTTTAACTTATCTCTTCTAAATCCTTGGGTTCAGCCAGCTCAACCTCTTAGCCCAGGTTTTCTTCATTTTGCCATCTTCACATGGCTATCTTTGATAAAGGAGAAACTGGTGAAAGCCAGCATGTAAATATTACCTCTTGAGTTCTAAGACTCAAATTCAGTAAGTTATAGAGAAATCTGGTGGTGTTGCTTTTGTAGTATGAAGCCTGGTTCATTTTTATTAAAATATAATTGCCTTACCTAGGAGATGCTTGAGGAATTGCAAGGACCAACCCAGAGTCTGTCTCTCTTTATTGTTACTTACTGAGTGTTATCCTTGGTGGAAGTGGCTTGTATTCCATTACAGGCAGAACACTGCAGAGCTGTTTATTTCCTGTATCTACAGAGTATAAAAACAGTTCAATGAAAGAAATAGTTGGGATTGAGGTATTTGATGAAAAGGAAATGGGACTATTTGTTCGTTTGGGCCACGAGGCAAGTTCAAAGAGGGAGACTTTTGTTTTCTAAAACTATGGTGAGCAGTTTCAGTTTTATGTCAAACATCAGGGTTTCGTGCAGGATGTAAACATTTCCTGCTGGCCAAGTCTGTTTCTATAATGGTAACCCCATAGGTTCTGTGCTACTTGCACTGTAATTGTGCCAAGAGTTCCTGTATTCAACAGGGGAGGTTAAAAGTCAGTCTGGTTTCACAGCTGTTTTGGGTAAGAACTGGCTTTCCAGCAGCTCTGGAAACTTACGGTTATACTCCTCAGATAAACATTAATCAGTGGCTATGATTTCACAAGGGCATCATGGAGTTGTTTGGAACGAAACTGGAAATATGTCTGGGCGGGTGTGTATTTCATGGTGGCGTGTAGGGGCGCTCAGGGACATTAGTTTTAAGAAGGCCATTAATGAGTATAGATAATTGTAGAATTTTATTTCATAATTTCTTCAGGCACACATTAAGGTGAAAATGAGCACAATTGAAAGTTTAAATGTTAGACCTTATTTTCCCCTTGACTTTCGGTAAATTTAAAGATAGTTTATCTTCATTTTTTATTAATCTCAATTTGGCACTGATTCCCAATGCTTCAGCTTTCATTTTCTCTTTTCTTTAGTCTTTCAAGTAGTTATTGATTTACAAACGAATACTTAAATGTAAGGAAGATGAAGAGATTTTGATTTAAAGCAATTTTAATGGTGAAAAGAAAAATCATTTTGAGCCACAGAAGAAACTCCCTCCACTGCATCTCTTTAACGGGTTTGGGTTTTCATATTTCAGGTCGTCTTAAATTTGGGGCCATCTCTATTCCTTTACAGTTTTCTTAACTTGTGCCCTAAAAGATAATATGAGCTGTCTTTGATAAACCCATTTTAGAGCATGCTCTGTGATCTGGATCACAAAGTTGACATTGAGAATTATGTTCTTTCCCTTGATAAAGGTTGCTGGAAGTGGCAGAACAAACCTAAGAGATTTTTTTAAAGTACTTGAAAGACAGGACATCCCGTGGGCTTTTCTGACTAATAAGACATGCTGTACACATCTCTACTCAGGAGGCAGAGGAAAGCTTTAGAAAGAAGATGGGGTATCGTCATCACAAATACTTTAAAGACACTATAACATGCCAAGGACAGTCAAAGCTGTAATAAAAAATAGAAAACATCAACATAAATGGTGACATTATTATTACATTTTATCAGTGTGAATTATCCAAGTCCTTTGATTTTTCTGGGAGACTATAAATCAAAAGAGGTGTGTGCAAGAACCCTTCCAGAGAAGGAAGTCTATGTCCTCTTCCATACGACCCTCAACCAAAAATGAATGAGGAAAAATAACATATAGTTATGTTAAGGTGTTTAGGTTTTTAACAAGAGACCATAAGATGAAAAGTACCTATCAAAGTAATAGTTTTCAAATTGACAGTTGTTCAACAAACACTCTAAAGTCCTATATGTGTTATTGTCCTTGATGAAGATGGGCCTTCCCCTGGTCTAATAAGGAAAGTATACTTTCCCTGTTTATAAATGGTATTTTGCATTCATGGAAGAAAAAACATTCAGTCCTTTGTGATATAAGACTTATCATCTGCTGATATGGTAGCCCCTAGCCACATGTGGCTATTGGACATTTAAAATGTGGCTAGTCTGAATTGAGATGTGCTATGAAGTGTGAAATATATGTAGGATTTCAAATCCCCCACAAAAAAATGTAAAATATCTCAATCATATTCTTATTTTGATTACATGTTGGAAAGATAATAATTTGGACATATTTGGTTAAATACGTACATTATTAAAATAATTTGTTTTACTTTTTAACATTTCTATTAGAAAATTATATGTAACAATTTAAAGTTGCACAGGTTGCTCACATTCTGTTTCTGACCTAGAAGCCGGCCTTAGATATTTGTATCTCTATGACTTCCGTGCCTGAAGTCACTTTAAAAAATAAAGGAAACAAAAGTTTTCCACTCTAAGAAATGAAATAAGGAAGGATGGACTTTAACTTGGATATGTGGAGAAGAAAGTTCAAGAAAAAGGAAAAAGGGGAGCAATATAGTTCGGGAATCAAATGACTGCAGAAAGCAAAGCCAATGGATCAGTTGATGAAACATCAATGCAAAATAACAAGAGTACCACAGTAGACACACACGCACACACCCCCCCACAGAGCTCCTATCCTCTTGATTTGTTACCCTATACTGCAAATCTCATATATTTGATTTCCAAGTAAATTCAGCAAGGTCGATGATTTTGCACTATTATTGCTCATGAAATTTCTTCCTGCAAGTTTGGGTGGACTCACTGTAATGGTACAAGTTATTATTATTAAGTATACCTTCAGCATTTTTTATCTACTGAAGTGGTCATTGCTCATATTTTTGTTATTCTTCTCTGTTAGCATATTCCATGCACTGTGTATCAGCCAAATAGTCTAAGTCTGAAACATCAAAGTGATTTGACAGATCTACGGGCTCGTATCTTGTTCCATTCTAAACCTTCAAAGTTATATGGAGGGAAATAATAATAAAAATTGATTCTGCAAAGATACTCAAGCCCTCAACCTTCCTTACATGGTCAGGATAATAAAAAGATATATACCATACCAAAATTAATTTCCACTGCTCCCTTGGCCTTGGATAAATGAAAAACTACAGTTTTTAGTTTTATGGATCTCCTAGCCCTCACCAGCACCAATGTTGAGGAAATTAAACAATTAATCTTGCTTTTAATTGTATAGGAATGTCAGTCAGTGAAGTAAACACAACTGATTCCACTCTTGCTCAATGAAAGTTATCTACTGTGAAGGATTAGCTGCCATGTTCAACAATAACGAAGCTCTTGTTTTCCAATAAAGAGGTTAATTGGCTTCAGAGAAAATACATGTACAGAACACATAGGCCTAATATTGGTTTTGCGAAGGTCCAGTGTGAGGGAAGTTAATGTTTCCTGTTTATTAGCTGTTTTACAACAATCTGCCCTTGACCAATAATTATGCTTACATAGCTGATGCTAATATGTGTCAGCGCAGTAGCTACTTAATGTATCCTCTGCACCTGTGTGCAATTGAGTTTGCCATCAACCCACAGCGTCCTTAGTCCTCACTCTTCGGGCGTCGTTTCCTGTCTCCAAATGGACTAAGCACCTGGATGGTGGAAACTCCAATGTCAAAAATCAGACTGCCTTTCCTGGACCTGTTTTCTTAAATTCTAAATGTAGCCATCTGTTTTGCAGGTCTATGTGGTTAAAAATGAGAATAAGAAAAGTAGAGGATACTTTCTAAACTTAAAGAATTTTTCAAGGAAATTCACACAGGTGTCCCATACATATTCACTGGGGAGAGGCCTCTGGAGTTTTGAGAGCATACTGAATCACTGTAGGATCTTGCTAAATTGCAGATTTAAGCAGGGCCTGATAATCTGCATCTCCAACAAGCTCCCAGGTAATCCTGATGATGCTGATTCATGAGCAAATGTTGAGTAGCAAGGCATGGGGGCTCCTTAGGATCACAGTCACCAAGATAACTACTTACTGATATTTACTGAGGTACAATTAAATTTTTACTTTCTGAGTAGCAACCACGCCTTCTATTTCCTTTGAAAAGGCTCATAAAGCTTGCCTGCAGTGTAGCTCTGGACAACAGAAAACTCCTGGTAATTTTTTGTGAAAGATAGATCATTACGTGACAACTCACCGAAACTGATTTTGTCCATGAGGATGCTCTAAGTCACATGCAGCAATAGGCATTGGAGAGAAATTTAGGAAACAAGACTTAAAGAAATATGGAGTGTTCCCAACTGGGACAGTTAGACTCATTAACTTCTTGATTTCCCACCTTCTTCCTTATTTGCCTTCATGTTACTCCCTCTCCTATAGATTATTTATTCCAGTTTGCTCACCTCACTTCATTTTGAGAGCAAGCTAACTAGGTTACAAGCGTCTCTTTAAAAACCATCCCATGTAATGAACAGGGCACATAAAGTTCACTGATGTCAGGAAACAAGAATCAGAAGCAGTAATGATCTCTGAGACTTTGATAGTTTTAAAATATAGTACCCCTCTGGGTTAAATATTTTTTATGGCTTTGGGAAATATTAATATTAATTCCTAAAAAAAATTGATGACCAGGATGAAGAGCCTATATAAAAATAGACTGAAGGGCAATCACGAGGATGATTTTCTTTTGTGATACAAGTTTTCAGCGACAGCTCTGAACTAGCAACTTTTCAATTAAGTCCAATCTGTCACGGTGGGGGAAACAGTGTGGCCGACAGGCCTTGCAAAGAGATTTGGCAGTGAGTGGCCAAGTTAGCATTTCTAACTGAAAATATGCTGTATTTGTTTAAACCATTGCTTAAATAGCACTGTGTATTTTTATTCCTTTGTAGGCATTTATGCCATTAATTTATACGGTATGCAATTATGCGCTGCAAGCTCAGTATTGGAATCTCTGTTTTTTAAGTCTCTCCCCTGTCTCTGAGTTTGCCTTGGTAGCAGTAAAGCAGAATGATAAAATAATCTTTTCTTCCCATCTTGCTCTCTCTGCCACATAGGGAGAAATTTTTGTCCTTGAGAATGTTAAGTGTCCAAATCATCTCTGAGCCCAGTTCATGGTCAGCACTTGAAGGGAACAGTTTGAGACAGCAGGAGCCTCTTAAACCATCCCACCACAAATCTATTACAATATAAAAAGACAGGAAATAATGCATCCCTCCCTCCTTCCAACTGTAGTGACACGACGCCATTATTGTAACATAAACTACCTTCTTTTTCAAGGTTGTTCTTAAGAGCTGCGGAATTGTACGTTTCAAGAGACTGTATTATTAACAAGGTTTGTATTATAAAAAACATACAGGTCATAAATTAATGGCATCAATATCTCCTGGAACTAGATCTTAGCTATGTTTAGAGATGTTCTTATTTATATTGGTCTAATAACCAAGACCTTTCTCTGCTCACCACATTTCAGCAATTTCGATTGGCTTGTATCATTAGCTCAGGTTACAAGTATCTTGTTCATACCAGATACTTCCTACCAGCACAAGTACCAGAACCCCTCACAAGGGGCACGTCAATCACCTCATGTTCTCCTTCACCTCTCCCTCTTCTCTGTCTCTTCTGCATTCCCTCTCCCTCTCTGTTTTGTGTTGTGATTTATTTGGGATCGCTTGAACGTTTTTGATAAATAAGGTTATTCACAAACCTAAGGTTGCAGGTAGAATCTCACTTCCTTACACTCTCCATTGCTTAATGTAATGTGATCAGACTTGGAAGGGGAGAAAGCCTACAAATACCGGTATTTTATGGAGGGCAGCTGCCCTGTATTCTTTCAACTGTTGAATGTCCTTTAATTTAATTCAGAAGTCAATCCAATGCATGTTTTCTTTCCATTTATGAATTTCCACTTTCAGGAAGAGTTTTT
This sequence comes from Mandrillus leucophaeus, assembly GCF_000951045.1. NCBI lineage: Eukaryota > Metazoa > Chordata > Mammalia > Primates > Cercopithecidae > Mandrillus > Mandrillus leucophaeus. Next base: position 286,261 of record NW_012102865.1, read on the forward strand.
AAAAAGTCAACAAACTCGTCCTGTTGTGCATGTGCTAATTATAGAGAATGTGTCTCTGTTCAAGGTTAAAATTTCCTTTTTGAGAGTCTCAGGGCGACCTTCCACTATTTCTGTTGGAGCAATGACTAGAAATCGTTTAAAATAAAACAGTAACTGGTTGGGCCATGTGGATGTACACTGCTCTGTGGGACAGGGAGTAACTTATAAGTTAAGGATGTGAGTGACACAGAGGATGACTCTGTGTTGGTGGTGCTGAATTTTGTTAGAGAACAAACCTCACCGAGCCTGACTTCAGCTCTACCATGAACATGCAAAGCAAGGAAATTGCATGCGTTTTGGACACACTTTGTAAGGCACCATAAGGTCTATTTCAAGAAACTAACATAACAATGGGTGATGCTAAATGCTACTGAGGAACTTGCAATATTTTGCACATATGGACTGAGTATGTGGCAGCATATATAAATATTTCGTTTGCTAATTGCAGTTAGTTATCAGATTGCACATGAACAGACAGAATGACATATGAGAAGTTCCAAGAACATTGTGTAACAGGACATACAACTGAAATGTAGTTTTCTCACACTTGGTGAAATTTGAGCTCAGCAAACACAACTTATTCTGTATTCATTCATTAAGATTAAAATATTTAAAAAATCACCAAATTCAGAACATCATTATGTTATCATGTTCGAGGACCATTGCCAAGAGGAATGTGAGAAACTGGAGCTCAAGAGCCGCCAGCTCACAAGTTGCTTGACATAATTTGGAATCAGTTGATAGTTCAATAGCTGATTTCCCCCAAATTTAGGTACCCAATACCTCTTTTTATCATTTTGGAGCTTAACTGCTGAGCTAGTTAGAAAGGAGAGAAAGCAGAAAACAGAATAAGTTTTAAAATTGCAAAATCTCTAAAAACTGAAATTTCAAGTCAACTGTTTATAATGTTCAAGGCAAAAATGACAGAATTAGAAATGTTTACAATTGGAAGAGAAGCAATCATAAAAAATAACTTAATGCACTTCCTGTTTTATAGGGGATTTATACATCCATCTCCCACAGATAAAGTGTCTCTCCAAGATCCCAAGTCTAGTTTGTCAAAGATAGAATTAGAATTCTTACCTCCTAGACTTGTACTTTTTCCAGCTTTGCATGCTGTCTTAATTACTATTAAACCTTTTGAGTTTATCTCTAGAATGTGACTTGGAAGCCAGGGTGGTTTAATGAAATGAGTCTGAGTTTTTCTATCGATGATATTTGAGTTCAAATCCTGGTTCAGTTTCATTGCCCTCATCTAGAAAAAGGATAATTAAGACGTTGCTTTCAAAAATAATTTTAATGTTAGAAACGAAGTACGTACAATGCCTCAAACCTAAGATGTTCTGAAAATGGTAGCTGTTATTATCATCACATCTTTGAGGCCTGGGTACTTAGTATGGACTCAATAAACAAATGACAGAATAAATGAAAAATAAAAGAGATCACATAAGATGAGTAAGTGAATGACTGACAATAGTAAGATTGCCACTAAAAGATAAATGAAGAAGAGGCCTGTGAATATTTTCTCTGGATTCTCTCCATGTATTAGAAAGGCTTTGTTTCCTTTTTGATTTCACTCATTCATCAAGTATGTTCTTTTAGCCTCTGTAGTGCTGGAAAACATGACCCAGAAAATTAGAAAATAAAAATGCACCGAATGGCTCAAAAATGTATATCAGCTCAGCACAGCCTAAATTGGAAAATCTAATTGGACACCTAGACAAACAGAGTTTTGTAAACCTTACCTGCACTAACGATTCAAACTCAAGCAGAAAAACTCACCTAGGAATAGGCCAATTTAATTAATTTTACTAAGTAGGAGAAGGCAGCATGGCCTTGTGCCAGGGTATTCCTTTTTACTTTTTAAATGAATGTACACAAAATTACCCCTTGTACCATTTCAACAACCTGCTTAATCAGACTGCCTGTAGAAACTGGGAGTCTCCAATGTTAACTTTGCTAAGGTGGCTTTAAGACCAGAGAAGAAGGAAGGATCGGCAGTACCCTGGAAATGCTAAATAAGCACCCTTCCTTATGTTCCTCAGAAGCTCAACTTTGGTGACATAAAGGTCGAGATGAGGTAGTAGAGTGATCACAAACAATAGCTCTGCTGAGCTCTTCAACCCACATAATTTTCTGGCAAATAAAACATGTAGAAGACCTGTGTGCGAGGGATATTTTACTTTAAAACGGTGTGGCCTGAAAATTGAAGAATATGTGAGATATTCTTTTTAATACTCCCTTAGTACTCCAGTCTTTTTAAAAAGCAAAGAAGTAACAAGGCAGTATGAAATACAAGAAAGCAAACCTATATGGAAATTTGTATAGGAGCTTTTAAGAATATTGGTATTTTTCTACTATAGAAGAAATGCTTGCACATTTAAAAACATATAGGAAAGAGAGGAAAAAAGTAAAAAACAAGGGAAAAACCTAATTCTTTAGTTCATCAATACAAAGCTGATCTTGGTGGGTTTTTTGTCAGCTTTGAAAAAAATCAATTTAATTGAGGCATAATTTTCATATAATAAAATGCACCCCTTTTAGGTGTATAGTTCAATGGTTTTCGATAAATGTATACAGCAAGTAACCACCACCAAAGCAAAAAGTTCCTTCATTTTCCCAGGAACTCAACTTTACACCCTCATCCTTGGCCCTTGGCAGTCACCAATATGCTTTCTTTCTCTTTTTTTTTTTTTTTTTTTTTGAGATGAACTCTTGCTGTGTTGCCTAGGCTGGAGTGCAGTAGTACTATCTCGGCTCACTACAGTCTCCACCTCCTGGGTTCAAGCGATTCTCCGGCCTTAGCCTCCCAGGTAGCTGGGACTAGAAACACCCACCACTATGACTGGCTAATTTTTGTATTTTTAGTAGAGAAGTAGTTTTGCCATGTTGGCCAGGCTTGTCTTGAACTCCTGACCTCAGGTGATCCACCTGCCTCAGCCTCCCAACATGCTGGGATTACAGGCATGAGCCACCATGTCTGGCCCAGTACTTTTTCTATCTTTACAAATTGTTTTGCCTTTGTAGAATTGTATATAAATGAAATCATACAGTACCTACTCCTTTAGATCTGCTTCTTTTACTCAGCATATTTTTGATATTCTCTTATGTTGTTGTATATATTACAGATTTGTGTGTGTGTTTTTTTTTGTTTGTTTCCAAGAAGTATTTCATTGTATGGACAGATAAACCACAGTTTATTTATATATTTATCTCTTGATAGACTGTTGGTTTCTAGTTTTTTGCTATTATGACCACAGTTGCTATGAACATTCATACCTAAGTCTTCATGTGAATATATGTTTTGGTTTCTCTTGGGTAAACACCTAAGAGTAGAATTGCTGAGTTGTATGATAAGTGAACTTTTAACCTCATAAAAATAACCTGCCAAATTTTTTTACCAAAGTGGTTGCAAAATTTTACTTTTCCCAATAGTAGCAAGAACATTTTCAGTTGCTTTGTATCTTCAGCGACACTCTGCACTACCTATTATTTCAATTATTTGCCTTTTCCTGATGACTAATGATGTTAAGCATCTTTTTATGTTATTGTTCATTTGTACATTTTCTTTTGTGAGCCTTCTGTTCAAATCTTTTGGCAGTTTTAAAAGTTGTTTGTCTTATTGAATTGTAGGAGTTCTTAATGTATTCTAGTTATAAATTATTTGTCAGAAATAAGTATTGTCAATATTTTCTCCCAATCTGTGGCTTGCCTTTTAATTTCTAAATGGTGTCTTGCAAAGACTATAAGTTTTTAATTTGAATGAAATCTAATTCATCATTTTTTTCTTTTAAGACTCATGTTTTTTGTGTCCTAAAAATTTTTGCCTACCCAATCATATAAATGTTTTGCTCTGTATTTCTTCTAAAAGGTATAGAAAAAACTCCAAGGAATACTTTAACTGTATGCATTAAATTTTGATATGTTTCATTTTTATTTATATTCAATTTATTCTTTGTAGTTAACTTGTTATTTCTCCTTTGATGCATGGCTTACCTGGTGGTGTATTTTTAGGGCTTCAAAAGTTTAGGAATGTTTAAAATATCTTTTCATCTAGATTTCTAGATTGATTTTGTTGCAGCTAGAAATCATACTCCATAGGGTTTCAATTATTTGAAATATTAAGACTTTTTATGGCTCTGTATATGATCTATCATGGTGAATGATATTTTAGAAGAAAGAGACTAGAAAAAAAAAAGAAATCTCAATCTTTCTTCAACTTTCCAGTAGATAAACTTGTTCCAATATGAAATATCAATTATAGATTGAGTATCCTTTATCTACCATGCTAGGACCAGAAGTGTTTTAGATTTAGGATATTTCCAGATTAAGAAATATTTGCATATGCCTGGTGAGGTATCTTGGAGATGAGCCCTAAGTCTAAACACAAAATTCATTTATGTTCCATATACACCTTACAAATATAGTCTGATTAGGGATGCCTAACCCTGTATAAAATGACACAGCATACAATTAAAATTTCTCTAAATACATATGTGTTAATAATTCTAAGAATAAGAATTATTCTTAGAATAACTTGATATTCTATAGAATCAAGTTATTCTTAGAATAACTTGAATATCTAAGAATAACTTGCAAATAGCATAATATATAGTAAATATTTGAAAATTTATCTCATCATAAGAAATCAATAAAATGGACTTTGCCAAGTCTAATCTCACCTTAAAATGTGAGTATTTTTTGTAGAATAAATAGTTTTATTCTCACATCTTTTAGTAGTATTACTTTGCAAAATAACCTATCTTTCACAAAACTCTTTTAAAAAGAAGTATTCTGAACATTTGCAGAAGTTTTAAAGAATATAAACCCAAAAGAAAGCTTATCTGACCAGAGTAGTTGGGAGCTGGTCAAATATGTTTATTTCATATAATCTTTAATAAAAGTCTTTCTGTGTCAAGAAAAAATTTTAGGAAAATCAGCTATTATATAACTGAAAAGTTTTATCTCACCAAAATAGCTGAAAAGTAGCAACAATTCGAGGTTAAGAGAGCCCTCTACTAAATTCCCAAAGCTTCAGTGATAAAATAAGATTATAAGAAATAATGAGTGGTAGAAAGAAGGATGAATTTTCTACAGCAGATTTTAGGGTCTTGCAGGGAATGAGACCACGTCTTCTCCAATACTTGCTAGCCAAGGATACACTCCCAGGTAGCAGGATTTCAGTGAACTCTGGAGGACTATTAGACAGAACAATGAAACTACGTGCCAAAAATCATAAGTGACCACAATGGGAAGAGGTTGAATGAGGCAGCAGAGCAGGGCAAGGTTTGGGTGCCATGTTGGGAGAAGAATGTTAGAAGCAAATTTTTTGGTGCCACAAAAATAAAAGAGTAACACTCAAATACAAATTTTCTCAGCAAGGCAATTTTTTACTTCCATAGAAGGGTGCATCTCATGGATGGAGCAATGCCAAGAGCACACCTGAACAAGGGAGGCAAAGGGGATTTTATTCCTGACACAGGTAGCCCCTACTGCTGTGTCATTCCCCTATTGGCTAAGATTGGACCACACAGTCTAAGCTAATTCTGATTGGCTATTTTAAAGACAGCAGGGGTATGAGTTGGAGTGGTGGGGCAAGTAGTTTGGCAGGAAGGACGGTTACAGAACAGATGACTCAGGATGAGTTGGGATGGAGCAGGTGACCAGGGGTGACTCAGGTCAAAGCAGGTGACCAGGGGAACAGATTTGAACTATTGATTAGAACTGGTGGGAAAGTTGTTTACAGAAACTAGAGGCAAGGGGGCAAAGAGAACCAGGAAGTCACAGTTTAAAATGGAGAACAGAGAATAAGAGAGCTGAACATACTGACATACTGATTCTTTGAAGAGAAACTTGGAGTTCACTATATTTAACAAGAACAACCTTTGTCTGGGCCTGACAGCTACCGTACATAATTTACTTTTTCAATAAATGTATCAGGGATTCTTCTCCAAACTATTGGTAGATTTTCTACCATTTGAGTATTCCTTTTGAGTCCTCTATTAATGCCATGAAATTATATCTGTTAGAAGTCCACAATATTAAAAATCTTGAGTGAAAGGAGGGAAATAAAAAGGATTTTTGCTTTCTTTTAAATTCAAATTAGCTTCCTCAAGCCGCAGCTGGAATAGATTATTCTTGACCTTTCTTTAAGTCATAATTTATTTCTTTACAAGTCCCCACCATCAAAGTTTTCAGGACAGTAAGAAAAATGTCTGCTTCACGGAGTGGAGGACATGATTTGCAACAAACCATAATGATGATTTGCAACAAATTTGGGATTTTTTCCTCATAGTTCTTCAAAATCATCAGGCTGATCACAATCATATTCAGCTAGTAAATTTCCTTTGGTTTCATCCTCTTTTCCTCTTTCTTCTCCTGTTTATCTATAAGCTCTGGCTTTTTCTGTGACCCACCTGATTATTACATAAAGTAATGCCTATAAGCTAATAGTCTACATGTTTTCAATGCTACCTGCTTTTCTGGAACTGTATGCTGTTGTGAAAGGAAAATATCTTGGGCCCCTGAAATCACTAAGGAAAACTCAAACTGGAAACTGCTTAGGGCAAACCTGCCTCCCATTCTATTCAAAGTTATCCCCTCTGCTCACTGACATGGATGCATATCTGATTGCCTCCTTTGGAAAGGCTAATCAGAAAGTCAAAAGAATGCAACCTATTCTTCTGTGTCTCTCATCTGTGACCTGGAAGCTCCCTCCCCACTTCCAGTCTTCCTGCCTTTGCTTCAAGTTGTCCCGCCTTTCCAGACCGAACCAATGCACTTCTTACATACATTGATTGATGTCTCATGTCTCCCTAAAATGTATAAAATCAGGCTGTGCCCCAACCACCTTGGGCACGTATGGTCAGGATTTCCCACGGCTGTGTCATATGCACATCATCAACTGTGGCAAAGTAAACTTTCTAAATTAACTGTAACCTGTCTCAGATTTTCTGAGTTCACACCGTTATTTATGCTCACAACACATTAGCAACCCCATGTAGCTGATGAGAAAACTAAGTCTAACCGATATCAAATTACACACATGTACAAAAAAAGGAATTGAAAAAATCATGTCTCGGGTCCAGGGCTCTTTAATTCCAGTCTGTTAAAAACAGATGTGGCTAATTCAGACTTTCATTCACTCCTTTGTTTATCCATTCATTCACATTAAGCACCCATTATATGGTAAGAAATATTCAAGATATTCAAGATATTTAAGGGCATAAAAATGAATTAAAAAACACATCTTTCCATCAAAAAGTTCACAATCTTTAAATAATTAAGCAAGAAAAAAGTTTTCAGCTTTGTGCATGTGATGAAATCACCTCCTTTTATTGTTTAACATGCCTGCTTAGATTTGACTAATGTATTTTTTAAAAAATACATTGTGCTCTTTTTAGGTTAACTTTGCACCTGAAAAGAGAGCAGTCACCTCTTAAAATTAGAGAACTATTGTATCTAATTGTGTAGATAGTTACTATGGGAATGATTTTATGTAAATTTTATCTTATTATATCAAATGAAGCTAGTGATTAGGTAGGTGGTTTGCAGAGATACTAAGAGCCATTTCTCTAAAAACTAGAAAAAGGAAAGATGGGAAGTCAAGTAAGTAATAGTGGTTACAGTGTCTATTTTTAAATTTTTCTATTTTATTTTATTTTATTTTGTTTTGTTTTGTTTTGTTTTATTCTATTTTATTTTATTTTATTATATTATTTTATTTTATTTTATTTTTAGAAGCAGCACTTTGCTGTGTGCCCAGGCTGGGATGCCATCCTATAATCATAGTTCATGCAGCTTCAATTTCCTGGGCTCAAGCGATCCTTCCACCTCAGCCTCTTGAGTAGTTAGGACTGCAGGCATGCGGGTGACATGCCTGGCTAGTTTTTTCATTTTTTTGTAGAGACAGGATCTGACTACATTGCTCTGGCTGGTCTTGAACCCCTGGCCACAAGCCATCCTCCCACCTCGGCCTCCCGAAATGCTGAGATAACAGGCCTAAGGCACCATGCTTGGCTACAGGGTTTTTTAAACCCACTAATCTAATGGCCTGGAGTTGAAGTCATGAATTGTTATGTTAAATGTGGATGATGCAACACAAGAATCCAGGTAAGAGGCAGAAACAAAAATAGATACAAGATTAAAGAATACTCAGTGTCCTTTGTACAGAAGGATTATGCCCTTCCAGGCAGTCTTTCTGTCAGTAAGATGCTGAAAACTCAGAATGCCCATCAAAGTACTACATCTGGGTTTAGATCTCAGGCAAATCAAAGTGAATCAAACTCCTTCGTACTTTGCAAATTACTTATCACAACAACTTGCGTTCTGATCCTAAAAACTGGGAAGACTGATAGAAGAAAAAGTAAAGGAAGTAAAGAAAGAGAGTTTCTTTTATCTCTTTTGAATGTAGAGATGATCTTATGCACCACTTGAAACAGAGTATGCTTGTGTGTTTTTTTCACAGTTTTCTTGAGACATAATTTACCTACAATACAATTCACCCATTTAAAGTGTATCACTCAATAGCTTTTAGGATATTCACAGCATTGTGCAAACAACACAACAATCAATTTTAGAACTTTTTAAAAAAATCACCACAGAAAGAAACCCTGTATTCCTTAGCCAACACTCTCCAATCCCTGCTTACTGTAGTACTAGACAACCACTAACCTACTTTCCATCTCTGTAGATTTGCCTGTTCTAGACATGTTATATAAATGGTATCAAAACTATGTGGTCCTTTGTAACTGCCTTCTTTCACTTAGCATGAGGTTTTCCAGGTCAGTACATGCTACAAAAACAAACAAACAAACAAATAAACAAAACACTTTATGACCAAGTAATAGAAAAAGAAACTTCATTTCTTTTTGTGGCTAAATAATATTTCATTGTTATATATACAGCATGTTTTATTTACACATCCATCATTGAGGTACATTTTTTGCGGTTGTTTCCACTCTTTGGGTATTTTACATAAAGCTGCTACAAAATATTTAACCCTAAGTTCTCACATGAACGTATATTTTCAGTTCTCTTGGGTACATAGCTAGGAGTGGAATTGCTGGGTCATATGGTAATTCTTTGTTAATTTTTTAAGAAACTGCCACTCTTTTCCAAAGTATTTGCACAATTTAGCATTTAGCAAAGTGTTTCACAAGCATTATCTCTGATGTGTGGTGTTTTTTTTTATTATACTTTAAGTTCTAGGGTACATGTGCATAACGTACAGGTTTGTTACATATGTATACTTGTGCCATGTTGGTGTGCTGCACCCATCAACTCGTCAGCACCCATCAACTCATCATTTACATCAGTAATTTAAATGTAAAGTCGTAATTTAAATTACTTCTTGGGAAAAATAAATATGGAAGGCAGAATAGTGCATACAGTTCAACTTCTGCTTTCTATGTCCTGACACTATCTTTGGAGAAGAGGTGACACCATCTTTAGAGAAGAGGTGGGATTTAGAAGATATGCTTTCAAGTCTCAGTTCCATTTCCAGTAAGCTGGATGACTTAATAGATACTTAACTTTTCCTTGATTCAGTGTACGCATCTGTGAAATTGGAATATTGATGTACTCTACCTGTTTTACATGATTGTTTTAATGATGAAAAATAACAATTTGGAAAGATTAATGTGCTGTGGAATTGTAGGGCTCCAAAATTACTATTATTGTATCTATCATCTATTTAAAGAATCATGCAAATTTTTTTACTTATACTTAAATTTCCTTGCACTTATTCCCTGTTTTTTTAAAGATATCTGTCACTTTTTCTCTTAATTTTTTATGGGTTTTGCTCATCACTTCCTAAAGAATCCCAAGTAAGGGGTTTGTGATTAATTAAACACGATGATGAAATAAAGTATTTAGGGATAAGAGCACCTTAATTTAATAACTGACCTTGATTTACAGACAAAATGTAATGCATTTTTAGGTAGAAGTTTGACTTAGCACAATGCCTGCCCTTCAATTTTGATGTATCCTAGTATGTGCATTAATAATATGAAAGCTGTCAGTCAGACGGTCCTGATTGAAAATATCCTCCCGATTGACTCACTGTCAACATTTCGGTCCCCTGAATAAACTCTCTTTTATACTTAAAATCTGGAACAGGTTGCTTTTTTTCAAAAGGTTTATTTTTCTTTTTCTTTCTTTCTTTTTTTTTTTTTTAGTTTAAACTTTTAATGGATTGAGCAGCCCTCACCTAACAATCCTAGTGTGCCCTTTGGGGAAAGATTTCCATTTGCCTTCTGCTTTATAGCAATGCTCCTGAGCCCTCTCTGGCTTGTTTCCCTTGGAGACCATATTCCACGGTTGAGAGACGCTGTGATAGAATAATCTGATGGCTGTGGTGTGGCCGAGGTCTGACGTGTAGAAGTCATTGTACCAGTTGACGGTTCGGTTGCTCTTTTACATTTTCTGGAGGAACTAGGTTGGAAAGAAAAACATGGAGGCAGAGAGCATGAATGATTTTTGCAGGTTTGGTCTTTTTAAAGCTGGCTTTGTATCTGTTGGAGATGACAGACGGGAGAGGGCTGATCCAGGAAGAGCTGTTATTTCTGTAATTAAAAAGAAGCAGCATCAGAAGAGAAGAGCCATTGTTCAGGCTGGGTTTGAATTACAGTACATCTTTAATTACCAGCCTTTTTTCCTAGTTATTTTAATGTTTTATTAATCCTGTTCCTCAAAATATCTTCTTTCATTTACAACCACTGACAGCAAAAAAAAAAAAAAAAGTGACAATTTGTTTTCCTTTGTGCTTTGTAGATAGCATTCTCTAACCTATGGGTGAACGTGATCTTGAGTTTTATTATATGATACCTACAATGGTGTCTTATCCGTGCCTCCTACTCTTTTGTGTTTATATGATTTTTTAAAATTACTGTGGATCCGTGGACCTTAACCCTTAGAAGTCAAAAATCAAATTTTGAGTGGTTAGCAGTTATTTGCTTACATTTCTTCTGAACTGAAATTACAAAAGAAAAAAAATCACTTTTTAGGGGGAGAGAGGGATAATAAGTGAAGGAATTAATTGGTAACTAGTGGTGTTCATATGAATTCACTGACCATCTCAACTTCAAATAACTAAGACCTTGTTAAGGAAATAAATTGGATGCATTAAGGTGAGGCTAAAGTGTTGTAGGATATTTACAAAGGAGACTAATCTACTTCAGAGATATTTTTAATATAGACGAGTTTTACTTCCGTGTTTCTCAAAATGGAGTCTCCACACTGGCAACAGCAACCGAACCTGGGAACTTGTTGGACATGTAAATTACCTGATTCCACCCACAACTACTGAAGCAGAGTTTGTGGAAATGGGATCCAGCAATCTTTTGTGTTAACAACCTTTTCAGGGGATTTTGATGTTTAGGAGTTACTCCTCAGCTCATAGATTCTCAAACTGGCTCTACAGGAGAATCACGTGGAGAACTTTCCAATACATCAATGCTCAGATTTTGCCCAAGACCACTTACAGGAGAATCTTTTGGGAGTTGAAACTGGGCATATTTTTTTATAGACTCCCCAATTGATCCTAATGAGCAGCCAGGCCAGGGTACAAAATAATATGTCTCAACCCTAGTTGCACTTTACAGTTTCCTAGGGAGATTTCAAAATGTCCTGATCTCAAGGTATCCCTCTATACATAATTAAACAGGATCTCTGGGGATGAGATTGGTATCTATCAGAAGTTCCTGTAAAATTCTCCTACGTAGTCAGGGTTGAGAGCCCCTACGTTCGCTGAAGTTATTTGTATGGACTAAATGATCTCTCCAGACCTGTTCTCTTGATGCAGTTCTTTAAATGTTGGGCTGAAAGATACAAATTTATGTACACATTTTGTTCCCACTTAGCACATTTTTCAATTTAGTTCATTTTTCCCCTGACTTTGTGGCATGTTAATTTCCCATTGGGGTGAGTTAGGTAAATGTGAGCTTGTTGCTAACAAAGGGGGAGTCCATGCATAAACCACCATTGATAAAAGGAAGAGAGTAGGATCAGACATGCACAGGGTGTGAAAGCCAACCGCATGAGGAATTTTCAGGTTATACGAGAATTGATATGATGGAACAAGCCCTTTCTTGCGACAGAAGTCATCACCACATTTAGAGCAGAGCAGGAACTTGTCTAGGTTGCCTTCTGAGTCTCCAGCTCCATGATGAGAAAGTGGGTAAACAAATAAAATACAAGATATCCACATCTTTCCATTTTGAGCCTATAGGTCTATTAGGTACCAGGCAAAGCAGACTGGTATTGATACTTTGTCTCTCCCAATAAACCAGTCAACACAAAGGCCACCTTAAAACATAATAACATACAATTTTGTTCTAATTCATCATGCAAAATTCAATGAATGCTTCACAATAGGGAGTTTTCAAAGATTCTTTGGTGAGTGGGATGGACTTTCTGAGTTTGATGCACAAACACTCATCTATAGGTCATTCATAATTATTACCTCTTCTTAATTTCCTGTTAGGAATCTACTGCCAAACCCTATGTTTTCCTGAGAATGGCTGTGGATGTCACCATTTATCTTCTATTCACCTTTGCCACTACTTCAAGTCTCCATCTCCCAAATAAGTATTACTCTCATCATCTCTTTAACAAACCGTTCTGCCCCAATGTGTGCTACATCTGATATCATCTTGCAAGCACAGCTGCCAGAGAGAATCATACTAAAGCACTGCTTTGTCATGTTACTACCCTAAAATGGCTCCAAATTTCCTTCAAGGTAAAGTGAAAGTAACTGTGGATCTCAGATTCTCCCTAAATGAATGCAATCCTTCCCTCCCATTTTTATGCTGGTTCCTAAGGCAAACTCGTAGCTCCAGTTAGCTGATCATCTTATTCTTTTCCATATATGAAAAAATTCTATTGTCATAACATAGCACCTCAGCTGTGCTTTCTACCTCCCACCTAATGTCTTCATCTATCCAAGTTGTATCTACACTCCTGAGTTCAGATAAAATCTCAAATCCTGCATCATATCATTGGTTTCTCTTTAAGGTTCTCTGAGCACTAAAATTCTCATCTCCTGCATTCACTGGCCGCCTCCTCCTGTGCCCTGCTGGTGCACCTAAAGTGCTTATCACAGAAATCAGCCCTTAATCGCCCTTTCTGTGGATAAAGATGCTCATTCAAGATCAATTTTACAGAGCTCCTTCTTCAATTTCAAATGTTTCCATTTATCTCCTAAGTAAACTGTAACTTCCGTGATGGAACCCACATTTTCATCCAGTGCTAACTTTATAGTAGGCACTTCTATGGATTTTACATGGATTTTTAAATATTACTTCATCCAGTCTTACTAATCTAAGATGTAAATATTATTATTATCTGAACTTCACAGATAAAGGAAGTGAGACAGTGAGGTTGTAAAAAGCCAGATTTACCCTAAATAAAGAGCTATCAAGTGGAGAAGCTAAAATTCAGATTCTCCTCTCATTCTAAAGCCCATGCTCTTTCCCTGACAACATCAAACATCTTCCAAAATATCCTTTACATCTTTATGATTGAGTTTAAATTATTTAGACATTTAGAACAAAATACCATTTTGTAATGAGAGTTTTTTTTAATCTGAAATCTTTCTTAGGCAAACAGAGCAATAGCAGTAAAAAAAGAAAAAAAACCATGAATGTTATGGAGTAGAATAATTAATTTTCTATTAAATAGAAATGGCTAGTGTTGATGATCATGGCATGTTGCCAGTGTGTAATGAGTCTGAGAAATCAAAACCTTAGAAGCTGGATCAAGCCAAACCTCTACACTGGCTAAATGATACATTAGGAAGGATACAAGAGGAGGAAAAATGAAGGGTGGGAGTTGTCCAAGGTTAATTACAGAACAATCATCTAGGAACAAGGCAGTGAGAACAGGGAGGTCTGGTATGCAATGTATGCTGAAAGGCTGGAACCAACACATTGAAGAAATTATTCAAGTACAGTTCATTATTTAAGAACACACTGCCCTCTGAATTCTCTAAAGGTCAGGGTCAACTTTATACCAGACTTCATTTGCATTCTTTGTTAATTTAGAAATGGTCTCTTGAGTACCTCTGTAAGTCTCTCATTGTATAGTCTATAGGTATTCTATTATAAGTATTCAGATTAATCCACCAACTTTACCCAGGCCATGGTATTATTCTTGGCATTGTGCTAGGTGACCCAGAAAGTGCGAAAATGTAAGATATATATGATATAATATTATAGATAGATACTATTTATTAAGCATCTGTTATATGATCAATACTTATGATATTTTCTATAACCTTCTGTTAAATGTGGAAGGTAGAGAGAGTAGCAGCTTCCATTTTACAAAGAAACTGAGGTATAAGATTTTACTGAACTTCTTAAAAGTCACATTACTGTGAAGTGGCAAATCCAGGATTTGAATTCAGCTCTCTCTCTCTCTCTCTCTTTTAAAACTTGACTTTCTTTTACCTCGAGATAAATTTCATTATGCTGGGGAACAAACAGCTCAAAAATTTCATCATCCAGCAACTCTCCAAGGCAACTGCCCTCATGTGGAGGCTCAGCACTGCAGGCTGCCAGGCTTGTAAAGCACCTCCACGTCTGCAGGGGCTTCCCCAGCAGGGGAAGAGAGTGTAGGGGAAACACACCACTCTACATGCCTCAACTCAGAAGTGACGACCTCTGTTTCTGTTCTCATTTTGTTGCCCAATGCAAGTCACATGGGGACACCTAACTTCAAGAGGATATTTGCTTGTCATATGGGGAGGAGGCAGGGAAATACTGGGTAGAAGAGGACAGTTCCCTGGCAAAAGCCCCACTCTCAAGCCTGGAAACCCATGGCACTAAATAGGAACAGGCATTCCTGTTTTCATGCCTGAAAGTTGCCTTTTGGCCTGCCCCATTCCACTATTCTGTACCCATATAAACCCCAAATCCCAGGCTCCATGAGCAGAAGAGAAGAGGGGCAGAAGAGCAGCAGAGTAGCAGAATGGTGTGGCAGAGAAGGAGAGGAGAAAAGGAGTATCTGAACATCGAGAGGAGTTTGTCTGGGGGCGTTCAGAGAGGAGATCAGCAGCAGGAAGACTGATCTCCTGGTGAAGATCATCTTCCCACTCCATCCCATTTCCAGCTCCCCATTCATCCCACTGAGAACCACCTCTATCCAGCAATAAAATCCCCCACATTTACCATCCTTCAATCTGTCCATGTGGCTTGATTCTTCCTGGATGCCAGACAAGAATTTAGGTAGCAAAAGGACACTGACCTGGCTAACACTTAAGTCATCTGTGTATGATGACTTAATATGGAGAGCTAAAGGAGCACTGTAACACACCCACTGGGGCTTTGAGAGTCACAGGCACACACGCCTAGAAGCTACCATGGGGCCACAGCCCAGAAGCGCTCACCTTGGCTCCTGCACCTGCCCATCTGCATGTTCCGCCTCCCATAAGGGGTTTGAGTATGTGGGAGCTGAACACACAAACCACGCCTCTGTTGCATGTCCCGTCAGGGGGGTCAGAGAACTCTCCCATTTCACTTGGAAGGAGATAATGACAAATCTCAAAAATACACATTACACGTCTACAAAATACATTGTGTTGCAACAATATACCTCAACAATTTGTATTCTGTTTCAATTCAATAGGTAGGTAGTAAGTCTTTGCTTAAAACCTTTTTGCTAAGAGCAAAGGTGAGAGGACTTGGTTCCTGATATGAAGGGATTGACAGTCTGATAAAGATAGTAAATCCTATAAAAAGAAAATGATTAACAAAGAAGGACAAGGAATATTTGAACTCAGAAGAAACAAAGGCAACTTTGATCTGGGGGTATTAAGGAAGGTTTAAGGCATTTAAATTGTTTTTGGAGAATTAGTAGGATTTTATTTGGAAATACAAGGAAGAAAGTCCTTCTAGATGAAGAAAGAAAAGGGGTAAAGATGTAATAGGACATTTTGCTTGTGGCATAGCTACCAAGGGCAAGTAACTTAAGACATCCTCCTCCTCTGTCCCTGGGGCAAAGCAAGGCTCCTTCAGTGGTGATGGGAAGGGACAGGAAACTTGTAAGAGCTCCCTGCCCTATGACTACCTGCTTTGCCTGGTTTTTGCTTTCATACTGCTTCCATTAACATATTTTTATCATAGCCATATTCATATCTCCCTGCCTGACCTCTCTTCTAAACTCCAAACTTGAATATTTACCTACATATACATTTCATTCTTAGAAGCACCCCAGATTTGAGTTGCCCAAAACGAAATTTTTGACCTTTCCTTCCAATCTAGTTTTCTTCCAGTATTTCTGATTTTAGCAACCACCCAATGGTTTATGCCAGGAACAAGCATTTCATCTTTAACACTTTTTTTCTGCTTTATTTCCGTATTCATATCACCACAAAATCTTGTCAATTCAACCTCCAAAATATATGTTAAGCCCATAATTTTGTAAAATAACTCTGTAAGGCAAAGCCTGAAGTTCTGTGAAACAATATGAAGCTAATGGAGCCTCTTAGAAGTTGCACTGTAAATGGGTATTATTTGATCTTGGATGAAACAAAATAAAAATATTATACCTAATTCCTTTCTTTTGGGATTGAAATGGTAAACTTTTAAAGTTAGAAATGGACCTCAGGGGCATCTTGCCCTACTCATTGTCTTTATAATAAAAAACTAAAACCCAGGGAGAAAAGTGACTATCTGAGGTTCCTACAATTAGTAATGAAAGAGGATTAGCACCTACGTCTCCCAATTCAGTCCAGTGTGCTTTCACACTACCAAGTTGGCAGACATCCATGACTAAGCTCTGACAAATATGAGGCTCATGCCATACAAATAATCTCTTTTATATCTGTTATTTCCTGAAAAAGTAAGACAGAAGTGGCTTTGTAGATATTTGCAGCTCTGTATTAGTAGTGTGGATTGAGTTTTTGTCTTACCATAAACATGATTTTCCTTACGAAACACTGATCTTAAAACAAATAAGCAAACTAACAAATGACCTAGCTTAAATATAGCTCAGGCTAAAGTAATGTAATTATTTATGGTTAATGGTATTTGTATATTTGTGCAAGGTCTAAAATTTTGTAAGAAAACTTCTGGGCAATCAATGGCCTTTTGCCATCTCTACCTCATCTCTTCCTGGACTCCATTACTGCTTTCAGAACTATTCTGCTATAAGCTTTAAAAACAGATTATCATCCTTTATTTGATACAGAAGATAATCCTGTTGATGTTTCTGAAAACAAGTTGTCTACAAACCTGATCCACTTAAATAAAATACGATAACAAAACTGTGCCTGTCAGTCTCTGAAGAAACTAGAGTAGAATTAACAAAATGTAATTAAGGTAATCCAAGTAAAGATTAAGGCAGTTGATGACCAAATTATTTTCTTATAGAACAGAGTTGTATTTTTGAGTGAAAACTCAAATTCTCCTCTCTTTACCTTGGTTGAATCCTATTATTACTTTGATTCAAGTGTATCTGCTACTAATGACATGGAAAGGAGACAGGAAAATACTGTGTAGAAGAAGGCAGTTCCCTTGCAAAGGCCCCACCCTCAAGTCTGAAAACCCATGACCCTAAGTGGGAACAGGCATTCCTGGTTTTGCACCCAAAAGTTGCCTTTTGGCCCACCACATCCTCCCATCTTGTACTCATATAAACCCCAGACCCCAGGTTCCAGAAGCACACAAGGCAGAGATGAACAGAAGAGTAAAAGAATGGCAGAACAGCACAGCAGAGAGAAGAGAAGGAACATCCAAACGCCAAGAAGAGTTTAACTGGGGGCAGTCAAAGAGGAGATCGGTTGCTGGATAGCCAAACTCCAGAAGATCATCTTCCCACTCCATCCCCTTTCCAGCTCCCCATCCATTCCACTGAAAGCCACCTCCACCACTCAGTAAAACCCCTGCATTCATCTTTCAAGTCCATGTGTGACCTGATTCTTCCTGAACACCAGACAAGGACCTGAGTACCAAGAGGGCACTGAGCTGGTTAACACTTAAGCCATCTGCAGATGGCAAAGCTAAAGGAGTGCACTGTAACACATGCCATGCCAACTTGGGCTTCAGGAGTTGGAGGCACCCACCCTAGATGCTACTGTGGGATTGGAGTCCCAGAGTGCTTGTCCAAGCTCCTGCACCTGCCCATCTGCATGCTTCCCCTTCTGTAAGGGGTTTGAGCACATAGCAGCTGAACGCACAAGCCACACTCCTGTCACACATCCTGTAAAGGGCGTCAGGGAATTCTCTTGTTTCACTAATAAAAACTATTAGTGAGAAATCCTATATTATTTTTAAATTCTAAGATTGAAGTTTTAGATAAATAATATTTATCACTGGAATGGGACTATGCAACTTAGTTCCATTAATAAAAACAGTGAAATGAAGTCTATTTGTTTTATCCAATATGAGAATGTTTAAGAATATGTTTTTGATTGACATGTAACTTTGGACTTTGGCAAAAGAAGAATCACTAAAACAAATACTGTTTATGTTGTCACATACCTAATTTTGGCTGCATGTTTTAAAATCATATGGTTGTGGATCATCAGGGTTAAGGGTATAGACTTTAGGTTCAGAAAAATCTGGTTTTAATTTTGCCTCAGTCACTTCCTCATGACTGAAAAAATACTTAAAACTTAGAGTCTCTTTCAAGTCATCTGCAAAGCTGTAATAATTATTTCTCCCTAAGAATGTTGCTGTGAATATTCAAGTAGATAATATATTTAAGGTCCTAAGCATAGTACTTAGCACATAGAAAAGGCTCAAACCATAAATACTTATATGTGAATAAATTAATGAATGAACGATATAGGTGAATCTTGTTATTTATATTTATGGCATAAAAAGGAACCTGAAATGCAATGTATACATTTTATATCCTGGTGAATTTGTATTCTATTAATGACAATAATAGTGATAGTCACCACCTTTTGGTCTCTCTATTAGTGTCCTGTAACTTCTGCAATAAATTACTACAAACTGCATGGCTTAAATTTGCAGAAATTTATTCTTTTACAGTTCTGGTGGTAAGAAATCTCAAATCAAGGTATTGCCAGGGCCACACTTCCTCTGGAGGCTCTAGCAGAAAATCCAATTTTTGCCTCTTTCAGATTCTGGTAGCTGCTGGCATTCCTTGGCTGGGACCATATTCTAATGACCCCTCCAGGGTCACGTTGGCTCCTCCTGTTCTGTGTCAAATATCTCACTGTCTCACCTTTATAAAAGCACTTGTCATTGGATTTAGGGCCTGTATGGATAATCCAGGATGATCTCCTTATCTAAAAAATCCTTCATTTAATTACAGCTACAAAGACTATTTCTTCAAATAAGATAACATTCACAGGTTCCCAAGATCAGGACATGGACATATCTTTTTGGGGGCCGTCATTCAACTCACTACAGTATCTAGAGTTTGGCACCATGAGTCACAAAATGGATATGCTTAGACCTTGCAATCTGTTTATAGATATGAAAACATAATCGCCACATAATATAAGATGTTTAATAGAATTATTCACAATGTACTAAGAGAAGAGAAATGATAGACTGACTAATTTCATCAGTAAAGCCACGGAGAGATTCATAGCAAAATTGCATTTGAGCTGGATCTTGATAGATGAGTAGATATTTGTCTAAAAAGAGAAGAAAAATTGTACATTCAAGTCTCAGGGAAGACCTCAAAGTAGAATTCTAAAAATATGTGATGGGTTACAGAATGACCTGTATGATGTGGGAGTGGCAAGAATGTAGCTTGGTAAGGTAAGCTCAGCTCAGTTAGATTGAGACTTGTATGACAAGATAAAGGGTTTTAAAAATACCTGCAGTCAACAAAAAATTCCTGGTACTTTTTTTTATATACAGCTAGAAAATGATATTATCTCTTCTTCCCGTGGAGGCTGGAATGGAGAGAAGACAGCACGAAGGCTTGACTTCCAGGTAGAAGACACAATAGTCCAGGGGAGACCTAAGGCAGTGATAGTGAGGATAGAGAGAGGAATTATACTTCAAAGCCATGTCTGAGGCTGTAATACTAAGGCATATGCAAAGGTAGGTCTCTCATTTGGGCAACTGATTCATACTAATAATAGAAATAGGGGTTAACATACAAATGCCTAATGTCCCCACCACACTAAACCAATTATCATTACCTGAGGCCATCATGTTCCTTCAGACTTCCACACTGTGGTACCTGAAGTCTCCTTTCTCTCTCATTCCCAACATTTTCATCTCTTCTACCCCTGCATTGTCTAAGCTAACCACTTATCTGTTAAGTTTAGTTTATGTTTTAATTCTTTCAAGAAATTCTCTCTGATCCACTAAAATTTAGTTTTGAACTTGGCCAATCTTGGTTGTAAGCCTTATCAAACTGTTTTTGAATTGCCTGTTTTATAGTCCTATCTGTGAATTTCTTTTAAGGCAGAGAACTTGACATTTATTTTTGCATTTCTAGCACCTAGTTTCGGGCTTGGCTCACAGTAAGAGTGCAATGTAGTTTGGTGAATTTAAAAAAAGAATGTTGGTGGTGGAGTGGGGACAGAGAAATTAATAAAAATTAGCTAAAACTAGAGAGCTCTTGACCCCTATTTGGTGGTGACTAATGCCTGTGGGTCCACAGTCACCCAGCATTAGAAATAAGGTGAAGACTAATGATAGAAGTTGCAGGTTAGTCCTTGCTATTCAGACTCTAGTTCATTGACTGTCAAAGCCTGCAGTGCAGAGTTTGTCCAACTCCTCTATTTGAAACCAACTTCCAGGCCTATCTTCTGGTCACTTCCTTTTCTTTTTCCAGCCATGTCTTGAAGTGACAAGGAAAATGTAACAGATTACAAAATATCAGATACTTCAAATCTATTATTCCCTTCTATTTTTTATCACAAGCTACTGAAAAACATTTCCTCTCTATGGGTAGTAAAGGTGAACAGCTAAATATCTGACTCCAGCATCAGATCTAACCCTAGAGCCTCATCATTATATTAAAATGAGAGAGTTTATGAGACAAGTTTAATTGGGCAAATAAAGAGCCTGTTAAGAGAAAGCAAGTATTAACCATCAACCATTTTGTCTTAGGCAACAAAAAATGTTTATAGCTATTCCTCAGCTGCAGAACCCATCACACCATAAGAGACATTACATGCTAATAAGGAGACACTTTGGTGCAACTGTTATCTCTCTATGTGATTAAAAAATGCTTGAGGTAAAGTTACTTACCAAGGTTTTCCTACACTATAGCCCTTGGAAAATCATTTTTTAAAAGTTAAATAAGATAAAGTAGATTGAAGGAAATCACTGTTTCAAAATGTAAATGTGTGACATTTAGCATCTGCATTTTTTTAATGAGTGAGAATTATGTTTTGCAATGTTCTGTTAATGCTGTTATGCAGATTTGTACAGACCTGGAGACTAAGAGAAATAAGGCATAGCCTAAAGAAATGAATCAGAAACCAATTAAAACAAACTGTCAGGTTTAGTCTATGAGGCCCACTGCCCCCAAACCTGTTCTTATTAAGAATGAAGAGGTGCAGGTGAACATGTTTTTCAGGACTTTTATTTAACCTCACTACAAGACAGTTATTAAGTAAGATTAATCCTGACTTTGGAGTAAAAACAAAGTACTGAAAGCTCAATTTTAGGACTGAAAAGTCGGCCGGGCATGGTGGCTCACACCTGTAATCTCAGCACTTTGGGAGGCCGAGGCAGGTAAATCACCTGAGGTCAGGAGTTTGAGAGCAACCTGACCAACATGGTGAAACCCCGTCTCTACTAAAAATACAAAAATTAGCTGGGTGTGGTGGCAGGCACCTATAATCCCAACTACTCAGGAGCTGAGGCAGGAGAATTGCTTGAACCTAGGAAGCAGAGGTTGCAGTGAGCCAAGATCACGCCACTTCACTCCAGTGTGGGCAAAAGAGCGAAACTCCATCTCAAAAAAAAAAAAAAAAAAAATAAGTTGAGTAACAAATAATATTAGGACCATAATGTACCCCCTAATCTTCAGATATGTTAACTGACCATTGGGGCCTGAAATGTTATGTTCAATCTTATTCTTAAAGTTATCAATTAGAAAATGGAAACATGTAATTCAATAGAATTATACTTTGCTCTCTTCTAGTTCCCACTTCCCAATAAATGAAGCAATTATCTAATAATTCTGTAGTTCCATTGGAGGGCATGGTCAGGACTGGCGTTTTCTGCATCATAAAACTAGGAAGAGGCTCTATTCGTACAGTCCTAGGAGATGTTGAAGATGCTAACTACATAGACTGCAATGGCTGAGTGATCCTTTGATCAAATGATCAAATTAAGCATGTCTGATTCAAGCTAAGAGTGCAGGAGGGCTTCAAAAGGAATTTTCTCCTGAGATTTCAAAAGTCTTAGGGCATATACTTAAGGGCAGGGAGGAGAATAAAGCAGTTGTCTTTTTACCTTACTTGTTCACTCTTGTGGAATAAGTTGAAGAAACTGGGCATGCCCTGTGGGAACATGATGCTACTGTCAACTATTTGTAGGACTGGTTAGTGGAAGAGAGAGTAGTGTCTTCCATACACAGAATCAAGAGGTAAGACAAGAGTGAGTTGCAGAGAGATGGAGTTCTGAACATGAAAAAGAAGATGATCCTGCCAGCCTGAAATGTATGCCTACCTTGGAGAGAGTGATCTCGTCATCACTAGAGGTGACCAAGTATAGCCTAAATAGCCATTTATTGAATAGTTAGAAAATGAAATTCAAGTCCTATGAGGTTGGGGTGGATTGATCTATTGATAACTCATGAGATTTTTTTTTCTAACTGTAGTAGTCTTGACTTCTTTGAAGAGTAAAGTGCTATGCAGAGAACTCCCACTTCTAGCCATGATGAGGTAACTAGTACTGGAGTAACTACTGATGTAAACAGTTTCTGATGTAAACCATATTAAAAGTGAAAAAAATTATGAAAGATAACTATTTCTAGACTTTGGGGAAAAAATTGCGAGACTATAATCTCTGAGAGAAAGGAAACAAATGAGATGAGCCCTATCATTTCCCCAGGTTTCTGCTTGGAAGCATGTTCCAGACTGGTGCATGGAAGTGGAAAACATTTAAGAACGGTGTGGTCTCTTTAAATTAAAGAAACATTTATCAGAACTTGGGAAGGATTAGGTGTCTAGAATTTGTGGGGCTGAATGAAAAGAAGGGAATTATTCAGAGAAAGATGCCCAGAAATCTTAGCATTTGCCAGAGACTCAAAAGAGCCCCTGCACAGATTTCTGTGCATTTTACAAATCAGAACAAATAACTCCTGGAGAACAACAAAGCACTGAGCAATAATAAACTGGACAACTACTGAAATCCATAGACCAGAAGACTAGAAGATATTCAAGTTCCAGCCATCCAGAGTAAAGGGAGCTCACTCAGTATGCTGGGCATCCAGTAGTAATCCCAAGAAGCTCACGTATTAAACTCACTAAATTTGTCTTTTAGTAAAAACTAAAAGAGAAAAGTGTCTGAACATCGAGAAGAAAGAAGCAGCTGGACATTGGAGACTATTGTTGGAAAGGAGTTTGGCCAGGGATGGTTGAACCCCAGGGAAAGACCTGCTGGACACTCCATCCCCTTTCCAGCTCCCCATCCCACTGAGAGCCACTTCCACTGCTCAATAAAATGCTTTGCATGAACCACCCTCCAATCTGTTTGCAC
This sequence comes from Mandrillus leucophaeus, assembly GCF_000951045.1. NCBI lineage: Eukaryota > Metazoa > Chordata > Mammalia > Primates > Cercopithecidae > Mandrillus > Mandrillus leucophaeus. The sequence goes on from NW_012102865.1 coordinate 309,948, forward strand.
AACCTCATTCCTCCTGGACACCAGACAAGGACCCAGGTGTGGGTGAAAGAGGCTGTCACACTGACCCTCCACTGAGCTGTTTAACACTTAAGCCATCCGTGGACTGCAAAGCTAAAGGAGTGTACTGTAACACATGCCCTCTGTGGCTCAAGAGTTCGTGGGCAACCCCTACATGCTGCCACAGGCTGGTATGGGGTTTTAAGGCACTCTCCCCGGCTCCTGCACCTGCTCACCTGCATGCCCCCTGCTCCTGCAAGGGGTTTGAGTGCTGTGGACTAAGCGAGCCACCCCTTTACAAGTCCTGCATAGGGGTCAAGGGAACTACCCTGCTTCAGTATGATCCAGCAGTCGCACTTCTGGGTACACATCCTAAGGATTTGAAATCACTATGTCAGAGATATATCTGTACTTCCATGTTTATTTCAGCATTATTCACAATAGCCAACTTATAGAATCAACCTAGGCGTCCATCAACTGATGGGTTGATTTTAACATGTGGTATATATACACAATGGAATACTAGTCAGCATTTAAAGAAGAGAGAAATTATGTCACTTATAACACAATGGATGAACCTGGAGGACATTATGCTAAGTGAAATAAGCCAGACAGAGAAAGATAAACACTGCAAACTCTCATATGTGAAAGCTTAAAAAAAAAGAGAGAGAAAGAACACATAAAAGCCGAGAACAGAATGATGTTACCGGCAGCTAGGATTTGTGGGGTGGGGGTTAGATGGGGGAAAGGAAATTATGTCATTAAGAAATAGAATATCAAAAGCCAAAAGATAAAATATCAGAAAAAAAATATTCCTAGATGGACTATGATAGAGTATATACATGGCAAGAGAAACGATCAGGGAACTTGATGATATAATCCAAGCAAGTAGAAAACAATGTAGGATAAGTGGTTGTGGACACCTGTAATTCCAGCTACACAGGAGCCTAAGGTGGGAGGATTGCTTGAGCCCAGGATTTCAAGGCTGCAGTAAGCTTTGACTGCACCAGTGCACCCCAGCCTGGTTGACAGAGTGAGACCCCCCCCCAATTCTAAAAAATAAAAAATAGTATAAAGCAATCAAAGCAGAGCTTCACTGACCTGTAAGATAATATGAAGCAGTCTAACAAACATGTCATTGACTCCCATGGAGACCACGGAAGTCAGAAAATGTATTTAAAGAAATACTGAGTCAGACATTCTCTGTATTTAATGAAAGCTATCCACATACACATCCAAGAAGGTCAATAAAGCTCAAGAAAACAAGCCCAAGAAAAACCACAAAACATATTGTAATCAAATTTATAAAAAATAATGATTAAGAGAAAATCTTAAAAGCAACCAGAGAAAAAGAGACAGGTTACAAAAAGGAAGAAAAAAGACATTGTTTCTCATCAGAAACAATGCAAGATAAAACACAAGAAATTGACATTTTTAAACTGCTGAAATGAAAAAATAATTGCTATTGAATACTATATCCAGTAAAAATATTTTGCAAAAAAGAAAGTAAAAAAAGAAATTTTCAAAAAAAGAGCAAAAAGATTTCTAAATAACTCGTGGGTCAGAAGAAAAGTTCTAGGTGAAGTTAGAAAATATTCGGAACTAGATGATAACAAAAACACAACATACACACTTTGTGAAATAAAAACAATACTTAGAGGTAAATTTATGATTTTCATGCCTACACATTAGTAAAAAAGAAAGGTGTAAATTATATAAGCTTCCATCCTAAGTTAAATAAAAGTAGAGCAAAGAAAACAAGTAAGAGTAGTGAAGGAACTAATAAAGAAAACAACAGAAGTCAAAGATATAGAAAAGGAATTTAATAGAGTAAGTCATTAAAAGCAAAATTTGGTTCTCTGCAAAGATCAATCAAGTTAACTAATGGACCACAGAGGGCAAACAAACTTCTAGCTATACTAATCAAGAAAATTAAGAGAAAACACAATTTGCCAATATCAGTAATGCAAGAAAGGAAATCGCAAAAAAAATACTATACACATGCAAAGTATAATAAGGTAATATTATGAACAACTTTATTGCCAACAAACCTCCATTACAAGAAATGTTAAAATTCTTCAGGCTGAAGGAAAGTGATGACAGATGGAAAGCCAAATCTGCCCAAAGAGGAGAAGAACACCAGAAATGTTAAATATGCTTGTAGATATAAAAGACATTTTTCATGCACTTAAAATTTCTCTGAAAGATAATTGAGTATAACAAGAACAAATAGCACAAATAAGAGGAAATACCCAACCTATGGGGAAATGACATTAAAGACAAACGAGATAAATGGAGTGGTAGGCCGTATTCATGGATAGGGTGACTCAGTATTAATTCTACAAGAAATTAATGCATAAATAGAAAGCATTTTAAATACAGTTGCCCTCTGTGGTCCATGGGTTCTGCATCCCTGCATTCAACCAACTGTGGATGTAAAATATTTGGAAAACAATGAATGGTTGCATCTGTATTAAACATGTACAAACATTTTTTTCTTGTCATTATTCCCTGAACATACAGTAAAACAATGATTTACATGGTTATTTACAGTGTATTAGGCACTATTGGTAATCTAGAGATATTTGCAAGTATATGGAAGGATGTATGTAGGCTATATACCAATACTACTATACCATTTTATATAAAGGACTTGAGCATTCATGAATGTTGGTACCTTCAGGGATTCCTGGAACCAATCTCTGCCAATACCAAAGGATGACTGTAAAAATCTTAACAAGGATTTTCATGTCCTGACAAGCTTATTATAAAATTCACATGAAAGGCAAAGAATAGCCAGAAAACTGACATAAATTTTCCACCAGATATCAAGGTTTATTATAAAGCAATAAAATGCACTGCTGCATAATTTTAAGATAGGTAAAGACAAAGAGGCCAATACAACACAATAGAAAGTCCATAGATAGTACCATAAATAAAGAAAATTTGAAGTAAAGCAAAGTGTCATTTTAGAACAGCATGGGAAGTATAGACTATTAAATATAAGTTGGGAAAATTGGTTATTCATATAGAGAAACATTAAATTCTACGCCTACCTTACACCATGCAAAAAAGTCAATTTCAGATGTATCTAAAACTTAAAAGTGAAAAAGAAACAGTGTAAATCTCAGTAGAAAATATTAGAGATTATGTTTAAAACCTCAAAGAGAACAAAAAAAGGAAAAGAAACAAAGAAAGAAAAGCCTCAAAGAAGGGTTTTTCTGTTTCTATTTTCTATAAATATTTTATATTATTTATAAGTTTTAAAAATGATTTCAACTTTTAGGTTTGGGGGTACACGTGTGGGTCTGCTACATGAGTATATTGCATGATGCTGAAGTTAGGATGTGAATGATCCCATCACCAGGTAGTGCCCAGAGTACCCAATAGTTTTTCAAATCTTGCTCCACTTCCTCCTTCCTCTCTCTAGTAGTCCCCAGTGTGTGTTGTTGCCATCCTTACGTTCATGAGTACCCAGTGCCTAGCTTCCACTTATAAGTGAGAGCATGCAATATTTGGTTTACTGTTCCTACATTAATTCAATTAGGAAAATGCTCTCCAGCTGCACCTATGTTGCTGCAAAGGACATGATTTCATTCCTTTTCATGGCTGTGTAGTATTTCATGGTGTATGTATATCACATTTTCTGTATTCAATGCACCTGTTAAATCAAGTTTAGCCTAAAACTGCCTCCTTACATACTTTAAGTTCAGCCTAAACGTTTCTCTGTACATCACAAACTGTAACTTAAATTGAATTATAAATAGACTGTAAATTACTCTTGTGCCAATCACTGAGTTTTGACCAAAGGTGGCCACCTATTCAAAGAGTGTTCAAATAATGCAAACACTGAGCTGTAACCAATCCATCTGTTTTTGTACCTCACTTCCATGTTCTGTAGATCACTTTCCTTTTTCTGTCCATGATCTACGTGGCTGCACTGGAGTCTCTGAGCCTACTGTGGCTCACCAGGCTGCTTGATTCACAAATGATTCTTTGCACAATTAAACTCTTTTAAATTTGATGTGGCTAAATTTTTTCTTTTAACACACCATTGATGGGCACCTGGATTGAGTCCATGTCTTTGCTATTGTGAATAGCACTGTGATGAACACACGAGTGCCTGTGTGTTTGGTAGAACAATTTATTTTCTTTTGAGTATATACCCAGTAATGAGATTGGTGGGTCAAATGGTAGTTCTGTCTTAAGTTCTTTGAGAAATTCCCTAACTGCCTTCCACAGCAGTTTAATTAATTTACATTTCCATCGATAGTGTATAAGCATTCCCTTTTCTCCACAGCCTCAACATGTTGTTTTTGACATTTTAATAAGAGCCATTCTGACTAGTGTGAGATGGTATCTCATTGTAATTTTGATTTGCATTTCTTTGATGATTAGCGATATTAGCAACGTTTCATATGTCGTTTGCTTTCTTGTCTTCTTTGGAGAAGTACCTGTTCATGTCTTTTGCCTTTTTTTTTTTTTTTTTTTTTGAGACAGATTCTTACTCTGTAGGCTAGGCTGGAGAGAGGTGGCACAATCTTGGCTCACTGCAACCTCTGTCTCCTGGGCTCCAGCAATTCTCCTGCCTCAGTCTCCCAAGTATCTGGGATTACCAGTGTGTGCCACCACGTCCGACTAATTTTTGTATTTTTAGTAGAGATGGGGTTTCACCACATTGACCAGGCTGGTCTTGAACTCCTGACCTCACTGCCTGCCTTGGCCTCCCAAAGTGCTGGGATTCCAGGCATGAGTCATCATGCCCAGTCGTCTTTTGCCCATTTTTTAATGGAGTTATTTGTTATTTTGTTTGTTGAATTAAGTTCCTTATAGGTTCTGGATACTAGATATTTGTTAGATGTATAGTTTGTGAATATTTTTCCCATTCTGTGGATTGTCTGTTTACTCTGTCGATAGTTTCTTTTGCTATGCAGAAGCTCTTTAGTTTGATTAGGTCCCACTTGTCAATTGCTTTTTTTTTTTTTTTGAAAGAGGGTCTCACTCTGTTGCCCATGCTGGAGTGCAGTAGTGCAAACATGGCTCACCACAGCCTCAACTTCCTGGGCTCAAGTTATCCTCCCACCTCAGCCTCACACAGGCATGCACTATCATGCCTAGCTAATTGTTTTTACTTTTTGTAGAGACAGGACTCACAATTGCTTTTGAGGACGTAATGATAAATTCTTTCCCAAGGCCAACATTCAGAATGCTGTTTCCCAGATTTTCTTCCAGGTTTCTTATAGTTTGAGGTCTTACATTTAAATCTTTAATCCATCTTGAGTGAATTTCGGTATATGATAAAAGGTAGAAGTCCAGTTTCATTCTCCTGCATATGAGTAGTCAGCTATCCCTGTACTATTTATTGAATAGGAAGTCCTTTCCCCATTGCTTATTTTTGTTGATTTTGTTGAAGATCAGATGGCTGTACATGTGTGGCTTTATTTCTGGATTCTCTATTCTGTTTCATTTGTCTATGTTTCCAGCTTTGTTCTTTTTACTTAAGATTGCTTTGGTTTTTCAGACTCTTTTTTGGTTCCATATGAATTTTAGTATTTTTTTTTCTAGTTCTGTGAAAAATGACATTGGTAGCTTGATAGCACTAGCACTGAATCTATAGATTGCTTTGGGCAGTATGGCCATTTTAACGATATTGATTCTTCCAATCCATGAGCATGGAATATTTTTCCATTTTTTTGTGTTATCTATGATTTTTTAAGCAGTGTTTTGTAGTTCTCCTTGTAGAGATCTTTCACCTCCTTGGTTAGATGTATTCCTAGGCATTTTTTTTTTTTTTTTGTACATGGCTATATGATAATGAGATTGTGTTCCTGATTTCACTCTCCGCTTGAACGTTATCAGTGCATCAAAATGCTAATGACTTTTGTACATTAATTTGTGTCCTAAAGCTTTACCGAAGTCATTTATTAGTTCTAAGAGACCTTTGGTGGAGTCTTTACAGTTTCTAGGTATAGAATTATATAGTCAGTGAAGAGAGATATTCGGACTTCTTTTCCTATTTGGATGACCTTTCTTTCTTTCTTTGGCTGATTGCTCTGGCTAGAACTCACAGAAGCATTTTTAAATAAGACACAAAAGAAGCACAAGTCATGAAAGCAAAGATCAATAACCTATTTGTATTAAACTGTACTTTTGTTCATTATAAAATACCATTTAGAAACTAAAATTGAAACCAAAAACTGTTAAAAAATATCAATAAATAAAAAATGAACAAAAATTCCCAGTGAGTATACTAACAAATGAGTAGCATCCAGAATGTTTAGAGAACTACAAATTAATAAGGGAAATACAAGTAAGTATCTAAACAAGCATTTTGCAGAAGTGGAGAACAAGAAAATAGGAACTAAACATTGGGTGCTCATGGACACAAAGACTCATGGGTTGAAAAACCACCTTGTGGGTATTATACTCACTATCTGCATGACAGGATCCATACCCCTTTCTCAGCATCATGCAGTGTAGTCACATAAACTGCACATGTACTCCCTGAATCTAAAAATTGAAATTAGAAAAAAGAAAAGAAAAAATGTTTAAAAAGTCACAATGTAAATCCATTTTACCGCCATCATTTGGGTGAAATGTATGGACTTGTGAAAATATGGTGCAATCTGAACTCTCGTTGGCTGCTGGTGGGGTACAAATCACTAAGTATATTTTGGGAGAACAGTTTGGTGGTCTCTACCACATTTGAAAACATGTAGTAAAATTACACGATAGCCACAAAAATAAGAGTCTCCTTAGAAGAAATATGTGTAAAACAAAAGGTAAAAGGAAAACTTAGACTAAAAAGAGTAAAAATGTTTTGTTGAGACAGAAAAAATAAAACAAAATGATAACCTTAATTTGAGGAATATATAAATAACATAGTTAAGTTGATGATTATAATGCACAATGAAGATATAGTACAAATTATCACTTGCCAAATCACATGGATTCAAATTAGTAAAGCAAAAGCTATTAGAAAAAGGAAAAAATTTTTAAATATAACTTTTTCAGTTGGGAAACGTTAACAAATATCAACAGACTTTGTGATCAAATATGCCAAAACTAACTCAGAAAATTTGACTAGCAGAATTCTTGAGCACCAGTTCATGGATATATTGAATTTTCTACTTTAAAAATTGAGCATGCATTTTTCCAACATCCATTAACATTTTATAAAATTTAATAATATATTATGTGTCAAAGAGCACCTATTAACGAGGAAGATCTAAAGTAAAACTAACACAACATTTAAGTATGGCAACAAGATATAAAATTTACATAAAAATCAATAACTTTCATAAATAGAATAAATCATTGGAAAATGTTAGGAAAAAAATCTCTTATAATTCTGCCCTTCCCTTCTAATACTTAGAAATAAACTTAATAAGAAATGAGCAAAGCATATATGATGAAAACTTGAAAGCATTTCTGAGAAAGACTTACCAAATGGAAGGAGATATCTGTCCTTGGATAGGATTATGCAACTTCATAAAGATATCAATTTTTTTCAGTTTCATGTATAAATTTAGTGCAATTGCAATACAAATAATGTGTTCATTTGTTTGCTTATTTCTCTGGAATAAGATAAGTTGTTCTGAAGACCGAATGAAAAAAATCAACAAAAATCAATGTGCAAAAAATAGCTTGAAAACCCCTTAAGAAGAAGAGGAATAAAGGGGAACTAGCCCTACTAAACATTAAAATACGCTATTAAGTTCTGTTTTTAAAATGTGATACTGAGATATAACAGACAGACACACCAATGAAACACAATAGAGAGCCTAGGAACAAGCTGAAGTGCATATGGAAACTTAACATAGGTAAGACCTCAAATCATTGAGGCAGACATAGACATTAAATAAATGAATTTGGCACAACTGGATAGTCATTTGGAAAAAGAAAAGAAAATTGGATTCATACTCACATAATGCATCAGAAAGAATTCCAAATGGATCTGAAATGTAAGTATAAACAATGAGAGAGATATGTACAAGAGGAAAACATGGGCACATTTTTTTATAAGCTTAAAGTAAGGAAAACCTTTGTAATTTGACTCAAAATCCAGTTGCAATAATAATAACAACAAAAAGATTGGTAAATTTTACTGAATAGAAACAAATTGCATGACAAATAAACCATAGTAAAAGATAAAGAAAATAACACTCTGATAAAATAGGTGAGGTGTCATGGATAAAAGGCTGATTTCCTGGATGCATAAAGAGTCCTTTACTGTCAAAGGGAGGAAATATCAAAATCTGACAGAAAAAAACGGCATTTAAAAAACATGGGGAAAGTACTCAACTTCACTCATATTCAAAGAAATGCTAATTAAAGCTACCGTGTGCTACAATTTCTTACCTATTAACTTGTTTGGCACCAATTAAAAAGCTTAAGAACCCAGTCTGTTGGTGAGGCTTTGGAGAAAAAGGCAGTTAGAAATTGCTGGTGTGTGTGCAAAATGATACCATCCCTATGGAAGGGAAGTGGCAGTGTCCAACAAAACGCCACACACATTTATCCTCTGATGCAACAATCCACTTCTAGGAATATGTCTGAAGACATACGCCCACAAATAACAAAACCAAGTTACACATGCATCATTATTTATAATAGCAATATATAGATAATATAATATAGATAATATATTATACAATATAGATAATATACAATATAGATAATATAATCTATTATATAATATAGATAATATGATATAGATAGATAATATAGCAATATAGTAGCAATATAGAGAAAACAGCCCAAATAACCATTTATGGGATACTGAGTACACCGAAGAGCCGTAAAACAAGGTACTGTGAAATCACAGAGAGAGAAAGAAATCAACTGATACGAAAGATTTTTTACAAAGATATGTGGACCAAAAGCAAAACACAGGGTACTATGTTTCCATTTTTTTGTAAGAAAGACAAGGTAATAAGAATATCTATATAGTTTCTTATTTTTGCTAAAAGAAACACAGAAAGAATAACAATAAATTAATGAAAATGGGTGGAAATGTGAGGAAGGGAGAATTCAGATATGGATAGAGCTATAGATAGAGAAAGAGGGAGAGAGAGAGAGAGAGAACAACTAGATATTTATCAAGGACCAAGTCAGCCTTAGTTTGTCATGGTGTTATTTTTCCCCTATAACGCTTTTTGTTTAATTTACTATTTTCTGACCACGATTCTCAAATTGCTAATTATCTGGGCTCCTGATTTCTGGCCTGTCTTCCCAGACACCACAGGACACATTTCTTTTTATTTGGACTTTAAATATAAGGTCGTAACATTGATTCTTTTCAAGTTGAATTATCCTGCAAAATGACCAAAGCAATTTTCCCTTTTATTTTCAGCTCTTTTTCCCGCAGCTCTGTAAGTGTTGAGAAACACAGACTTTCTCCTGTTGTGAAATAAAGAAACCTAAAATAGATCCTTTCCAAACCTAGCTATGTTGTAATGGGGGAGAAGCAAAGAGCACCTATACTTTTTTATTGGTTAGTGATTAAAAAAACTAATACTAAATTGTTGGCTAGGAGTACAACATGACTCATTTCCTTTTTTTCCTATGAATATTCCATGGATATTTCCACATACCCATGGCAAAATGCACTTGGAAATGATCAGCAAATCCACATATTTGTATGTAAGCTCAAATAATTTGTACTAACTGCTTAAATTCCGCAGGCATACTAACTCTGACAAATCGATGGTCTGGTAGGAAGTATTCTGGTGATCAACAGTTTATGTGGTGAGCAGATTCTTAATATTATTACATTTTTCTCTACCAAGGAACATCTCATGGGGGAAAAATAATGGGTTCTCTGATACAGTTTGGATGTTTAGCCCCTGAAATCTCATGTTGAAATGTCATCTCCAGGGTTGGAGGTGGGGCCTGGTGGGAGGTGTTTGGATCATGGGAGCTGATGCCTCATGGCTTGGTTCCATGGTCTTGGTAGAACATGAGCTCTCACTGACACAAATCTCCTTATTTAAAACCATGTGGGACTTCTCCCTTCTCTCTCTCTTATTCCTGCTTTTGCAGTGTGACACCCGCTCCTGCTTCACCTTCCACCATGGGTAAAAGCTCCCTGAGGCCTCCCAAGAAGCCAGGCAGATGCAGGCACCATGTGTGTACAGCCTGCAGAACTGTAAGCCAATTAAACCTCTTTTTTTTCTTTCTTTCTTTTTGTTAAGAAATGACCCAGTCTCAGGTATTTCTTCATAGTAATGCAAGAATGGACTAACATATTCTCCAAACCCTTTAACAAAGTCCTACGTGGTATGGCTCTGCCTATCTTTCTGACACCATCTTGTACTATGCTTTCACTTGGTCAGTGTGCTCTGGTGTGACCATTTTCTCAACTACATCACACTAATTCACGGTCGGGCACAGTAGCTCTTACCTGTAATCCCAGAACTTTGGGAGGCTGAGGCGAGTGGATCTCTTGAGGCTAGTACTTCGAGACCAACCTGGCCCACATGGGGAAACCCCATCTCTACTAAAAATACAAAAATTAGCCAGGCATGGTGGCGCATGTCTGTAATCCCAGCTTCTTGGGAGGCTGAGGCATGAGAATTGCTTGAAGCCGGAAGGCAGAGGTTGCAGTGATCCAAAATGGCAACACTGCACTCCAGCCTGGGTGACAGAGTAAGACTCTATCTCAAAAAACAGAACAACATAAGACAAAAAAAAAATCACCCTAATCCCAACCTGGTCTGAGCAACAGCTAGTTCCTCTGCCTGAAATGCTCTTCTCACAGATCCTGACGTGGCTGGAGACTGCTAATTCAAGTGGCAGCTGGAAAGCCTTCACCTTAGAGGCTACCTCATCCTACTTCCGGTTACTCTATCACGTTTTGTTTTTTCAACTTTCTTATCACTATTTGAAATTGTCTTATTTACACATTTATTTCCTGTTTAAATCCACTTGGGCTGCTATAACAAAAACACCATAAACTGGGTAGCTTATAAAAATCAGAAATTTGTGTCATATAGTCCTCAATGCTGAGAAGCCCAAGATCAGAGAACTAGCATGGCGGGTGTTGGTGAGGGCCCACTTTCTTCATAGATGAATGTCTTCTCACTGTCACTTCATATGTTAGAAGGGACTACAGTGCTCATTTTCCCAGACCTCTTTTATAAGGACGCAAATTCCATTCATAAGAGCACGTCCCTGCAAAGTTCTCATCTCCTGAAACTATCATCTTGGGAATTAGAATTTCAACATTGAATTTTGGAGGGACACAAACATTCAGACCATATAATCTTCTTATCTATTTTTGACTGGTCCTGTTAGATGTGAGCTCCGTGGGCATAAGAATCAGATGCATTTTCTTCGCTGTTGGCTAATATGTTGACCTCTAGAGTAGCACAAAGAAGTCTCAGCTCATACTATACAGTAAGCACTTACTGAATGTATGACTGAATGCGTCACTAAATACCAGTCTTTATAAATGTCTGCAGTATGCAGAATAATATACCCCCTCAGGATGTTCACGCCTTAATCCATAGAACCTGTGAATATGTCAATTTACATGGCAAAAGCTACTTTGCAGATATAATTATATTTTGAGAAAGATTATCCTGGATTATCCAAGTACATCCACTCTAATCACAAGGGCCCTTATTAGAGAGAGGCATGAGAGCCAGAGTTGGAGAGAGACTGGAAAGTGCTGTGCTGTTGGCTCCGATGGTGGAAGACGTGGTCACGAGCCAAGGAATGCAAGGAGCCCGCAAAGGCAACTGGACAAGATGAATTCTCCCCTAAAGCCTCCAGGGGAATGCAGCCTTGCTAACACCTTGATTTTAGCCAAGACCTTTGTCACACTTTTGACCTCCAAAACTACAATATAAAAATGTATGCTATTTTCAGCCACTAAATTTATGGTAATTTATTATAGCAGCAATAGGAAACTAAGGCAAGTGTTATATTGGCTCTTCCCAGTGTATTAGCACCACGTCTACATTAGTGCATGTGCTAGGGTTCCCCAGAGAAACAGAATCCTGAGGGCATCTCTCTCTCTCTCTCTCTCTCTCTCTCTGTGTGTGTGTGTGTGTGTGTGTGTGTGTGTGTGTGTATTACTTCTTTATATGTAGAGAGGGACAGAGAGAGAGAGAAAGAAAAGGAGAAAGAAAGAGAGAGAGGGAAATACACCCAGAGAGAGAGAGAAAGAAAGAAAGACTGAAAGAGAGGTATTTATTATTTCTTTTAAGGAATTGGCTCACATGATTTTAGAGTCTACAAAGTCCAAAAAATGTGCAAGGGTAGACTAGCAGGCTGGAGACTTGGGGAAGAACTGATGTTACATTTCATGTTCAAATATAGTTTGGAGGAGGAGGAATTCCCTCTTCCTAGAGGGACCTCACTCGATCTTTTTCTCTTCAGGCCTTCAATTAATAAGATGAGGCCTACCCACAATATAGATGATTCTTTGCTTTACTCACAGTCTACTGACTCAAATGCTAATGTGGTCTGAAAATAATACCTTCAAACAACATCCCCTTGAGTATTTGACGAAATTTCTGGGTATCATGGTCTAGCCATGTTGACATATCAAATTAACCATCAGAGCATGTCAGGGAGGTGCTACACAGCTACTATCATCTCAGACATTGTGTTGTTTACTGCTTTTTTGTACATTTTCTTTCTTCCAATTCTCAGGAGCAAAAAGAAGTATTCACAGAACAAAGTCATAAATACAAGTTATTTAGGCAATATTTTTCCTGCACCACACCCTCTGCTGAGCTGGTTAGAGCTAGACTAAACTATATGTTTTCTATCTCAGGGAATCTGAGTTTATAGGTTTCTTCTCAAATATGGAATGTGAGGAAACATGAGCAATCTTCACCATTCTGTCCACACATTGACTAGATTTGTGTGGTGGGTTTTGTTTGTTTGTTTGTTTGTTTGTTTCATGCTATGTAGAATATGTTTACTTTTCTGGTAATGATCTTGATTTGATTCAGAGAAACAAAACCTACAAGGCTTTACTCTAGTATGAGTTTGAAGATACCGGTCATCACCATAGGGTGTCTGAGAATGAAATAGACATAGAAGAAGCAGATCAATAGACCGTGCATTGTGCACAGCTGAAATCAAGTTCTACCTGAAGCCAATGCTATCCCTGGACTTCTCGGTTATCTACATCAAAAAATTCCCCTTTTGCTTAAGCCAGATTGATTTGAGCTTTTTATCTTTTTCAAGTAAAAGAGCACTACATGTATTAAAATTAACTTCTGGAATGTTGTGTTACAAACTCTTGAACATAGAATGTAAAAATTCTGAGAAGAGGAGATAAGTCACCAAAGGTTTCTGGTCAACATCTAAAATAATTCTCAGGCTCCTGACATGCACCAAAATGAAGTGGGCTTCAAAAGAGGTGCAGGTCCCTGAAAGGACATCATCCTCACTACGCATCTCTTAAGTAGGACAGTACTCAACGGGCATCCTTCCACAGACCAGAACCAGGAGATATGGGGGAAAAAATGGAAATGGGCAATGATTTAAGAGAACAGAGCCAAGGTCAGCCACACTGACTGACCAAAGGGCTTTAGCCAGAGTGGTGAGTCATTGCTTTTCCTGCCCATGGGATAGGTGTGTACGATGAAATAGGATTCATTGTGCATTGTTTTTCATTCCCCCTCATCCTTTCTATATGTGTTTTGGTTATAGGTGCAGGGTCCTTCCTCCCCATTGCACACCGGATATGTAGGGATGGTTAATTAGCCATGGATTAGCCATGGATCAGTGAACCCCGGGGACCTGTATCCTAATCTCACTGGGTGCACATCCCTCAGAGATTTGAGACCTGAAGATGGACACATTAATTAAATGAGACCTTGAACTCTCTCCCTTTGAGGTTTCACATTTTGGACAAAACAAAGAGAATACATGGAGGTTTCATCTGTTGTCCTTGACACTCATTATCTACTCTCTGTTTTGGGAACACAGTGTGCTGACTTCCCTGCATTCAGCTTATGTGCTTAGCACGAGGCCAACTCTCTCTCAATCTACGACAGTTTGGTGTGCGACCAAGGTTAAGTCAACCTGCTTGTTTCACTTCCTGGTCATCGTGCTTGGGTTCATATCAGGGATATAAGCCAAGTCTGTGCAATCAGAACAATGAGGCACAATTCTAGGACTACTGAATGGGGAAGCAAGCTTTCTCTTTTGTGCTGTTGGGGACCTAGATCTGGCTCACCTATAAATGGAGTCAACTCGGAAGCAGAACCAAGAAATGAATCTGTTGACTTCATTTGAACCAGGAATCAAGCTCTTATCCAAACAACTTGCTCTCTCTATTCAAACAAATATAACTCTAGATATATGTCATACATTACTTAAGTCTTTTTGGCGTAAGTTGTCAGTCACCTGCAAAGTTAAAAGTATTCTGACTAATACAAATCTCTTATCCTATGGGAGTAAACTTTGCTGGGATAAGTAAGAGAATGAAGTATTGTTGAACGAAACAGACTCTCCAACCTGCTTTTCTAACTGCTGTTATTCTTTGTAGTAGGAAATCTTAGTGGCTGCATCTGCCAAGATTTTTCACTGGTGAGGGCTTCACCTGTTCCACCTCCTGATAAGATGGACTCTCAGTCACTCTTTTTCATCACTTTCACTAGACGACAGTTTATGATGGGCCTTCTAGAAGTAGGTGCTACCGTACTAAAGACTCTTCGCAGGAAATAATCTCTTTGAATTTGTTTTTTAACCTGTAAGTTGTTCACTAAGAATGTTAAGAAAGGAAGTTTTAATTATTCTTAGAATTTTACAGCTGGAGGATTATTTAGCACTTATCTAATAATCCAATTAATGATGTACTGATGAGGTTCATTGAAAAAACATAAAAGGGGTATATCAGTGAAGATTATGTTCAACTATAAATAATAAAGGCCAGGCATGTAGTAAGCTAAACAAGAGAAAAGTAGATATTTTATCACATGGATAAAATATGAAGACCTACAGTTTTGGTGGAGACTGCTTTTTGATCAAGAGTAAGCATTCTACCCTACTGTCTTAAAGAAGTTCTTGGACATAGGAACTGATTGTCCAGTTGTACTACACTGCTTAGCTTCCCCAGCATTCAAGTGTGATCAAGAAGACTGTGACATTGTCAAAATGATGTGAGCAGAAGTGATGGATGCTTTCAGTCATTGATAATGAGCTTTGATGTTCTCCTTGCTTCCTATTGGCTTCAAATGATAAATGCTAAAGCAACAGAGAAGCCATGCATTGAGGATGGCAGTGTGCTCGGCCAGTCTGATTCTCTGGTGATTTTGAGAAGCACAGTCTGCTTTTCCTAACTTGTTTGAACCATCATGTCAAGGCACTCTTTTTTTTTTTTTCTGCAGAAGCATGACCTTTGCTATAATTAATACTGTAATATTAATTACCTTCAATTGTAAAACCTTTGTAAAGGTTTTGTAAAACTTTTACAGGATATATCCATATAAACCTTTTACAAAACCTTTACAAATGTTTTAGAATTGTAAAACCTTCAATTCTGTTGCTCTACTTTTCTTAGTTTCCATCAAAGACACTTCATGGTCCAAAATGCCTACAGAAGTGCCTGCCATTATATGTACATCTCAAGTAGGAGGAAGACGAAGGGACAAATACAAAAGAGAGGATGCTTTTTAAAGAGACTTTCCAAGAGTACCATGCTACACTTCAGTTTACATATTATTGGCAAGAGCATAGTCACTTGGCCTTATTTAGCTGCAAGGGAAATATATCTTTAACTGGGTGGCAAGATGCCCAGCTATAAAAATCAGAGTTGTTTTACTAAGAGAGAGGGTGTCTATGGGGAATAAAGTGGCATTTTCTTTTGTAAAGAGGAAATCAGCTTTAATTTCTTATCGAAAGGAAAAATTTTAAAAAGCAGCAATGAAGTTCGTTATAGACATGTCAGAAATGGAACTTTTTTTTTATTATTATTATACTTTAAGTTCTAGGGTCCATGTGGATAACGTGCAGGTTTGTTACATATGTATACCTGTGCCATGTTGGCGTGCCGCACCCATCAATTCGTCAGCACCCATCAACTCGTCATTTACATCAGGTATAACTCCCAATGCAATCCCTCCCCCGTCTCCCCTCCCCGTGATAGGCCCCGGTGTGTGATGTTCCCCTTCCTGTGTCCAAGTGATCTCATTGTTCAGTTCCCACCTATGAGTGAGAACATGCGGTGTTTGGTTTTC
>NW_012102865.1:326924-390200 GCF_000951045.1 Mandrillus leucophaeus
GGTTTTCTTCTAGGGTTTCTATGGTATTAGGTCTAACATTTAAGTCTCTAATCCATCTTGAATTAATTTTCGTATAAGGAGTAAAGAAAGGATCCAGTTTCAGCTTTCTACTGATGGCTAGCTAATTTTCCCAGCACCATTTATTAAATAGGGAATCCTTTCCCCAATAAATGGAACTTTTTTTAATCTACACCTTCACAGGCCCAAGATAAAGTTTTTAGAATCTTCATTAAAATTTATACTTCTAGGAGTTATAAGCACCAGTTTCATTTCCAACATGTGCAGTATTAAAAAGTGCACCTGAATAGGCTGTAAAGTGGTTAGTAGGTCACTTAGGCCAAATGAAAGCTCTGAGCTTCTCCACATGGACAATGAAAATGAGAGGTGTTTACAAAGAGATTTTTGGGTTTTGTTTGACCTAAGTGAAGGGAAGTATGCAACCAAGACCATCACACAGAGCCATCCACCCTGCTGCCCCTTACAGTATTGTGTCTTGTTCTGTGAGGATATGTCCATGTCAAAATTTTGGCTTAGGTTATGTCCAGTTTTCTTGTCCTCTTTCTTCTTCCTTAAGACCTTCTCTGGGGACTTTTCTTGAGCTAATCAGGAAGGCCCAGCGAGGTCTTTTGCAAAACTAAGGCAATACTCAAGGTCTTCATATTGTCATCTTTCCTTAAACATGATCACAAATTCTTAAGTGTGGCTTGTACACTCATCAATTTTTGTAGGTAAGGGAATATTTTGATTTATTCTTCTGCTAACATGACTTGTTATCTCTCATCATAAAAGGCAGAAGCAATGTAATTTTTTCATTTTAAATAGAACATTTACATTTAAATAAAAAGTTTAAATAGAAAATTTTCTGTATACGAGAATCACTTTCTTTATCTGTACAATGACTAATAAAAATATTTTCTGTAACAATTTCTTAACAGTCTTGAATGCAGCCTTTACCTTTATTTTGTCAATAATAACAACAGTTTTTCATGTATAGAGCTCCTGCAGGTGGTCCTCCAGCACTTTGCATTTTTCATCTCATTTAATCTTCACAAGAAGTTCACAAAGCATATCTTATTTAATCTATTTTGTGGATAAGAAAACTGAGAATCAGAAAAAATGAATACTGAGATAAATCTTGTGTTACTGAAGTCTGATGTGCTCCTACAGACTTCTGTGTGCTTTGAGGCAGTAAGATGGCTTACACTGCTCTCACCTGCCAACTCCCTCTGGAATCCCTCTAGCTGTCCAGCTGTCCCTCTCAGCCCATGGCAACTCAGAGTGCAAAGCCATTGTTAATATCTATATCTAGTCTTTAATTTTCTGTTAGTGCAGATTTTAAACTCAGTTCCACTCCACTCCAGCCCACACATTACAGTCATCCTTTTTC
Organism: Mandrillus leucophaeus; assembly: GCF_000951045.1. NCBI lineage: Eukaryota > Metazoa > Chordata > Mammalia > Primates > Cercopithecidae > Mandrillus > Mandrillus leucophaeus. Next base: position 328,312 of record NW_012102865.1, read on the forward strand.
TGACAAAGGAGTAAGTAAAGAGCATTCTTACCTGATTGCACCGCCTCCCACCCCATGAGGTGCAAACCTCCTAGGCACAGCAGAGACAAACTATCCCGCTAAGTAAAGGGTAGCAGGCAACCACAGTATTCTGTTTCCCAGGGCTACTTTCCATCCCATGCTGACGCCATATTCTAGAGGTGTCCTGGTAGGAGTATAAATTTTACTACCCCTTGAAGCTGCCACGAAAGCTTGTTAAACAAGACAGGAATTAACATTTTTATTCACTATGTCCTCCCTTTGGAAATGCTTTATGGCTGGCTTAGGCATTTTCCCTAGCAACCCATTCTCTATTTTAGGGAAATGGAAGTAAAATACTTCACATTTACTTCATAGAGCAATTCAGAATAATATTAAGGAAAATTTGGAGCCATTTCTCAAGGTAGTTGGAAGGAGCATGGAATGGACATAGTTCTCCATGTTGACACTATTTCAGGTACACAAAGGTGAGTTAATGAAAATCCAGGATAAAGCACGCTTTATCCTGACATTGGTAGAAGAGTAACATGTGGCCACATTCTGTATTCTTCTAAGCCGAGATATCAAAAGGAGATAATCTGGAGAAGAAGAGAAAACAACTGGTTAACATACAGCAAAAACACATATTCTTTACTGATGATAACCCTAATTTTTCTCAGGCCTCCGTCAACATTGGCCTGGTTTGGCTGCATTTTCTGGTGGTCTGAGAAACCCTTGACTTTCAAATCACAACACTTTTCCTGGATAGAAAAGGAAGAAAGAAGCTCAGGATATTTTGAGTCAACTTAATTTATAAATTTGCAATAATACTAAGATTTTCTATTTTGTTCAAGTGCAAAAATATTTCAATTTTTTTAAATTGAAGACTTAGAAAAATGAATCAGAGTTATCTAGACAGTATTGAGTAGATCACATACCAGGCTACTTTATGGCATTTAATAACCATTAGATGGAAATATACAACCTAACATCCCTACGTAGACACTTCATAGGCATTGCAAACATAATATGTCCAAAATCCAACTCATGACCTGCCCCATCATATCTGCTATCCCCATTTCTGCCTCATTCCCTACAATTGGTCTGGTTGTACACCCAGAAAACTGGAAATCTCCCTTGATGCCCTCCTCTTCCCCATTCCTGGTGTTTAAGCCATCATCAAGTTCTTTAATTTGAACTTCAAAACACTTCTGGAATTTACATACTTTCATCATTTCCATAGGCCAACCATAGGCGAAGGCGGCCACCTGGACTTCTACTGCATTCTGACTTTTTCTCGCCGTATTTTAAATCGATTAATAACTACTGTCAAAATAACCTTTGAAAAATACAATCCTGATTGTGTATTTTCTTTGCTTAAAATCCATCAAAGATTCTCACTACTGTTGAGACAAATGTCAAAGTCTTGTCCTAGTCTTACGGCCCAGAAAGTCACGAAGACCTCACTTACCCGCAAAGCCTTCTCTTAAGCCAGTTTCCTGTTGGTTTCTTAGAGTGTTGTTTTTATGTCTCTCTTTGTGTGTGTGTTTGAGTGTACACTAGTGTGTTTGTGTTTCTGTACTTTATAGACTTGCTATAGTAGGGATACAGAATTATTATTTTTCCTTTTACTCTAGATCTGTGTTTTGCCGCACTGGTTTGTGCCCCAATTCCAGAGAAGCCTTAATGTCACTGAGAGTTAACAATCGCTTGACACCAATCTGATTAATAATCATTCCCTGGTGCCCCACCATGATCCTGCAGGTCAATGATCCAGCAGCACCTCAGTCCAGCCACGTGGCACACAAGTCATTTTAGCTTCCTCTGTCCAGTGTACGCCCTCGTAAGAAGCAACCTTTTTGCCTAGAGCGTTAGCTTCAGGAAAGTCTTATTAATCATCGCAGTTGCAATTCCTGTGCTGGTTCTTGTTCCTGGGTGCTGAAGGCTGTTTCTCAAGTGTAATGGCCCTCAACCTGTTAAGGAATCCCCCTCCCCCCTTTTTAATATCCTGTCATAAGATTAATAGTTCAAACGTGATGCCACATGCAAACAGCCTGATAAGATCTTACTTAATGAAAAGCAGGCAGAGACTTTCTTCTGTGAACATATGTCTTTTGAGAAATTCAAAGCAAATTGGAGATAACATGTAAAATATCTCAGGAAAAGAAAAAGTTCTAAATGAGAACATTTATCATCATCATAGATTCATGTGGGCTGTCAAGACACAATAAAGATTTTAACTCATTTTGTCTCAGGCAGCCTTTTCCACGAGGATTTTCATTAACAATACTCCCTGCTTGACCTGTTTCTGCTCAGCCACGTCTCCCACTGTGGAGGACAGGGTGTGAAATATATCTTTTCAAATGGATGTCATTGATTTTAATATACCTTTAATAATATTGCTGCTCAGTGTTTTAATTACTCATACTTATTGGTACTTCCGCCCTCAGGTGATTTTATCTAATAAATCTGATAAGTACAGTAGAGTCTGATATTCAGATATTAGATGCATAGCTCAGGCTGTGGGGAGACCATTTCGTCTGTGGTGGACTCAGAAATGGGTCAAAGGTGTGCCCTAAAGAGCCCAGAGAAGAGGAGGGCTTTTACATGTTCGGCAACAGCGGGACATTCTTCTCTGCTCCGGGCAGCAACACCAGGAGAATCCTTGACAATGCTGTTCGAGTGAGAGCTTCATTTTGCAATCTCTGCCCAGTCTACCCCAATCACAATGTAATACTCCTTCTTTGTGCTTTGCTAGCATTTAGTGCTTATCATTAGTATTCAGCTTCTCATCTTTTATTCCAGTTAATTTCATGTGTATGCATTTTTGCCTACTGTTTTGGGTTGAAGTGAGTTACCCTAAAGTTCCTATTTTGGGATTAACCCCCAGTACCTCAGCATATGACCCTCTTTGGAAATAGGGATGTTGCAGATGTAATTAGTTAAGATAAGGTCATACTGGTGTAGGGTGGGCCTTGAATGGGGAAATTTGGACACAGACGCTCATACTGAGAAGACATTGTGAAGATTCAGGGTGCAGGGAGAACACCGTCTGCAAGCCAGAGAGTGCCTGAGGCTACAGGCACTGAGACTACAGCCTGAGTGCACCAGAAGCTACAAGAGAGGCCTAGAACAGATTCTCCCTCACAGCCTTCAGAAGAAACCAACCCAACCAACACCTTGATTTTGGTTTCAGACTTTTAACTATCAAAACTATGAGACAATACATTTATGTTGTTCTAAGTCATGCATTTTGTTACTGCAGCCCTAGGAAAAAATAAACCCACTAAAGTTTAGCTTCGTTATGGGCAAACATTTCATTTTATTCACCTTTGTGTACCTGAAATAGTGTCAACATAAGGTGGTTGGTTACTCAATAAATGTTTATGGAACTTTATTATATGAGTGGCAAAGAATGAAGACCCAAAAAGTTAATTTGTTGGAGACTAAGGAAGATGGTAAGAAGATGTACTCTTCTATTGCTTGGAAAGATGCATTAGGAGGAGATGATGACCCAAGGAATATATATTTTAGCAGGGATGGGCCGAGAAAGGTGGTCCAGATCTGAAGCCATAAGTAGCAAGCATTTATCTGAACATACCCCTATGGGGTTCTGGGAAACGCAAGGAAGGCTGGCAAACAGGCTCAAAGAAATCATACAAGACTGAAGGTTAGGACCCAGTCTGCATTTACTTAGCCCAGGTTACAATGGGACAATAAACTCAAAAACACAGTGGAATGACTTGAGGGAAAACAATGAGTTCTTGCAAAAAACTGCAATGCAAATTACAGGTAGGACTATGGGACACAGAAAAAATTACTATCAAGCAACTGAAATTCCTCTGAGAGTCTCACATATATGAGACAAACAGGGAATACCTAGGAATTGTACCTGAAATTAACAGCCCTGGTGCTAAAGCTTTGGGGGACTGTTAAAGGAGAGATCTGTCTCGAGATGGTCCTTAAAGAGTGCTCGTTTTTATGTAGGATTACAGTACACTTGGCTACAGTCTGGGATAAAGTAACCTGACACAGTACATCTATTTTTGGTATCAGTTCACATCTAATTGAAGTGAATAACTACAACCGTAAACCAGTGACTGGCTCAAGCAGAAACTGCAAAGTGGTTGCTGTTATTCTGCAAGCAGCTCATGAGGTTCTCTTCTAGGCATATGTATTTGGCCCACATTCCATTTTTTAAGTTTGAATTAGTTGCCAAAAATTACCATTTGGAGGAGCATTGTTCAAGGTGTGGCTTCATTCCTTCATGACTGTGTCTTGGCCCACGCTGCCTGTTATGTTCCTGATCCTGAATTTAAAGGATGGCAGGGAACGAAATGATGAAACCCTTCTAGTTTTCAAAAATTCTTTTAAAAGTAGGATATAGAATGATGTTGGCCTAAATTGTTTTAATTTACATATATCTAAATGCAAATTCTAGGATTGGATTCTAGAGAAAAATCATAGCTGTCCTACTTGTAACAAACATTTGCAGTGTAAAAATGTCTAGATGAAAATAAAGCATAACTCAGCCAGATGGATGGGGAAGTGATATAACTAATAAGAGTTTAAATAAAGTAATTGGTTTTATGATTTTGTAAGTAGAAAGTGAGAATCATAGAAAACTTAAAAATATATAAAATTATAAAGAAAAAAAAAATCACCCACCATTCTACTACCTGAAGACAATTGTTGGGATTTTCTTGTGTCTTTTCTCTAGGTGGAATGTCACATTCCTTCTGTTTTTAAATCAAATTAAATTGTAGTCCTCACCAGCTGAGTTGGAGGAAAATACCAGTAATTATTAACTCTTATCTTAGATGGAGATTGGGTAGACAGAATGTCTTTCAAAAGAGTCGTGTGTGATTTTCTGCAGTTGAATTCTGAAAAAGAACATGCTTCTCCATTCCACACTGGTCACCACAGTTCTCCAACTTTTTAAATCCAGGTGTAGGAACCTTTGATATGGACTCCCAGTCCATGATTTTTAATATTCTACCATTTTTTTCCCAAAACCTGTAAGAGGGCACCACACACTTGCACCATTCCTCCAAAAGTTCTATTACTAGTAGGCTGACTGTCACCAGGTAGAAGGAAACTGAGAGGGAAACAAAAGTCTCAACCACTTCCCAGTGATGGGAGAAGCTCCTAACCTCTCCATTGCTAATTCTCCTTTTTCCACTTTTTCACTCTAGAAACACTTGCCTCCCAGTCATCCCTCCATATCCCCACTTAGCACAATCTCTTCTAGGAGGCTGGGGTGGAGGTGAGCACGGCATCTGTGGAATGTCCGGAAACTTCCGCTTTGGACCTTCCCATTATTGTTATTGCCTGTAATACTTTTATTAATATTAAAGGCATAATAAAATTTTAAAAATAATTAAACCTAAAAAAAGAGGTAAGAGAGAGTCCTGGGTTGGGTGGACCGTCACCCTGTTACAAGTAGAACAGAGATATTAAAGTCTCCAACGAGATATGGAAACACAGAGAATGGGTGACTTTCTTGAAATAACAACAACAACAAAAATACTCTTTATCAGGAGGAACCAAAACCGATTAATTTCTCACAAAATTTTTCTGCTATATATAGTTGATATAATTAGAATCATAGCATATCTGCAGTTCTCTATTTTTATTACATTATGGCTAAGCATTTTTCAATGTTATCAAAAACTCTAAGCAAACGTGATTAAGAGCTGCAGAGTACTCAAGCATGAGTATGCATCTATGCACATAATATTAGAATAGGCATCTAATATAGGAGTCAGGAGAAGCAACTATGGAACCAGACTGTAGTGACTCCAGTCCCAGTTCTGCACTTGTAACTAGCATAATCTCAATACAGTAATTAACCTCACCGCGCCTCAATATCTTCATCTGTAAAGTGAGCATAATAACAGTCTGCATTCAGGTTCCCATGAACACTAAATCAGCCAATCTATGTAAAGTCGTGAGGAGAGGGTCTTACACAGTGGATGAAAGACTGACAATTATTTTAGTATATTGCTGTGCTGTGTCGTTAAGACTAGGTGCTCTAGACAGCCACCCCTATGTTTGAATCTGGGCTCTGCGTTCTATCATCTATGTGACCTTTGGGAAATTACTTAGCTTCTCTGGGTTTCAGTTTTCTCATTGACATGGTAGTACATTTTTTGGGATTCTTGTGCAGATTAAATACAATACCAAAAATGAACCCCTCAGCAAAATTCCTGGCAAAAGTCTTCAATATATTATGACTTAATCTTTCCATATCCCCTGTGTCTAACCCAAAGCCTTCTAAATCGTAAGTGCTTAAAAATTATTTGTTGTATAGAGGTTCACTGATTAAAAAGCTGAGTTGTAATGTACTAATGTGTTTATTAAAAGACCTCAAGGAATACACAAGGATTTAGTAATAGACAATATCCATGTGGAAGGAGACTGGGGAGAAGTAAGGGGAATTCACTTTTTCTCTATTAAAAGTTTACAGTAAAAAGAAATTTCACATTTTATTTTTACTACTTATGACAAAATTTTAAAAATAATTAAACCTAAAAAAAAAAGAAGCAACAGCAGGGTCCTGAAGATTCCTGAGTTGGGTGGACAGTCACACTGTTACAAGTAGAACAAAGGAAAAAGCAGAGTGGAACATGTATTCCAGATCTTTCAAACAGGCTCCAGATCTCACTTTCTTTTGACCTTCCCTTTGAGCTCAAATCAACAATCTACCAAGATAGATGATACGGTTTTGCCGTGTCCCCACCCAAGTCTCATCTTGAATTGTAGTTCCCATAGTTTCCACATGTTGCGGGAGGGACCAGGTGGAGACAGTTGAATCACAAGGGTGGTTTCTCCCATCCTGTTCTCATGATAGTGAGTTAGTTCTCAAGAGATCTGATGATTTTGTAAGGGGTTTCCCCCTTCCCTGTGCACTCATTCTTCTCCTTCCTGCCATCATGTGAAGAAGGACATATTTGTTTCCCCTTCCACCATGATTGTAAGTTTACTGAGGCCTCCCTAGCCATGCCAAACTATGTTAATTAAACCTCTTTCCTTCATAAATTAACCACTATTGGGTATGTCTTTATTAGCAGTGTGAGAACAGACTAATACCACAGAATTGTGGTGTTTTCCCTGAATAAGTAGTTTTCATATATATATATATGAAAAAAAATATATATAGTGTGTGTATATATGTATATATGTATGTGTGTACATATATAAAAAACCATTGTAATATATCCTATTGTAATATATTATATTAAAATCTTCTCTGTGTTTCAGTGAAGTGGTAAAAAAAAAAGCACTTTGTGTTTGTATGGGAAAGAATTCAGCATAATTGGCAAGATCATGAATTTCCCAGGACTTCATATTTCCCTGTGTGCAGATGGGTCTTGCTAACAATACACTCACACATGGACCTGGAGAAGAGGTGATTGGTGAGCTTTTCAGTAGACTCTCTTAGGTGGGTTAGGCCACTTCATCCAGCATTTTGGCAGCAGCTATTCACAGATGAGGGCCCTGTGCTCAGAGTAAGGCGTGTTGTACAAAGAAGGGGTTAACCATTCATTCCACTTGTCAGATCATGGATGGAAAGCTCTGGCCATTGGGTCTGCTCACCTTTCTCCTGCCAGATCCCAGTTCAGATTAGCGGAGCAGTCAGCCTATCTCTTGTGCATTACAGCTTACTTCCTTCCGTGAAGGAAGCTGCCATTTGGCTGCAGATATATTTAAATTTTCAGGTCTCAAAGAAAGGAGAAAGTTCCAGGTGCCAAGCTAGATAGAAAGATCTGTGTTCTTTGGTGGTGTCTTGTGAGCCTGAGACTTCAGAGAAAATGGTGTAAACTAGCTCCGATGCCACAGTATCAAATCAGAAAGAAAGGAAAAGACTTGGGCCTAAAGGCCTTGTTCTGGGTGGAAAAAAATCCAGAGGTCAAGACAACTTTAATTCAAATCCTGGCATTGCCATTTACCAGCAGTTTGACTTCGGCTTTCTCATCCTAGAAGACCTTTAGCTTCCTCATCTATAAAATAGGGATAAAAAATATCTACCTCAGAGAACTTTCAGGGGAAAACAATGGCATAAAGTGCTAGCATTTGATAGACATTCAACAATAATAATACCAACTGTAATTATGAGTGGCTTTTATGTACATTCAGAGGATAGAGCATAGCCAGTGCCCTCACCTTGGCAACTTGAGGTCTGCTAAATGTCAGCCAACTTGTTGATTTAGTAACAAATTTGAGATGGTGTTTCTTCACAGTATTACTCTTTTTTTTTTTTTTTTTTTTTTTGAGACAGGGTCTCACTCTATCACCCAGGCTGGAGGATGGAGTGCAATGGGCAGTTTTGGCTCACTGCAACCTCTACATCTCAGGCTCAAGCCATTCTCCTACCTCAGCCTCCCAAGTAGGTAGGACCACAGGCACACACCACCACACCTGGCTAATTTTTGGATTTTTTGTAGAGATGGAGGTTTCACCATGTTGCACAGGCTGTCCTTGTACTCCTGAGCTCTAGCGATCCTCCCACCTAGGCCTCCCAAAGTGCTGGGATTACAGGCAGGAGTCATCAATTTTATCTTCCACATCTTAATAGAAGGCATTTATGAATAGCTTTCTTATCAATTTAAACATTTTGAGTAGGTCAACCCCAATGAGATATTACTCCATAGCCATTAGGATGGCTATAATCAAAATAGCAGAAAATGACAAGTGTTGATGACAGTATAGAGAAATTAGAACCCTCGTATATTACTGGTAGAAGTGTAAATGGGGTAGCTGTTATGGAAAATGGTTTGGAATTTTCTCAGAAAGCTACATATGGAATTACCACATGACCCAGCAAGTCACTCCTATGTAAATAACCAAAATAATTGAAAACAGAGGCTCAAACAGGTAATCATATGCTACTGTGTATTGAAGTACTAATCCCAATAATCAAAAGGTGGTAACAACCCTAATATCCATCTACAGATGAATAAACAAAACGTTATATACACACAATAAAATATTATTCAGCCGTAAAAAGGAATGAAATTCTGATACATGCTACAACATGGATGAACCTTGAAGACATTATGCTAAGTGAAATCAGTTAGACACAAAATGACAACTATTGTATGATTCCACTGATGTGAAATCTCGAGAGTAGGCAGATTCATAGAAACAGAAAGTACATCAGAGGTTACTAGGGGATGGGGAGAGTGGAGAACAGAAAGTTATTGCTTCATGAATACAGAGTTTCTATTCAGGTTGATGAAAATTTTTGGAAATCGAAAGTGGTGAGGGTTGTACAACATTGTAAATGTAACTAATGCCACTGAATTCTCAACGTGAAAATAGTTACAGTGGCAAATTTTGTTATGCACGTTTTACCACAATAAAATGATTTACAAAATAAATAAATGTTGACTTCTTATCTTTAAAATGTTTTGAATAGTTACACTTTCACATAGCTCAAAAATCATAGCAGTATACTTTGAGAATTCTCACTCTTCTCTCCAGTCTCATCAGTTTTATTCCTCTCACCACTCCCCACAGGTAACCTCTGTTACTAGTTTTTAATATATATTTTAAGTATATCTTTATGCAAATCGAAAGCAAGACTAAATATGATTTTTTTGCCCCTTTCATGTATATATTAACACGTATGTACTGTTCTATATTTTTCCATTTAAAGATACATCCTAGAGATATTTCCAATATATAAAGAGCTGCCACTTTTTTTTTTTTTTTTTTTTTTTTTTTGAGGCAGAGTCTTGCTCTGTTGCCCAGGCTGGAGTGCAGTGGTGCGATCTTGGGTCACTGCAAGCTCCGTCTCCCAGGTTCACGCCATTCTCCTGCCTCAGCCTCCCAAGTAGCTGGGACTACAGGCGCCCGCCACCATGCCCAGCTAATTTTTTGTATTTTTTGTAGAGATGGGGTTTCACTGTGTTAGCCAGGATGGTCTCGATCTCCTGACCTCATGATCTGCCCACCTCCGCCTCCCAAAGTGCTGGGATTACAGGCGTAAGCCACTACGCCCGGCCTCCACTTTCTTTTATGCTATTGTATAATAATCAATTGTGTGTATATTCTATGGTTAATTTAACCAGTTCTTTAGTAAATAAATTTAAGTTGTTTTGAATTTTTGATGTTTACAGAGTTCTGCAAGAAATAATTTCATATATTTGTCATTCATATGTGCAGGGTGTATATATATATATGTGTGTGTGTGTGTGTGTGTGTATATATATGATCAAGTCCTAAGATGGAATTGCTGAAATCCAAGAGCAATTGCATCTGTAAGTTTGACAGCTACTCCTTGTGCTTCTCCACCAGGCTTGAACCACCAGCGATGATATAACAAAACCTTCTTGTGTTAAAATTGTTTGGCCAATATCATTCATAAAAAAATGACATCTGAGAATCTTTTCTATTTATATTGCCCTTATGAGTACAGCTAAGCATCTTTTCATATATTTAGAGATCATTTAGTTTTCTATTGATCTATAGGTTTTCCAAATCCTAAGCAATGAATGTCAATGAAAGTGTTTGAGACTGGGACAGGTGGGAGGGGGATAACTGGGGGATTGCAGTCTGTTTCATTCTCCCCGTCTCTATTCCCATGAAACACAGTCTTGGTAGCTGTGTCTTCCTCAGGCAAAAGCTGCTTCTTAGTATCCAGGGAGAGCCTGCTTTCCACTGGAGCTGAGTGAGGTTTTAGGGAGAAGGTAGTCTGCCTTCTGTGGGCAATGGATCACAATTAGTAGGAAAAGTGAACTGTAAGTCAATCAGCTTAATAAAATCACTTTGTCTAATGTCCTACCAACCTTTTCATGCAATTTCCAAAGAGCTGCCTGTGAAAATCTTCTCAAGAAAGATGATCACCTGAGTTTGCAGATTTCATACTATATAGCTCTTACAGCATCTTGGGAGAAACCACAAAGCCATTCAATCATCCCCTTTGAGATGGGAATAAATAACAACAACGCCACATAAATAGCATCAGTTGGCTGTGGGGGCAAGCTGTCATTTCCAGGAGAGGGATGTGGTTTTCTACCCAAGGGTGCGGCATATGATATTAAAAAATTCCCAAGATAGCAGAATTCAAATGTGTCGTTTTTGTCATTAAGCTGCCTGCAGGTGTTCCATTTAGATCAGATGACACATTTGCAAAAACCAGAAGGAAAAGAGTGGGCTTTTGCTTAATTCATTGAATCCCAGAAGAAAATGAACATTTTTTTTCCCCATGACAAACTGGAATTTGCCTCAGATGAGCCTGACATATTGCCAGCCTGCGGTCTGACTTTGTCTGAGAACGTCACTCCATTCCTCCAAAGTTGCCAGAATGAGAGGTCGAAAGGAAAAAGAATGGGGCTTTTCTAAGGCTGCTGGATGATATCTTCCCCACAATCCATCCTGATGTGTCACTGCAAGTGTCCAGGGGACAAAGGTCAGAGAGAAAAACAAAAAGGGAGGCATTCTTGGGCCCAGAAATGACTTCTGGTAAGATGAAGTAACCAAGGGACATGATCGATTCAGGACACCTACAACCAACCTGAGGTGGACCAGAATTTCTAAGTTTTTAACCAAGAAATATTGATTTATGTTTATTATGCTTTATGGCACTTTAGAGCAATTTATAACACTTACATTAAGGAATGGATGGGCTGGGAGAAAAGCCAATATGGGCATGAAAAAAGATGAAGTGCTGTCAGGAATAGCAACTTTCAAGTATCAGGTGCAATTTCTTGCTTTTGCATTTTATCTGAACCATTTTAACATTAAACAAGAAAACGATTAGTGATTTTAAGTTACACAAACAAAACAAAATGAGGTAAATTAAACAGACCTAAAGGAATTCTTAAAACACACACACACACACACACACACACATACACGTTCTCAACTGTTAGTGAGAAAACAAAAATAAAACCCTTCCACATATACTTATTTTTAAAAATGCATTTAAGTTGTGATATTATATAAAATGAGGGGAACAAAGAGTACTGTCTAAAATGTGTTTTTATTTCAAATATGAGTTGTGTTAATAAAAACAAACAAACGCAGCAAACTACTGTGGTTCTTTGCCAAGACAGTCACTTTTCTTTCCTAGTACATGTTGATGAATTAGGAAAGACCTCAGAGACCAGAGACACTTTCCTTGTATATGTCCCACAAGAGCACTTCCAGGATTTTGGCATTAAATAAACAAATAAAAATATGCAACAGAGTCTTAAGAGACAATAATAATGTGTATTGAGAAATATAGTTTTATAGATATAGTTGTTCGTTCTTCCCATGATTGTTTATTGATATCACTAATAGTTATTATTAGAAAACACTTTCAGAGCTAGAAAGCTGCCAGAACCATTTCTAACTAACTGCTGTTATAATTAACATTTTGAAATGCTGAGACATTTGCTAGGGTGGACAGCTCCGTCAAAACCCAGCCCTATCTCAAGAAAGAGCCTAGGCTCAAATAAGAATTAAATAGAAGTTGGAAGTAAGGTGAGGCACAGTGGAATTTTTTAGGATGGATATCGTTTTCTATAACTTTAGTTTGGAATTTTTCCTTTGGGATAATGACTTAGATTTTGTAGAAATATTGTATGCATTATAGATGAATTGATTTTTTAACTAAATTTTGAAAGACTTAAGTAAAATGATTTGATGATCAAGTCAGATGCATTTCTAAGGAAGTGAGGATCACATCAGACAGAAAGTTTGGGTTTGGTGGATATGAATTGAAATAAGGACTCTGATAAAATGTATCAGTGCCTTGTGTTTAATGATATCATGGAGTAGGAATGATATTAGCAGGCAATGTAATACTAGCATAGAGCACTGAAGACAAGATTAAATCTGACTTCATGTAGGTGAACAAAAAACATATGGAAAGCCAAAAGCTGAGTACAAGGATAAAGGAAAGAATGGAATAAACCTCAGTAGAAATTGGTTTAATTTAACTTGGGAAAAACCTGCTTCATGATAGGGAAATAAGTGGGACCAAGGAAAAATATATTCCCCAGTCATCTGACATGATGATCTTTCTCAGCCTAATATCTAGGCTGAATTCGTGTATTGCTTTAGATCATACAATTGAGGCTGACCTTCAAAGTCTGGTCCTAACCTCATGCTCCAGTGATAGTTCTCTGAACTCCCGATCATTCCAAGCAATCCATTCTACGTATCCTCAGAACACACAAGGGACCTCCACATATAGAGGTGTGTATTGATTGGCTGAATATTAGCTGATACTTGAATGCTTCTTCCAGCCTCAGCTTCCCACTTCCTCCCTCAGGCCCTGGATCCCGGCACTCCCACACCTAGGGATTGTTTGTTTTAGGGTCGCCTTGGTATTCAGGCAACCCTCTTGGGTGGAGGCTCCTTCAGGATGGTTCAAGAACAGCTTCATTTGCCCCAGGGGGAAACTGAGCCTGTTATTGTAAGTGTAGCTCCCTTTCTAGGACTTGTGTCATCTTTCTCTGCCATGACGAAGGCAGCTCTGGTGACTGACTCCTGTCACCTTTAAATTTCTCAAACTTGTGTCTGGCCCCATTCTTTATTTCTGTGCATTTCCCTGGGTGTAAGAACACAAGTCAAACTCTCTCTTCAAAGCTTAGATTTGGTTGGAGGAGGCGGGAGAATGGTGTTCAGCAGCTATATATGGCAGAGGCTATGGGGTTATCCCTTTCTCCGCAACAATTCTCTTTTCCTGATTGGCTCCCCATGCTGGCAGAACCAGTTTCTCTCCCATAATATGTGCTTTGCAGAGAGTCTGCTCCTTCACCTCACTCGGGGATGTGAGAGTCACCATTTACTCTCAGCCTTTGATGCCGCAGACAAAATTGAGTTTAATGTTATTTGAACATATTATTTCTATATAAATATTAGAAGTAGAAAGACTCTTTGGTGTTCTCTAATGCATCTCTTTCCAAAAAATAAATGTATCGTGTTAGTCCTTCAACCTTGACTTAAGTATATTAATTGCTGTTGAGTTCATTGCTTTGGAGATAGCCGGCTTTATTGCAAAATATCACAGATGGCTAGATTTTCCTTATATTAAGATACCATTTTCTGCTCAATAATTTTACCTTATCTATTTTGGTTCTGTCCTCAAGAGCAAACACAGAATTTTTGGCATAAGATGGTCTCAGAACACACTGCTGTGTAAAGGTGGCTGGGTAGTCAGCTGGGAGAAAATGGCAGGAATGGAAAGAAGTGACTTTAACTGAATCCAGAGGAAAATAATGGCCAAGAATCAGAATCAGATGCAAACACAGATATGGCAAAGACAATCTATTTACAAGCAGGAATTAGGGATGAAAGGAAGATTAATGTTTTGTGAGTATGTGTTTATGTATTAATGGATTGCTTAGCTCAGCATCAATAACATGAGGATGTAGCTGTGGAGATAGAGATAGGAGGCCATAATAGCAGCACATCTAATTGGAGTCTTCAAAAATGAGTTAGGTTGACTTACAGCATTATGTACTTGGCTTGCAGAGGTGATACACAAAGCTCAAAAAGTTAAAAAAAATTCAGTTAAAATATTTTATATGGCAATGTCTCTTTAGGCATTTAATGAATAATCACATCTTCCTCTAACAAAAATTTTAAAAGGAGCTTAAGGGGGCTGACCTGGCCATAATGGTGGGGTGTGAGTGACAGTCTGTATTCTGGAAAGCCAAAACATGTAGGGAAACAGCCCTGCTGTGATCCCAAGAGTATAGCAGGGGTTTGAGGTTAAAAACCAATGAATGAGGTTCGAATGGAGTGCTAAATAGCAAGAGGATTATTAAAGCCAAATTTGGGGAGCTGGAACAGCCAGAAGATTGAGGAGCTGGAAATAACAGGTCAGGTGGCAAAGCCTGAAAGTGTCAGGCAAATATTCGAGAGGAGTTTGATATTTATAGTTTGATTCCATGCTCTTCGCACCATGATGTGTGAGCGAACCACTTAGATTTAAAGGGCTGGGGATGGAGCTCAATGATGAACTGGCTTCACCAGGTCATTTCATTCACCTGCAGCTTGAAGTTACTGGGACAGAAAACGTGAAACATTGGAGTAATCCCATTGTCCTGGGTATTCCCCCTTGATATGTATGACGCTTTCCTGGTTGGCTGCTTCTACTTGATGAGGACACAAAATGCCCTGAAACCTGATCTAATCCCTCGGAGTCTCAATTTCTAGGTCTGCTTCAGCTCTCATAAGAAGCAGCAGTCTAGGTGGCCCAAAGTAATCTTGATCATTAAAAGTCCAGCTCTAACATTAGTCAATTGACTTTCCCCAGTACTGTTGCCGGAAGACATCAATGCTGGAAAGGGATTCCCTGCCTCCTTTAAAATGAGAAGCCTTGGTGTCTCTATTATGTAAGGTAGAGTAGACTGGCACCACAGTAAATATCAACCCAGTTTTTAAATGCCAGAAGTTTACAGATGTGACTGGGACTGGGCAAGCACTTCCCTTTCCCAAGGAGATCTTTTCTACCATCAAGGTAGAAAATGAAGAACTAGTTCGAAGTAATCAACAGTGGACCCCCAAAATGACGGCCTATCTCTAATCATCTTGAGGGATATTTCACGAATATTTAGTCCAGCATTATTCCCCTGTGTTGGCAGGACAAAATATGGCCTAGAAATTCCATTCAGGCTCTTAAACACACATTTCTTAGGACTGGTCCTGGGGTGATGCTCCTGCTTGTATCTGAGGTTCTCGTAAGGCTAGATTCATTAAACAGATCAGGATTTTTGTCTAGACAATTGATGATGAGCCCTCCCTCTAAGGCACCTTGCAGGAGGAAGGACACCAGCCTAATGGCATTCAGAGTTGTTAAGGGATGTCTGGGTGTCTGCCTGCCTTCCATGAGATGCCCTTTCAGATCCAGACAAGGTTGTAGGTGCCCCGAATATCCAATAATTCATTCACCAGAGAAGCAAGAAGAGGCCATAGCACCTGGATAATGAGTCTTGCTTTGCTAAGGGAATGGGGAAGATAGGAGAGGAGGCAAAGTTCTCCTTCAGGAAGGGTAATGATTTTTGTGTGGAAATCGTAACCAGTACCATGTGGCTCCAGGCTGAGTCTAAAGATGGTTAGTCTGAGTGTGGCAGTCTGGGCTCGGGTCACTGAGGGACGATAGCTGTTTTGAAGCAGTGGGGCTTGTGTGTCACTGGTGCATAGATGGCTGATGGCAGAGGTGAGGAATGACTTTGGGGTGAGCAGAGGGAAAGCATCTGAAAGGTGGAGGAGCATCCCACCAGTTTCAAACAGTGGGACACGACTGCAGCTGCCAAGGAGGCAGAAAGTGAGAGTGTGAATTCTGCATGGGCCCCTGAGTACAGAAGGAAACTGACGAGGGAACCAGGAGTCCAGCAGCAACACTGCTAGAGGTCACAGCAACCAGTGAGGAAAAGGGCACTGTTGAAATACATGCTGGCTGTTTTTTTCTCTTTTTTTTATCTCAGTTTTTTTTTTTTTTTTTTTTTTATATATATTCTTCCATGTTATTAGCAGGTGGATATGTTTCATTAAAAAAAAAAAATTAGTGCTTAACCTAAGCTAATTAGTTATCTGTCTTATTGGAACACTTAGTTTATATAAAGGGCTTTTCCAAGACCCCCTCAATAGTCCTAGTTGCTTCTTTGTATTCTCACTTTTGTACTCAGAGATTCATTTTAAGCAAGATTTCAGTTTGTATCAACGAATGCCAATCTCTGTCTTCTTCGCCAAGTGAAACCTTGCCAAATTGCAATAGTTTTGAAAAACCAAAGATAAATGTATGTGTCTTAAAGGTCTAATTGTATTATTTCCCTCTTTATACTTTGATTACTTTGACAGATGGGTCCTTCACAATATACTCATTGTTCAGCTGGAAACCCTACGAAGCAGTAATCTGAGCTCCTTGTCCTGAGGCCACTTGGTGGCCATCTCCATCCAACGGTGTCTGTGGACCCCAACAGAGGGGTAGGTAAAGAGTTATTAAGTCACTTGAAATTGCTTTTCGCGCACTGAAAAGTGGTTGGGCCATTTCAGGCCATAGCAGTGTGGCAGAATGCCCAACTGCCTACGTCAAGCAGTGTTTATAAATTAGAAATTACCAGCCATTTGGTTCTTTGCTGATCAGTCAGAGTCCCTGGAAGACTGTGCCGACGTGCCTGGGGCAGAGTTGTTACTGGACCAAATAAAGCATAGCTCTTGGTTAATCAGTCATGATTTGTCTACCTGGCAGTGTTATTGGAAGAGATTTGGAAGTATACATCTTTTCAATTGCAGTGCTATGTGGCTAATTATTCTGGCTAAAAGCAATCACTAAAACAGTTTTTTGTTAGTTTTCTTGCCTAGCATAGAAAACTGGCTATAAAATTCAGTTCAGCATGATTAGCTCTAGATGGATTTCACTCAACTAGTTAACAAAAGTTTCTTAACAGGACCTACCATGTGTCACACATGAAGCATGAGAAGACTAGTCCTCCCACATCATTTTTTTTTTTTTGAGTGACTACATGAAGCTATATTAGTCATTTAATATATTAAAGGATTAATCTTCACAACTCTAGGAGGAAGGTATGGCTAATGATCCCATTTTGCAGCTGAATAAACTGAATTTCAGAGAATTAAGCAAGTTTCCTGAGGACCCCACAGCTAGAAAACCATGGAGCTGCAATCATGAATGCAGCAGACGGAAATCATTCTTGCCTTTTAGTTGGTGACCTCAACCACCCCAGGATCTCCTTAGAGTTTCTGAGAATCTCCTTACCAGGTCCAGGTGATCCCTACAATGCCCATCTTTTCCTTTCCAGGCAACCTGGAGCAATTCTCAGCCTATAGTAATTATTACTGACCAGTTGCCTTCCATCCCCAGACCAGCCCAGCAATGCCCTGCACAGTGCCCCTCAAAAGTCATAGTCCAGGCTGAGGTCAGGCCACCTTTCTCAGTTCCCATCTCTTGAAAATCAGTCCTGCCATGACTTTGCTGCCCACTTCACAGACCGATGGCAGGCCATGATCATTGCTTTAGGGTACTGGGAGTCTGGGAAGAAAAAAATGAGGGGAGAGAAAATGTTTTGACCAAAGGAAAAGTGGCTAGAAACAGTAAAATAGACTCGAAATTAAATGCATCCAATTGAACATATATGCTTATCTCCCCAAATCCCCCAAATGGTAAGAACATAGAGACAAAGAACAGACAAAACAGCAGATGAGTCATCACCAAGTGGTAACTCACACAGATTTGAACTTTCTGGGAATGTACACGCCTAATGAAAAGAAGCCAAGAACAGACCACAAAACCTTGAAAACTCTCAGAGACTAGAAGCAGCAGGTAGCTTAGAAAGAGGAGTGTGGGAGGCCGCTGACCCAGATGAATGGAATGAAACATTGTAGGGAAAAGCTATGTCCTCAGATGCCTTCTCTCATCCCACACAGCTGAGCAGCTGTCCGTCCCTGACTCTGGGAGAAAGGCGTTATCATGAAGATTTCCATAAGTGGACACAAGACACACTGACCATGGAAGGAAGGCCAGCACTGAAAATGAAGACCCTGGGTGATCATTTTCATTCTAAATGGTGAGACATCTGGTCCACTCTTTCTCTTTCCTTCCCCTGGAAGATTCAGATTGAAGGATGCTAGCTTTATATCCTGATTGGCAGGAGAATGGAGGACCAGCTTTAGCAGAATGTATTAGTCCTACAGAGAATATAGTTGTAGACAATAAGGCTGGTCTCTCGTAGCTTACTACCTGTTCTCAGAGCCATACTCTGAAGTGGAGTGAAATCCAATTATTTGAGACATGCTGCCATTATTAAATATAAAATCCAAAACAGGAAAAAAAAAATGAACTTACATGAAACAAGATAAATGAAAAAATAAACTTTAAAACTTTAATTAATATAATCAGATAGTTAACAAGTTGCATTTTTAAAACAAGAACAGAAGACAATTTAGGACATCTCTTGAATAGGAGGGTAACTATTCAAAAGAAACTGAAATTGAAAATAGGTGAGAAAAGGTAAGAAAATTAGAGAGTCAAATCTGATATCCAACAGACAGACAATAGGAGCCTTATAAATTGAGAAGATAGAAAATGAAGGGTAGGAAATAGGAAATAATAAAAGAAAAGTTTATAGCACTCCAGACATGAGTTTTAAGATAGTTCCTGCATATAGCGAGAACTTGATAAATGTCTGCAGCACAAATTCTAAAGAATTTACTTGCAGGCATGGCAGTGAATGAAAAGAACCCTCAGTGGGAAAGCCTGAGACAAAGAGAGTATCTTAAAAGCTTGCAGAGAAAGATTAGCATTAAAATGGCTTTGAAATTACTGATAGCCTTCCTGGAAGCTGAATTCAGTGGAGAACACCTGTGAAATTTGAGGGAACACAAGTAACAACACAAAATTCCAAATTATAAATCAATTATGTGGGTAAAATAAAGACATCTTTAGACATGCAGCAAAATTTCAAAATAATCATCCATCCCTCTGCCCATTCTCAGGCACACTCACTTTCCTGGGAGGATACGGGTGTATGTGTTCCCAAAATCAAAGGCTCCAAATCAAAAAAGACAAATGACTCAGAAACTAGGACCAAACATAGAAGACAAGCTAAGGGAATTCCCAGGATGAAGATGAAGGAAAGTCCCAGTAAAATAACTACACCGAGGCTAGCAGAGCAGTCAGTTCAGATCAGAATAGAAAACAGATGGTTCCAGGAGGGGTATCACCGAGAAAACCATAAAACCAGTCTGAACAACTGCATTTATAGGGCTTAGAGTTCAGTCAGACAGATTATAGACACATCAATTATAGACACAAGCAAATAAATGAGGCAATTATTAAATCCAGGAAAAATAAAGAGTTATACAAGAAAAGAAATATTACCATGTTTTCTACAAGACTTGATATGAACAAAAATCTAACTTAAACATAACCATGCAAACACCAAATCTTGACTTTAAGATGTATCAAGGAATTACCATGAAAGCATGAAGTATGTGTGTTAGCATTGGCATAAGACAGCTAAATCCTAGTCTTTGTTGGAAGGAAGTAAAAAGACAACATATAAAATTGAAAAAGCTCTAAAAGCAACAGATGCATTTGATTTAGAACCATGAGGATAAAGGGCAGAAGAGACAAGCAAAGCAATAAAAAGTGATCACTCTGAGGCACAGGACTAGTGGGCAAGAAGTTTGGAGTAAGGCACTACTCTTTTCACTTAAAGGAGTTGTGTCACTTGACTTTCTAAACCAGGCCATAATTGGAAATAAAAGATTAGGAAGAAAGACAAAAAAGAAAAAAGAACAAGAGAGGAAGAGGGAAGGAGAAAGGTGAAGGAAGAGAAAGGGAGGGAAGGAATATAACATCACTAGAAAAGTATCCAGAGAACTGGTACTGGATGCTTTGGGTTCTCAATGGATGAAGGAATGGCTATGCCAGGACAATCAGTGCAGGATCTTACAAAGGAGGTGAAACTGAAAGGACAGGTATGATTTAGACAAGTGGTGAGGACTGTGGAGGGGAGGATTTATGTAGCCCAAAGGCACCATATGAAGTCATCACTAAGGTAGGTTTACAAGCAGCGTGTTTAAGGCCTCTAGGAGTCCATAGAATGATACCTTTGGTGGAGCCCAGTCCTCCAAAGTATGGCACTGCAGCATGCTGAGCACTTTGAACTATAGGAAATTAAAAGGCCTTAGAAGCAGACTCAGAAACAAGGCCTTTCTAATCTTCTCTTGTTTCTCCTCCTCACCAAGCACAGGGACAGCTTCTCTCTGGAAGTTCTCTTGTCTGACTGTAGAAACTTCATCCAAAAGAAACCCAATTATCTTAAAACCCCCTTCTTAGGAATCTCATCAAATAACCAAAGAAGATTAAGCACAGAGAAAAGACTAAATGCTGTCACCATGCCCAGACACTGTTCCTCTATTCTTCTGAGACTAGCTCTAAGAAATTACCTGGGAGATTTTACCTACGTAAGAAGACGACCTTTGCTTAGTGTGGAGTTCTGTCCCTCACCTTGCTGCAATTTGTTGGAACATCCTTCAGAGATCAGAGAAACTTTGTTCTAGGACATTGGCTGTTCTTTGGACTCATTCAATCTCCCTGAAAGTCACTACCCCTTAAAATTACCTACATTTCTCATTTCTCTCTTCCCTATGAAGAGAGTATTTAAGCTTCAACCACCTTGCCCTTTTTTGAGTTTCATATTTTGTATGGTTCCTGTAAACACTTACATGTTAATAAATTTGTGTGCTTTTCCTCTTATAAATCCATTGTCAGTTTATTTTAGCAGATTTGAAACTTCAGAGGGGGAGGGGAAAATTCCCATCTCCCCTACAGCTTCATTTGAAATGAAAAGACATCTCTAAGATTTGGTAATTTTTTAAGCTGGGTAATGGTATAGGACAGCTCTATCTTTATGATGTTAAAATAGTGCTAGTTTTTTTTTTTTTTTTTTTTTTTAAAGCTAAATGATACATTCTTGAAGTAGATGCAGCCCCACCCCAGGGGCAAAAGACTTGTGAACAGATGATGGGCGTGTGAAGATTTGAATGGTATCGCTTCTTCCTGGTGGACACAATGCCATATGCCAGGACACATGAGTTGGTGAGCAGAGTGGGAGCAGAATTTCAGTCTTCTCTTAACCCCTTTGCTAAGTAATCTCAAAGTCCCTGTTTTGGGTCTCTGATTCATGCCCTCCTGAGCCTTACCCTGGAAGGATCAGAAAGCATAGTCCGCGAGTAGTCAAGAAGGGGGTCATATCTGCCCATTCCCTTCTTGCTATGGGCTTTCAGACATAATGCAGAATTAAGCTGTCAGAGAAGAGGAGAACTAAATAGGCATGAGTCTGGAGTTCTGATTCTGACTCTGTACTAGATATTTCAGTTGATAAAATGAGATCTTATTTGTAACTCAGAGTGACTGGATGAATTTTTATTGTGTGACTTCTTGAGATTTAACCCAAGCAGTAGGAAAAGACAAGTTTGCAGGCCACGTTTAAGTGGGAAAATGGGCACTAGACACAAAATCAAAGTTATTTTCTGTGTCTAGCTGGTGCATTAAAATAATTGTGAAATTATTTTATTATGTTAATGAAAGTATATCTATTACTATCAGTTAGATCAAAAACAGATAAATCAGATACTGTCTATTACTGTATCTGCTAGACATTATGCCTTAATACTTAAATATTAGCCAGAGTAATAGCTCCACAATCCCACATGCCTAGAGAGCAATTCAGAAGAGGCTACAAAAATTTAACCTGATAAATAATGAATGTCAAATAGTTTTGTAGTGGTATCAAATCACTTGGACAGACTTAACTTTATTTTGAGTTTATCTCAATCTAGTTTCACTTAAGTTGAAAAGTAGTTTGTTTTCTACATCGGGATGTTTCAAATACAATTATACATGCATTTTTTTAGAATACCTGTAGTTTCAAAAATACCTCAGAAATGCAATGAGCTTTGGAATTTCCATCATCTTCTGACAATGGTGCATAGACCCCTGTATGGTTTTCGTTTTTCTAATACTCTTCAATGAAACAATTTACATACCATAAAATTTACCAATTTGAATGGTTTTAATGAATTCTGAGAGTTCTGTAACCATCGTTGTCATCTAGGTTTAGAACTTTTCATCACTCCCCCAAAGAACCCCTATTTATTAGCAGTTAATCTGATTTTCCCTCTTCCACCCTGCCAGCCCTAGTTACCCCAATCAACATTCTGTCACTATAGATATGTCTATTATGAACTTCCATAGAAATGGAGTCACACAATATGTAATCTTTGGTAATTTGTTCCTTTCACTTAGCTTAATGTTTTCAAGGTTCGCCCTTGTTACAAATATTTTCCCATTCTATGGGTTATCGTTTCACTTTCTTGATAGTATCATTTGCAGCACAAAAGCTTTTAATTTCAGTGTAGTTCAATTTATCTTGTGTTGCTTATTCCTATAAAGGCAGGGGGATGCTGGAGTTGTTCAATGCTAAATAAAATGTAGTTTATGACCTAAATGCATGTATATGACAGGAGATGCCATCACTGGTATGATAAAACCATAAAGAATATTCTATGCAAGCTTGATCATTTCTTTTAAGATACCTTCTTGGCTTGGCTAACACTATACATCTTTCAAGTTTCAGATGAGACAGAATTTCTCTAGAAAGCCTTCTCTTCGGGAGAGGTACTCTCCTGTGCATCTTCATAGCACCATGCATTACCCGCCATTTTGTCTTTATAATAACCCTATTATAGTGGTATGATCATCCAGTTGTAAAGAAGAGAAAACTGGTAATAACTGGAGTTGTGAATTGACCAACTCCTATGTGTGGAGGCTCTACTACGTGCCCTATGTGCTTTCTCTCATCATCTCATGATGTCATCATGAAGTAGTATCATTACTAACCCAATCTTAACAGATGAGGAAGCTGAGGCTCAAAAAAGGCAAACAATTTTCCCAAATTTATACAAACAGTTTATTGTGGGGTAAATACTTGAACCCAAGTTTAACTCCAAAGCCAGTAAAGATTTTGGTCTTAGTTAGTATCTTGATAATGGGTTTATAACCGGGTGATCATTTTTGAAAGGAGATGATAACCCTTTACATGACATATCATCTCAGCTGCAAAACGTTAAAAATGTGTTTGTTCAAGTTCATAAATTATATTTTATGCATAGTCAGTTTAACTGTAGAAGCTTTTCAGGAGGCTTATTGGGAAATCATAATGAAAGTGAGACAAGGGTTGTCTTTTGGTCTACGTATACTCTGAATGAGTGCCACAAAAAAGAGAGCTTCACTGTGCAACTCTTACCGCTCTGCTCAGAGGGCGTGTGTCAGAGACTCAAGTATACTGGGGTTGCACATTGACACAACACATTTTTAAGAGGACGGTGAATTTTATTATAGATAATAGGCAAATATTGGGAAATAGAAACATGTCTTTGGAAGTGAAATTCAAAGGCAAAAGAAGATTGCATATTAACTGTATTTATATTTGAAAAAATAAAGCATGAAATATATACATAAATATAAAAGATAAGTCATGATTCTTAAAGATATGAATATAGCTATATGAATATCATAAGCAAGGAAAGAAGTTCTATTTGTGAGTCTACCCTCTCAAAACGAGATCGATGATGAATGCCATTTTACTTCAGTTGTTAAGTATTTTTCTGCTATGTCATAATGATAAAAATGTCACAATCATTTAATTATTAATTTCTCATAAGAAGGGTAAGTTAGATTCAGAAAATGAACTCTTGTGCAATATGAACTCATCCTACCTCACCAAGAAGCTGTAAGAAAAGGCTTTTTGTAAACCTCACACATCCTATGCATAGCATATAGGATCTAATGTAAACTTCACAATAATTCTGCAAAGCAAGAATGATTGTGCCTCTTTTGCAGATTCAGAAAGTGGGGCTCAGAAGGATCTTAGAAGTGCCTCCAAGTTCAGAGCTGGCTAGCTGGCAAAGAGAGATTCAAGATTTTCAAAATCAAGATTTTCACATCTTTCAAACAGAGATTTTAAATAGTGCCCTGTTACCCATGCTTTTTCTGCTAGGCTATACCCAGTCTCAAAATTCCTGGCTTCCAGCCCTTCACTTAAGATACCAGTTTAAGCTGCCTGTAGATAAGAAGATAATGTGTTAAGACACTGAACGCTGACATAGAGATGTTAGTCCTTTTCAGTAAGAATCAATTTATCAAAATCTGGAGCAAACTCAAAAGCTCCATTTTTGGGTGATACTAGTATAATCACCAAATTGAGTCATCCCTTAAACAGTAATAATTTGCACAATAGTAAACTCCCTTTGTTCTGATGGCCAGTATTTCTTAAGGGTAATACTCCACCCTGCATTCATTAAGAGGCCATGTGGCATCTCTGTGACTTTTGACACCAAGAACTGACCTTTCTGTGAGCCATCCAGGGCTTAGCCACTGACATCAACCACTCCTTTTACTGTACCATTTCACATTCTGTGGCTCTTAAACAAGAACAGATAGCATGATGTCCTCTGTAAAAACCTAAGAAATCAAATTTTCCTGTTATTAACCTTGGCCTGATGTAAGTTACGTGTTTTTGGTGTGATAGTTGTGTGTATGGTGGCAGAAAGTCAAGCATAGCCTGCAGTTTCCTGAAAGGATCTACAGAAAAACTAAAATCTGGAAGTCATTTTGAAGTCAAGACTGTGGCCATAAATGTACTACTTCATTCAGTGGAACTGAGCACCTTCCTCAGGAGAGTCCTAAACAGAAACGAGAGGACAGGAAGTGAGCCAGATACTATTCTGAGCTTGACACTTCCCAAAGTCCTCCAGGAAGAATCTCAGCCATTACGACATCATTGTCTCTTGGGACCTCCACAATTAGGTACTTTCCTGAGAAAACATCCATGATTCCTTGTTTTCCTGCTTTTTCTGTTTCTTACTGTGGTCCTTTGTACGTGTGTTTCCCCATTCTTCTGCGTTAAATGAAGTTTTAGAAAACAGACAATGAGATGCCTTGTCTTTCTCTACAGTACCTCTTCCCAGTTCCCCCTTCCCCCAGTTTCACCTGGGCTTCCATTATTGGTAGGTAGGATAGAAACTGACCTACAATATTAAAGGTGAACCAAAGTCCTAGATATCCCAAAAGGGAGCTCTGAAGAGGGAATTACCTGTCAGGTTTCCCCATGAAGCAGGGTCTTGTTGTTCCCTCGCACACACCTTTGCTTTTCATTGGATCTAGGTGCCCTGGAGTGGGTGGGACCTTGGGAAAGGTAAGCTGCACTCTGTAGCTGGGGCCACTCCTTGAGGGGACACTGGTTGGAGGCTGTCTGTTGACCACATGCCCTAAAGCTGGGCACCACATCTCTCCCTACAGGGGGATCTGAGTGGCACATCTAGGTGACCAACACACCTCCCATGTTACTCCACAAAAATGTTCTTCCTTACCATACACATATTGATAATAGCTACTAAAATATCACCTTCCAGATATTAATTTTAATGCAAACATTTCTGAGGAGTAACCCTTTAAGCTGGCACCCACTATCAATTTCTTGGTAAAACAGCTTCCTTTCTTTCCCAGAAGAAAGTTTTTTAAAGGAACAAGAAGGCATTAGGTACAGCAGCCAAAGAGCATGACGCATTTGGGTGTGTGGGGGCATCAACCAATGCCACTCCTTAATGTGGGGCCACTACATTAGTGTGTTTTGCGTTGCTATAAAGGAATACCTGAGACTGGTTAATTTATGAAGAAAAGAGGTTTATTTAGCTCATGGTTCTGCAGGCGATATATGCATGGCACCAGCATTAGCTTGGCTTCTGGTGAAGTCCCAGGTAGCTTTTACTTATGGCAGAAGATGAAGAGGGAGCAGGTGTGTCATCCAGCAACAGAGAGGAGGAGGTGCCAGGATGCTTTAAACAATCAGCTCTTGAGTAAAGTAATAGAGTGAGAACTCACTCATTGCTGTGGGGAGGGCAGCAAGTCATTCATGAGGGATCCACCTCCATGATCCAAATACCTCCCACTAGGCCCCACCTCTAACACTAGGGATCACATTTCTACATGAGATTTGGAGGGGACAAACATCCAAACCATATCAGCAATCTCCTCACTTTACAGATGAGAAGACCAAGGTTCCAAGAAGTGAAGTGGCCTAGGCAGAGCTCTTCAACTGGTGAGGACAGAACACAGTCTTTGCCTGAGTTCTTCCCTTTTGCCTCTTTCCTTCTCTGAGTTCTTCCCTTTTGCCTCTTCTAATCCAAGCATGCAGAGAAGTGGAAGGACTTTGCCAGCACAGACAGGGTGTGTGTTTTTAATGTGCAAAATAGTGCCTCTGCCTCCGAAGAGTTATTTGAGCTTCACTTGTAAACAGAATAGAGCTCTAGTGCTAGGAGTGAACTCATTGCTATACGTGTGTAGACAGGAATAATGGTTTACTAGTGTGGGAAAATCACAAACACAAGATCTCTCTAATCTCTCTAAATCTTATTTCTTCATCGCTCAGGTAGGGATAATGAATCCTGCTTGCTTATTTCCCAGCGTGGCTGTGAAATTTTAGGAAGAAAAAGCGAGTGAGTGTTTAGTATAGTATTATTTAACAACAGGCAAACACTTATTTCAAAAATCCTTTTAGACCTGCTGATAATTTGAAACATTCAAGAAGTGGGACTGCCTGGGTTCTGGACAATCTCAATGAAGTCCAACTGTAAACCCTGGTCTAGCTGTACCAGTAGGGCCTACTGGGTGAAAACGAGACTTACCTTTAAGATTCCAGTCCCCAACACATATGGCCTCTTGGATCTGATTTTTGAGATGTGTTTGTCTTACTGAAGTCCACTGGGCTAAGAAATTACTTTGGGCTACTGTGCAGCAATGCTTTGTGTTTGTCTATTAGATTCCTTTTTTAAAGGGCAATTCCTATCTATTGGGCTCTTACTCAGTGATATTCTTTCTAGTGTTATAGATCCCGTTTTCTATTAAGCATCTAATATACTTCAGATACTTATAGGTTTAAAATTATTTATAGCGTACAATCATGTGAAACAAAATGATGCTCTGATAAAGACAACAACAACAAAAGCAACAGCAACAACAACAAAAGCATCAGGTTCTATGTAAAGCAGGTGGTAAAGAGAAATGGCATTAAAATAGCACATGGCCAAGGAATCTCAAGAGAGGCCCTGACAATTGGCACTGAATATTGATTCTTCAGTAATTATGGAGCTCAGTGACCTGAGAAGAATTGGTGGTGAGTAAGCTTGCCTCAGCCATGCTTCTCACCCCCATGTTTGTGCCAGCTGGGGGCCCAGGGCTGGTTTAAATTCTAGCAAGACTCTCATACCAGTGCAAACATTTACAAAATACCAGGTATTTATCTTGGCTTCAAAGAAAGGTAAGCATCTTTTGGAGTTCACCTGACATTAAAAACATGTTGAAACTTGGGGTATTGGCCTGTTGAAATTGTCCTATATGGATATATTTGTGATGATTTAGGATTATTTTATAATAGTAATTCCCCACCCTTAACATTCTGTATATTCATCAACATTTATTGAATGGAAACCTGGATGGAGAGGTGGTACACCTCAAATCTGACATTATGCATCCCATAATAGTAGTACCACAGTGCTCAGGACTGAACTGCAAGAAATTATTATCATACCGTTTTCCCTGTAAAACAGTAATGTATATGAAATGCTGAGAGTAGGGCTACACAGTGACTTGCTTTTTCGGTGGTGCTAGATTCTTCTATTCTCTCCTGACCTCTCACTGAGAACACTGAAAAAGGTTAAGAGGCCAAAGAGTGGCTACAGAGCGAAAATGCATTGCTCTGTCCTCATTAACATAGTGCTCAAATCAAGTGAGGCAAAAGGTTTAGAGAAACAATTTCCCTTTCAATGCCCAAGTAATGTTAATCGTAAAAATTATATATGTACTTTGTGCCAAATAAGGTAAACAATAAAAGGAGAGAGCTATTTCCTTTACACTGAAAGATGAAAAGTAGTAAATTGGTAGAGAGGGAGAAAATTGGAGGGAAGTTCAAACTTTTCCTCTGCAAGTTCGATAATTGAATCTGCCAAAATAAATTGGCAATAGAAAGATTAACGGGAGAAAAGTTAAACAAATTTATAATTTATAAGTGCATGGGAGTCACATAAGGTATGAAACTCAAGGGCTAGAAGGTTGAAGATTAAATGTCCTCTTTATAGGAAAGAGGAAAGTGGTAGATATAGGCAATTGTAATCGAAGAGAAAATGATTTTTAGAGGAGATTAATGGGTCTGAAGAACAGACAACAGCCTGGGATAATTTTCCTCTGGGCTCTGGGGTACATGGTTGCAATGTACAGAAGGGTAAGGGGCAGCACTGCGTTGTGAACAAAGGTTGTCTTATTATGGAGATAAAGTCTCTGGGTAATAGTCCTCATAGGAATAGATAAAAAGCCTGTTTGGGTGGGTGTGGTCATGGTCTTAGTTTCTTTTCCCATGATTAACATTCCCTGGTTAGTGAGGGGAAGGCAACTGTGTTTTTTGGAAGAACTTCCCTCAGTCAGATAAGAAAACTTCAGAGAGAATTCCTGCCTGTGCTTGGAGGGAGAAACTAAGGCAGGGTGGGAGAAACCAAGGGAGAGCCAGAGAAACTTCAATTCTGGGGCAGCTTCTAAGTCCTTCCAACTTCCTTTAATACAAAGTGCTCAGCATGCAAAAGTGCCATACATTGGGGTTTCATTTTCTGTTGACTAGCCCAAAAGAATCAAGCTTAAAAAAAAGGGAATCTCCAAACTTTTCCAATGTATAAAAGTTGAATGAATGTGGCATTGAATGTGTATACGCAATCACTTTTACTTTGAGGAATATCTTCCAACTCCAAAATTCTATGATTCTAAGACACATTCTATGTAATATCTTTCCTTGAAAAGATATGCTTTCTTTCCGATACCTAAAATCCTTTCCTTTGGATAGAAAAACGATTTGCTTCCTTTTATATACATGCATTCACCACCAATTTATCAAGCAGAATATTGCTGGTACTTAAAAATAAATAAGCTGTAGTTCCTGTCCTCAAGGAGCTTACAGTCTAGGCAAAGATATGTCATTAATTCATTAATAGACCTTATTGAAAATTTTGTAAATGAAAGTTCATTTTCTAGTTTTTTCTGTTACACCAAGATGAGGTGTCAAGAAGAGCTACAAAGAAGGAGGCTCAGTTTTCATCCATAGACTAAACACATTTCATTTCAGCGATGATGTATTTCTATGATGTGTTTTTATGAATACAGCTATCATTACATAGGGCTTCTTGAGAATTCTAAATGTTCAAAAATAGAAATTAGTACTACAATAAAAAGTATATATAGGTATTTTTTGGCAGAGTATATACTGTACTCAGTAAAGCATAAAATGGCTTTAAAAATATGTAAGACATGTTTACAAGAATTTTTTTTTTTTTTTTTTTTTTTTTGAGACAGAGTCTCGCTCAGTCACCCAGGCTGGAGTGCAGTGGCACAATCTCAGTTCACTGCAAGCTCTGCTTCCCAGGTTCAGGCCATTCTCCTGCCTCAGCCTCCCGAGTAGCTGGGACTACAGGCGTCTGCCACTATGCCCGGCTAACATTTTTTGTATTTTTAGTAGAGACAGGGTTTCACGGTGTTGGCCAGGATGGTCTCAATCTCCTGACCTCGTGATCCGCCTGTCTTGACCTCCCAAAGTGCTGGGATTACAGGCGTGAGCCACTGTGCACGGCCATTTACAGGGATTTAAAACAGGTGTCTTGACCATTTTAAAGTAATATAGTGCTAAGGTGCATGCTGAGTAATTCCAGGAGGGCTTTTTTTTTTTTTTTTTTTTTTTGTGGTTGTACAATTTAAATGATTCTTAATTTTAAAATGCATTTTTGGCCAAGACATTTAATGTTGAAAAGTGGCTATTCAGCATACAAAAGACCATAAGTGTTTTTCATAAGAATTTTTATTATAAAGCTACATGCATTTTAAAAATAGTTGTTTACACAAAAGGCCCTAATGGCTCTAATAGTTTAACAGATCAATAATCAATATTCTTATAAGTCAATTCAAATTTATGTAATCTGCATTATGAAAAGATCTTATATACATATTTACAGCATAACTCCTAGTGATTTCTTTATAACTATCTCTGTCCCTAATGTCATCTTATGTTCCAATATGATAGAAATATTTTTAAGACCAACACTTTTAAAATATCAAAAAATATTATTGCATAAACAAATACATTGGAAGTCACCTAAGGCTGTGACAATGCCACTATAATAAAGATATTTAGTCGTCTTCTTTTTTGTGATTTTCCTGAGTACAAGAAACTCCAAAGAAAATTATAGAAGAGTTTACAATAAAAGATTCCTAGTATCTGAAATGTCTGTCAAAACAATTTATATGGCTTTTCTTAGTCATCATATTGAAGAGGAAATTAAAGACACCACAGCAACCCAAAATTTCCCAAGAATCTGTGGACATATGAGTCTGCTGTGCGCTTTTCAATATTTACAGAGTCAACTATAAGCTACCATGGTTTTATAAAGCTGGTAGTAGTCCAATCCCTTATACATGTCAAGGGCCTTTGGGAACAATAAATAACTCATTAGACCTGTCCCCAAGTCTCCAGTTTATAATCTTCTTCAGATTATGTGTTGCCCTTTGGGTTTTGAAAAAAAGCACAAAGCAAAACCTACTTCTTTTCCAGGCCCACGTTTGTGATGCTTTCTTACTTCTCCAAGTTCACCTAGCTAGTAACAGTACTATTTCCTCAAAATTAAACCCAGAGGCAGTTTGATGCAGACAACTTCTTTGAGTTTCCCATAACCAAAAAATATATATTGACATTTGTGCTGGACTGCAATAAATGCATGCCCTGTTGAGCCCACCCTGATCCTGTTCACAGGAAACCCCTGACAAACAACTCCAAGCCTTAGGAAAGCTCTAATTTCTGGTTATAGTCTCTTGAAGGATTGCATAAAACTTACAATATTTTATCTGGCTTTTCCTTTTTTTCAGAAAAGAAAAAAATTGCCGGTGAATGATATCACTTACACAAAAAGAACAAATTGTATTTTTTTTATTATTATTTTTAATGACTTTCTTTTAACCTACCCCAACTCCACCCCAAGCCCAAACTTTGTAATTCATGGCCTTCTTAGAAATGTTATGTTATCAGTTCCCTCTCCTTCTCATGGGCTGCCCCCTTTCTACTGTTTCAAGAGCCCAGTAAATCATATGATTGACTTTCAAACCAAGACTGGTTGATGCGAGTAAAGGAAATTTAATTGGAATACAATCACCCCCTCCTGCTCTTAACAGTTTTTTGTGCATCTAAATATGATCTGAATTTCAGATATGGTTTTCTATTTGACATTTATTTTCCTCCAGCTTATATGTGCTACATCTTTACCTAAATTGGGTTGTTATCTTCTTCTGCCTTTTTGAACTTAACACTATAAATTAACTATTATCCTACTGAAATAAATTCCTTTGCAGATTTTATGTATATGGAAGGTATTTCAATTTCATTTGAGAATACACACTGAGTTATTATGTCCTACAGAGTAATTTATTGATCTTTGGGAACAAAAACCTCCAGTATAGTATCAAAATAATTTTACTGTTAATTTTAAAAATAATATTTCAAAATTCACTCTTAAGGGAATACATGCTCACTCATACCAATAAAATAAGTAATCAGTTGGATATGAGAGGACAAAAATCTGATACTCAAAATATGTTCTTACTCATTTTAAAATAAAGAGAACTATTAAAAATACAGTGAATTTTGATAGCTTCTGAGACTGTCGTTTTTGACTAGAAATGGTCTAGAAAATTAATCTATTTGTTCCTCTTAATTAGATTTAGGTTAAAAAAATAAAAATAAATCCTCATTCCAGGAGATAACAGGAGTATATGTGCCTTTAAATTAATAATGGCACAAAAGTATTGGTGATATCTAGACTCCTTCTCGAGGAGCAACAGGAAATTTCAGTGAAATCAGCCAGAACTACAATATGTCTCACTCTGGAGGTGAAAAGGAGACAAAGTTGTAGTTATACAAAGAACCACAGAGAAATTTACTTTGTCATATATAATCAGACAACCCATGAAACATTCACTTTTAAAAAACTGCATAACACTGAGTTTTTCTACATCTTTTCTGCTCTTAGAGTTTGGTGTGCTACTTTTGGAATTTATACTAATCTAGAAACCATGGCCATGTTTGGAGCCTTAGGTATCAAAAGACCTGGGGATTCCATTAGGGGAACCCAGATATGAGTAATTCTTTCCTACTGTTCTTGTGTGTACATTTCTGTTGCTTAACAAAACACATGCTGAAAAACCATACTTGGTCAAGAGGTAGATTTATGAGTGTTTAGGAATCTACCACATGGAGCATGGGGCCTTTGTGGTTAAGGACGACTAAATGACAATAAAGCAGTATCACAAAGCAGGAAACAGGCCTTGGCTCTCTTCAATTTTAGGTTATTGGGATTTGGAGAGGGAAACTTATGCCTCCTGCCAGACATGATTTTTAAACATTTATAACTTGGTTACCCGTTATCACTTTAAAGCACTTTGTCCATGAAGGGTGACATTTATGTGGCAAGTCATATTTTATTATTAAGTGAAAATTTTTTTGAACAAATGAAAACATTTGTCTTTAATAGTGATTAAATGCCCAACAAGTTAGAATCTTTACAGAGAACAAAGTGAGCTAAGCGCAAAAACAAGTTTCTAATGTTGCTTCTAAAAATAAAGAAATAACAAATGAATAAAGGAGATAAAAATGCACCACGGATTTCTAAATTGGAAACTTCAAACATTTTAAAGCGAATAATTTATTTTTAAAACCCTACAAAATAACAGAATGAAGATATTCCCTCCAATGTAAGGTATGTAGTTATTAAAATATTGATCAATTATTTGCTTTTGTTGTTTTCCTGTTAAAGATTCCTTTCATTGACTATTTTTACCCTGGCAGCACATCTACTCTGCATACATGTCTGTTTATTAATTAGTGCAATACCCTCCCTTCAGTTCAGTACAGGACCCATGAAATATTTTAAACTTCCTCTTTTATTGGATTAAACCTATTTGAATGGAAACGAAGTAGCCATTACAACTCTGAGAGATCATGTCTGCACACAGCGAATCACAAGAAACATTTCGGAGACATTTTTGAGGTTTCCTTCTAAGTCTTTGAAGCATATCATTGGTTGCAAAAAGAAAAAAGAATGAAAGACTAAATTTTCAGTATTAGGCAAAGAAGAAAAGTTTGTATGAAGCAAATGTTCATGCAGAATGTGTTTATTGATAAAACTTGGGAGTACACATGTAGCCATTCCGTAAGTATCCTACTTTTTTTTTCTTTGTGTTCTTGGTAACATTGATTAAATGAGTTTAATCTCATACTCTAATTATTATGTCTCCAGTTGGTTTTGTAGCAAAAAAAAAAAAAGAAAAGAAAAGAAACAAAAACAAAACAAAACAAAAAAAACAAACAAACAAACAAAAAAAAACTGGCCGGGCGCGGTGGCTCACGCCTGTAATCCCAGCACTTTGGGAGGCCGAGGCAGGTGGATCACGAGGTCAGGAGATTGAGACCATCCTGGCTAACATGGTGAAACCCCATCTCTGCTAAAGATAGAAAAAATTAGCCGGGCGTGGTAACGGGCACCTGTAGTCCCAGCTACTCGGTGAGGCTGAGGCGGGAGAGTGGGGTGAACCCGGGAAGCGGAGTTTGCAGTGAGCAGATACAGCGCCACAGCACTCCAGCCTGGGTGACAGAGCGAGACTCCGTCTCAAAAAACAAAACAAAACAAAAACAAAAACAAAAACAAAACTCATATCTTGGACCTTAAATGTATTGTTGTTTTTTGAGAAATATGAAATTCGGCTTTGACATTAGCTTCAACTTTCATCCTAAAGTAGTTAATGGGTCTAAATCTCATTATTTGTAAAGTTTGCTTGCATGATTGGTAGATGGCAAAGCAATATACACTAATTAGCCACAAGGACAACGACATGAGAAATGAATTTTACAGATACCTCAAAAACTTATCTATGAATGGAATTTTAGAATGCTTTAAATAGAGCTATAAAAATAGGCAAAACATGTTGATTTAAGTTGGAGTTCTTTATTATTTATGGAACTATAGGAATTTTTTTTTCTTGTGGTGCTTAGAAGTTTCAGTGTGTTACAAAGATTTTTTCTTCTACCAGATTGCATCTTTCTTGAAGGCCAGACCCATGTCTGATTCATATTATCTCCATGTGTCTAGTAGATTGTGTCTCTATAAAGTAACTATCAGATATTTGTTGAATGCAGAGCCCATATGCCACCCTTTTGCAAATTAGAAATAAAAGCATGCTTTCTCCAGAAAAATGGCACCCTGCATCAGGGATGGTTGATTGTCAGGTATTGTTCAGGCTTGAGACAACCTGTTTCTTAAAGCACCTACCTCTCTTGTGTCCTTCTTGAAATTAATCACATGAATTCAGAAATGAGAAGGGATAGTTTTATGTTAGGTCTTTTGTAGGGAAGTAATGCACTGTGTCTGTGTCAAAGTTTCTTAAGTCAGGCTTAATCACTGGACTGAATCATAAGTAGAAAATGTGTCATGGGATTAAAGGTCTTATTTTTTACTGTACTAAAAAATAAATAACAGTTTGGTAAAATGGTGTAATTATAGTTTTTCTTCTAGCATTTGGATATTAAATTAGAGGATACCATAATTCAGGAATGATGGCCTTTTTTTTTATCTGAATGTGTCCAGATAGAGGGCCCTGTGTTTTGCTAAAGACTGTAATTGTTACTGTACTTATAATAATTCTCTAGTCACTCATCATCAGCACCTAAACAGCTTGCCTTGGAAAGTTACGAAATCCCAGAGTTAATGACCATGCTTACATTTTGGCCAAGCAATCTAAACTCTTATCCTCAATTTTCCACAGCAGCTGGATCTATTCTAGAGGTAAATACCTTAGAGAAGAGAATTGACAGGAGCAAAATACATGCAGATATATGTTATATAAACAGCATGATAATTCCTTGCTTTATTATATTTTAAATGGAAATATGCTTTGTGTCAGATGTCACAAATTAGTGAAATACTTTGAGAGAAATATAATTTTAAATATCTCTACATTCTTATGGATAAATGTCCTCTAACTTGTTCCTGAAATGCCAAATCTAACTTAAGCAATTTGTGACAATTATTTTATCAGTGCTTAAATTTAATTTTCCTTCTTCATAGTTAGTACCCACTGTACACATTTCTATATTAATATACATACATATTTAAATTAATATAGCATTAAATCTATAAGTATAACCAAGTTTATTATAAATATGTGATAAAACATGCAAATTATTTTTTAGACAGGAACTCTTTCAAATATCCAACTGAATTATATAAATAAAACATGAATGGCAAACTTTTTAGGTATTTATTTTGTCACATATTACAACCATTCTATATGTTACTCATTTTTCAAATATAAAAGAGTTACCATTACCAGATGGAAAATAATATTCAGAAATGCAGACATGTCTGTGGTAGGAAGAAGATAGAAACAAATAACCAGTTTCACTCACTAAACCAAATTTCTTAAATTTCGAAAAGACCCATTTTTCACAGGTCAAATTTGTCCCTTGATCAGTATACAGAAAACAATCAGGTTGAGTCATAAACAGTAAAGTAGCATGTCTGGAAGGAAAGAGATTAGAAATGAAATAAAATGAGATATGGGCCGTCTAAGGCTACCCCAATCGTCACTTTCACCCCCCTTCACCTAGACGAGTACACGCTGAACAAGCACCAAAAACAACCAATAAATGAAAGGAAACTCAAAGGTCACTCAGGGTCATTATTTTCACATACCTTTGAATAATGAGAGCATCACATGTCAGCCAGAGGAGAACAAAATGTCACATTCTCCAGCTAAAGGTTGGCCTTGGTCAAAGGTCACAGAAGGGAGGCCAGGAAATAACCTAAGAGGTTAGGCCGGGTGCACAAAGAAAGGTCACCAAATGTCAATGAAAGCATGCAGCTGTTTGGAGATGAAACAACTGAGGCAGCCTTTTGTGCTGACATCGGCTAGAAAAAATGTCTCTGCTGACATTTTTTTAGCTGGCAGTTTTATAGGACATTGACATTAATGTACCCAACCCCGAATTAGCCTTTTAAAAAGCAACAGTTTGGAAGTTAAGTGCAGCAGTTTCCAAAGAATCATAACTGTGACATTTTTATTTCAGATGATTAATACAGCAATGGACTTCTAACACAAAATTTAGATTTGATCTGAGCTCTTTCATCATGACAATGTGTTAGCAACTAGGCCGTGGGACAGGTAACAATCAGTAACTAGTATTTTTATGTTTTAAGCACTGTTATTATTCCTTCAACTAAAAGGTATTTAGAAACCTCACCTTATTACAAGGTAGGAAGACATGAGTGATTTCCACATTTCACTGGGCCTAGCTGTTGGCAGCTCTTGATCTAGTAATAAAATCCAACCAAAGGAAAGAGAAAAGACTGAAACATTTGCAACCCCATTTTAAAGGAATTCATGCAAAATACTTGCAGACTAAATCTTTATCTATCTGAGTATTTCCATCTTAAATATCAGCCCTAAAAGTAACAATTCTCAGAGAAGTGGTGGTAGTGCTCCCAAGTATTCTCAGACATCAAACTCTACAGGAAAGAAGTTTAGAAAAGATAGTCACCTTGAATTATTCAGATACTTAACTTACAGTTGATCCACCCTAGCAGCTTCAGTGTTCTCTGTGTGTGGAGGTCTGTTTTACACACACACACCTGATACTCATCCAAGATCAGCAGCTGTTTCCAGACAACATTAGAACATCTCACATCTATAAACATCCTTTACTGATTCACAGGCACAAGACCATATTTTAATTCAAGATGTACTTTTCAGTCCTCAGGGTTCTCACAAGTGGCCCCAATTTACAACTTAGGCAGCTCCACGTTTTTCCCAAATCTTTTTCAGACAGTTGAGCCAGTTTCTTAATGTCTTTTCCCCAGTTCAACATTCTGTTTAAAAAGAGAACGTTGTGGATTTATACAATAAAAATAATAATAATAAAAGTTGGCTGGGTGTGGTGGCTCACACCTGGATTTCTTGCACTTTGGGAGGTCGAGGCGGGTGCATCACCTGAGGTCAGGAGTTCGAGAGCAGCCTGCCCAACACGATGAAACCCCGTCTCTACTAAAAACACACAAAAAAATCAGCCAGGCATGGTGGTGGGTGCCTGTAATCCCAGCTACTCAGGAGGCTGAGGCAGGAGAATTGCTTGAACTCAGGAGGCAGACGTTGCAGTGAACCGAGATTGCGCCACTGCACTCCAGCCTGGGCAACAAGAGTAAAACTCCATCTCAAAAAAAAAAAAAAAAGTTTACACAGAAACAAAACTCTAAAGCTTATTTCACAAGCAGGGGCCATCTCTCCCTAAAACCTCTATTCCAGGAGATTCTCTTTTTTGTTGTTCCTCCATAAACTTACAGGGAGACTGCCAAACAGTAATACTCACCCCGGGATGACTGCAGGACTCACCCAGAGGCTAAACTACCTTCCTACCTAATGGGCCCTAGACATATGAAGCCTGTCAGGATAACATCATAAATCATGGAGATGGGAAGAGAGGGGGGCAGGAGGAGCCACACAAAGCCTTTGCACTTAGGAGAAAGAGTTATTTAACACATCAGGGAAGTGCATTTCATAAATGAAGTCAGTGACTTGAACATGTCATATTCGATCTATATGGAGGTTACTGAACTTTCTTTAAAAAGTCATTTTTATGCTGGTTGCTTTTCTTATGAAATTTTCTACACCTCTAGTGTATAAAATGGATGTGTAAGCAGCTGATTGAGAAACAGCTAAGGTCAAAGTTAATAAGGAAAGCAGAAGGTCTAAAAGCAGGCTGCCTTTTCTTCCCCCTTTGAGTTCAAGAGACTCCGTATGATTTGGGCATGACATACTAATGTTTCTGACACCAGGCCTTTTTTAAAAATCTGCTTTCAAATAACTGATACTTGGGTGGTAATGAATGTTGAAGATGTCTCATTGCTGGAATTACAAAAATGAACTTTCCTCTTCTGATTTCATTCATGAGCTAGCTTTTCTGAGTAAAATGATATCAAAGACTTGGAGGGATGGAACATTGCCTCAAAATGTCAAGACAATAGAAGTTACAGAATGTACAAGTTGGAGAAGAAAGAAAAGGGTGGGAACATAGAATTAGGTGTCCCTTTGAAAACAAAGAAGAAAGCAAAATACTCAGCAAGTATATCAACAAGTACAAACTGCACATCTATTTTGGAAAATGTTTCGTATCTCAGTCTTTCTGGATCCCTTACACTTAAGTTGAGAGAATCTCTGGATTATTTTGTCACATAAAAGAGTATAAAACCCCCATCAAATCAACAGATAGGTCTGCTCCCTCAGATGAGATTGAACTGAAACGTGGAACATATACAGTGAGGTTCATCAGATAAACACGTGCCAAACTGAAGACTTCTATCTATTTTTAAATGGATGCTACAGATTGTCTGCAAGAACTACTCCCTTCAGCTTCAGATGTGATAAAGCTTGATATGATGCTCTTAGACCTTGAAACAGAAACCATATGTGGTAATAAACAAACAAACAAAATCCCTGGATACTGCAAAGGAAAAAAAGAGAGAAAACTTACTCAATTTTAGAAGACTTGAAAAACTTGTAATTATCTTCCTTTGGTGTTCACTGACAGCAAAAAAAAAAAAAAAAAGAAATCCCAGTACCTAAAAACTTCTATATTTCCACATTTATGTTCAAATTATTCTCTAAATGGCTTGAAATAATTGCCTCTTCTGCTTTATATTAACTAAACTTTTTTTTTTTGTCAAGTCATGGTTCTTTTTCTAGTATCTGAAAATGTGCCAAACTAAATGTCAGTGCCTTCATAAGGAAGATTTAGAGTTCCCTTTGGAGCAGATAGAAGCCTCAAATGACAAACATGCTTATCCTGAATGCCCCTCCTGCTGGTGTGACTTACCTCAGAACAAGGTCAAAGAAGCCGCCAGAGAAGAGCTACGATTTGTTTGACTTGACATTCCCTGGTATTTCCCTTTGTTATCCCTGTATCATCGTTCTGTGGCAGAGAGAGAGCAAGGCAAGCGCTTGCTTTCAGGTCTATCTGGCTGGTAGCCCTGCATACCACAGAGAGCTACTGTGGATTTCACTGTATGAAAAGCCTCCATTTGACTTTAATGCTGTTAAAGCATTGCAGGGGCAAGTTTTGAAATCTTTCCTTAGGTCAAACCCTAGCTGGAAAGTTCGCCCCATCCTCCTCCTGGAAGGACTCTTGTATGGCCTTGTAGCTAAACTTGAGCAACCACACACTGGAGCAGAGCGGCTGGCACAGCCCAGGCCAGGTGGGTGGTCCAGGCAAGCCCCAGTCTCCTTGTGTCCATGACTGCTAAGGTGCGTCCAGGAGTACGAGGACTGAAGGAGTCAGACATGTGAGTGTTTTTGCAATCAGTCAGCAAGCATCCACTGCTTACCTATTAGAGGACGACATTTGTTCTGGGCATTGGGAATACCAAGTGGCAAAGTCATGCTTTTAATTTTCAAGGTGTTTAATAGAGAACAAGCCAGGGTTGGAACGCTCTACCCTGGAAGTACGCTCTTCCCTGCTATTAAATTTGGCTTTGCTTTTGAGTAATCACCCCCTTAAAGACCCAGGGGAAAAAAATCTTATCTCAGTGAAAAACAATTTCCTCCCTCCCTGACTCACTGTTCTCTCTGACTTTGGCCTTTCACAGTGGCACACATTGTTGGGACATCTAAAATACCACTGGAGAATTTAAGGATATAATCTACCTATGTTACATGAATGCATAAATATACTTTCAATGAATTAGCAGAAGTCCCGAGCCGTTCCTCCTTAGGCACCTTCCTATACTCTTGGTGAATTTGTCTAGTACGTGAAAAAAGACTTTCTCTCAGATTGTTAGAGCCAGCTACAAGGCCTGCCCCCATAGAAAAGTTCCTTCTCTGTCCTTTTTCTCCTCTCTTCAGATCCCGTTTCTTGACCTTTCTATCGCAGCATCCGAACCTGCCTGCACCTGCTCATTGTCCATTTGAACTGCTTCTCTGCTGGACGTATTCCCGGGGCCCACTCTGGCCTACTGCCTTTGGGCTTCACCTGACCTCGCTCTGCATTTACAAAACAATCCCCAAAGATTTCCACCATACATTTCAAACACCGAGAAGGACACTGATTTTGAAACTCAGCTACACTGCATAGAGGAACTCCCTAAATACACCCCAATCACCCAATTTAGGGAAGTAAGACTTTTCTGACAATGTGAAAGGGAAATGACCTATTTTAAACTAAAGTATTGAAAATGTCTAATTATTCTCACTCCAAAAGGAAAAAATGAAAAAAAAATCATAAAGAAAAAGAACAATCTCCTCTTATAACCTTTCCATTGAAGGAATGGACAGTAATGGGTATTGATGTTCATTGGGTAATGAACATTCATTGGGTAATGATGTTCAATTTATGCATAAGGAGACAAAGGGGCATTTTTTCCTGTATGGCTTCTTTGCCAGAGACCCTTTGGCAATGTGAGGTTTCTCTCAAGGCATAAGGGAGAATTTCTTTATGTCGTTTTGCAAGGCCCCTTTCATTCCTTCTGACATCTTTATCCTTTTCATTTTTCTCTCCCTAAATGAATGGATGCCTATGTATGTATATATTTTCTGAAATACAAATGTAGAATGGCATGTAAGTACCATAAATCTGAGATTTAATTTAAATGCAATATGTAAGCAAGGCCTGTTAGGTCCTGGGTCCCAGTAAGAAATGGGATTCACCCTTAATATGGTTTAAGTGAAGATATGTTAATGATAGGACTCTAAAAAGGTGTAGGCAGAGTTTTAGGAACAAATAAATAATTTACCCAGGGACTAGCAACGTTACAACCTCTTGGGCTGAAGGGACAATGAGAAGAAATAATGTTAACAGAACCCAGTGAGAACTGGAAGCACAGTGGAGGGGCTGCTAAGTTGGAGCTGTAGTTTTGGAGAAATGTAGCAGCTGCCCAAGATGTGGTGCTGAAGCTACAGGGCAGCAGAGAAGAAAAAGACTGGCTTTCCTCCCTTGCAGCTCAGTCAACTCCTGCCAGTGCATCTTGTGGCAAAATACCATCTGTAATCGGTCAGTAAAAAGATTCAGTAGGGGTTAGCTTCCTGACACACAGCAGGGAAAACATGGGTTGCAAAGGAATTTGGTGTGGAAAGTAAGGAATAATTTGTACCAAATTTTCCATTTAAATATAAGAGAATTAGAGTGAATTCAATCATCAGGTTTATAACTAACTTTCAGGAATTTAAACAATGTGGAAGGATGATGCTATGGATTGAAATATGTCCTCCCTAAATTCATATGTCGAAACTCTAATCCCCAGTATAAAATGCAGCAAGAAGGGGGCCATCAGCAGGCCAGGAAGAGAGCCCTCATAAAAAACAGAATTAGTCAGCACCTTGATCTTGGACTTCCCAGCCTCCAGAATCATGAAAAAATAATGTTTTGTTGTTTAAGTCACCCAGTCTATTATATTTTCTTATGGCAGCCCAAGCAGACCAATGCAGCTGGGTCAAGTATTGTATATATATTATAAGAAAATACATGCTTTGAGGCATATAGACCAGGATATTAACACTGACTCTCTCAATTACTATTTGTAGATTTGGGGAAATACTCCAAACTTCAGTTTTGTAACTTAAATAAGTACAGTATTTTCTACATTATTGGGCTTTTTTTCCTTTCTTTCTTTCTTTTTTCTTTCTTTTTTTTTTTTTTTTTGAGATGGAGTTTTGCTCTTGTTGCCCAGACTGGAGTGCAGTGGCACAATTTCAACTCACCGCAACCTCTGCCTCCTGGGTTCAAGAGATTCTCCTGCCTCAGCCTCCCAAGTAGCTGAGATTACAGGCATGCACCACCATGAGTTGCTAATTTTGTATTTTTAGTAGAGATGGGGTTTCTCCATGTTAGTCAGGCTGCTCTTAAACTCCCAACCTCAGGAGATCAGCCCACCTCGGCCTCCTAAAGTGCTGGGATTACAGGTGTGAGCTACTGTGCATGATCAGTCTCCACAGTCTTATGCCTTACTCACACATTTGATGCCTTTTTTTATTTCCTTTGAAAATTTTAAAATTTTACTTGGTACTTCTCCTTGCTGCCACCATGTGAAGAAGGACATGTTTGCTTCCCCTTCTGCCATGATTGTAAGTTTCCTGAGGTCTAGGCAACCATGAAGAACTGAGTCAATTAAACCTCTTTCCTTTATAAATAAACCAGTCTCGGGTATGTCTTTATTAGCAGCATGAGAATGGACTAATACACACACTAAACAGTTACTTCCCATTACCCAACTACCTCTCCCCTGGCAAACACAGATGTGCTCTTTCTCTCTTTATAGACTTACCTGTTCTATATCTGTTATACAAATGGAATCATATAAAATGTGATGTCTGATGTCTAGCTTCTTTCATTTAATATACTTTCCAGGTTCATCCATGTTGTAGCATGTATCAGCATTTCATTCCCTTGCATGGCTAAATTCCACTGTATGCACATATTACATTTTGCATGGCCATTAATCCATTGATTGACATTTGGGATTTTTATACCTTTTGACTACTATGAATAGTGATGCTGTGAACATTCATGTTCAAGTCTTTGAATATCTGTTTTCAGTACTTTTAGGTATATACCTGAGAAGGGAACTGTGATCATGTAGTAAATCTATGTTTAACTTTTTAAAGAACCCCAAAATTGTTTTCCACTGTGGGTTGTACCATTTTACATTCCCACCAGCAATGTATGAGGGTTCCAATCTCTCCATATCCTTGTCAACAGTGGTTATTTTCTTTTTTTTTTTTTTTTTTGTATATAGCTGTTCTAGCAGATGTGAGGTGGTATCTCGTTGCGGTTTTGATTTGCATTTCCCTCAGAAATAATGATGTTGAGAATCTTTCCATGTGCTTATTGGCCATCTGGATAACTTCTCTGGAGAAATGTCCATTTACGTTGTTTGTTCATTTTTATTTTATTTTATTTTGTTTTAAGTTCCGGGATTCATGTGCAGGACCTGCAGGTTTGTTACATAGGTAAATGTGTGCCATGGTGGTTTGCTCCACCTATCAACCCATCACCCAGGTATTAAGCCCAGCATGCATCCACCTATCAACCCATCACCCAGGTATTAAGCCCAGCGATTTTTCCTGATGCTCTCCCTCCCCTATCTCTCCTCAGCAGGCCCCAGTGTGTGTTGTTCTCTATGTGTCCATGTGTTCTCATTGTTCAGCTCCCACTTACAAGTGAAAACATGTGGTACTTTGGTGCTTGGTTTTCTGTTCCTGCATTAGCTTGCTGAAGATAATGGCTTCCAGCTCCATCTGTGTCCCTGTAAAGGACATGGTCTCCTTCCTTTTTATGGCTGCATAGTATTCCATGGTTTATATGTACAACATTTTCTTTATCCAGTCTATCATTGACATGCATTTGGGTTGACATGAAATCAATCTTTGCTATTGTGAATAGTCCTGCAGTGAACATAGGCATGCATGCATCTTTATAATATAATGATTTATATTCCTTGGGTATATACCCAGTAATGGGATTGCTGGGTCAAATGGTATTTCTGGTTCTCGATCCTTGAAGAATCACCACACTGTCTTCCACAGTGGTTGAGCTAATTTACATTTCCACCAACAGTGTGAAAGTGTTTCTACTTCTCCACGGCCTTGCCAGTATCTGTTGTTTCTTCACTTTTTAATAATCACCATTCTGACTGGCATGAGGTGGTATCTCATTGTAGTATTGATTTGCATTTCTCTAGTGAACAGTGATGTTCAGCTTTTTTTTTCATATGTTTGTGGGCCACATAAATATCTTATTTTGAGAAATGTTTGTTTATGTCCTTTGCCCACTTTTTGATAGAGTTTTTTGTTTTTTTCTTGTAAATTTGTTTAAGTTTCTTGTAGATTCTGAATACTAGACCTACATCAAATGAATAGATTGCAAAAATTTTCTCCTATTCTGTAGGTGGTCTGTTCACTCTGATGATAGGTTTGTTGTTGGTGCTGTGCAGAGCTCTTTAGTTTAATTAGATCCCATTTGTCGATTTTTTCTTTTGTTTGCAATTGCTTTTGACATTTTCATCATGAAATCTTTGCCCATGCCTACATCCTGAATGACACAGCCTGGAATTTCTTCTAGGGTTTTTATAGTTTGGAGTTTTATATTTAAGTCTTTAATGCATTTTGAGTTAATTTTTGCATAAGATGTAAGGAAGGGGTTCAGTTTCCATTTTCTGCATATGACTAGCATCCCAGCGTCATTTATTAAGTAGGCAATCCTTTCCCCATTGCTTGTTTTTATCAGGTTCATCAAAGCTCAGATGG
Organism: Mandrillus leucophaeus; assembly: GCF_000951045.1. Lineage (NCBI taxonomy): Eukaryota > Metazoa > Chordata > Mammalia > Primates > Cercopithecidae > Mandrillus > Mandrillus leucophaeus. The sequence continues at coordinate 373,259 of NW_012102865.1, forward strand.
TTGTAGACACACAGTATTATTTCTGAGTTCTTTATTCTGTTCCATTGGTCTATGTGTCTGTTTTTGTGCCAGTACCATGCTGTTTTGGTTAACATGGTCTTATAGTATAGTTGAAGTCAGGTAGCATGATGCTTCCAGCTTTTTTCTTTTTGATTAGGATTGTCTTGGCTCTACAGGCTCTTTTTGGTGCCATATGAATTTTAAAGTAGTTTTTTTTCTAATTCTGTGAAGAATGTCAATGGTAATTTAATAGGAATAGCATTGAATCTATAAATTACTTTGGGCAGTATAGTCATTTTCATGATATTGATTCTTCCTATTTACGAACATGGAATGTTTTTCCATTTGTTTGTGTCCTCTCTGATGTCCTTGAGCAGTGGTTTGTAGTTCTCCTTGAAGCGGTCCTTTACTTCCCTTGTTAGCTATATTCTTAGGTATTTTGTTTCCTTTATAGCAGTTGTTAATGGGAATTCATGCATGATTTTGCTTTTTCCTTGTCTATTGTTCATGTATAGGAATGTTTATAATTTTACACATTGATTTTGTATCTTGAGACTTTGCTGAAGTGGCTTATCAACTTTAGAAGCTTTGGGGCAGAGACAATGGGGTTTTCTAGATATAGGATCATGCCATCTGTAAACAGAGACAGTTTGACTTCCACTCTTTCTATTTGAATACTTTTTATTTGTTTCTCTTGCCTGATTGCTCTGGCCAGAACTTCCAATACTATGTTGAATTGGAGTGTTGAGATAGGGCATCCTTGTCTTGTGCTGATTTTGCTTCCAGCTCTTGCCCACTCAGTATAATATTGGCTGTGGGTTTGTCATAAACGACTCTTATTATTTTGAGGTATGCTCCATCAATACCTAGTTTATGGAGAGTTTTTAACATGAAGGAATGCTGAATTTTATTGAAGGCCTTTTCTGTGTATATTGAGATAATCATGTAGTTTTTGTCTTTAGTTCTGTTTATGTCATGAATTACATTTATTGATTTGTGTATATTGAACCAGCCTTGCATCCCAGGGATGAACTTGATTGTGGTGGCTAAGCTTTTTGATGTGCTGCTGAATTTGGTTTGCCAGTATTTTACTGAGGATTTTTGCAGTGATGTTCATCAGTGATACTGGCCTGAAGGTTTTTTTTTTCTTTTGTATTTCCACCAGGTTTTGGCATCAGGATGACGCTGGCCTCATAAAATGAGTTAGGGAGAAGTCTCTCCATTCCAATTGTTTGGAATAGTTTTAGAAGAAATGGTACCAGCTCCTCTTCGTACCTCTGGTAGAATTCAGTTGTAAATCCATCTGGTCTTGGACTATTTTTGGTTGGTAGGCTTCGTTACTGTCTCAACTTCAGAACTTGTTATTTGTCTATTCATGGATTTAACTATTTCCTTGTTCGGTCTTATGAGGGTGCATATGTCCAGGAACTTATCCATTTCTTCTTGATTTTCTAGTTTGTTTGCATAGAAGTGTTTGTAGTATTCTTTGATGTTTGCTTGTATTTCTGTGGGGTCTGTGGCGATATCCCCTTTATCTTTTTTATAGTGTCTATTTGATTCTTCTCTCTTTTCTTCTTTTCTAGTCCATCTAGTAGTCCGTGTATTTCATTAATTTTTTCAGAAAACCAGCTTCTGGATTCATTGATTTTTTTTTTTTAAAGTTCTTCTTGTCTATATCTCCTTCAGTTCTGCTCTGATCTTGGTTATTTCTTGTCTTATGCTAGCTTTGGGGTTTCCTTGCTCTTGTTTCTCTAGTTATTTTATTTGTGATGTTAGGATGTCAATTTGAGATCTCTCTAGTTTTTTTATGTGGACATTTAGTGCTGTAAATTTCCCTCTTCACACTACTTTAGTTATGTTCCAGAGATTCTGGTATATTGTCTCTCTGTTCCCATTGGTTTCAAAAAATTTCTTGATTCTGCCTTAATTTCATTATTTACCCAGGAGTAATTCAGGACCACGTTGTTCAATTTTCATGTAGTTGTGTAATTTTGAGTGAGTTTCTTAAGTTTGAGTTCAAATTTGATTGCACTGTGGTCTGAGAGACTGCTTGTTTTGATTTTGGTTCTTTTGCATTTGCTGAGGAGTGTTTTACTTCCAATTATGTGATTGATTTTAGAGTAAGTGCCATGTGGCACCAATAAGAATGTATATTCTGTTTTTGGGAGTGGGTGGAGAGTTATGTAGATATCTATCAGGCTGACTTGATCCAGAGCTCAGTTGAAGTCCTGAATATCTTTGTTAATTTTCTGTCTCAATGATCTATCAAATATTAACAGTGGGGTGTTAAAGTCTCCCACTATTATTGTGTGGGAGTCTAAGTTTCTTCGTAGGTCTCCAAGACCTTGTTTTATGAATCTGGGTGCTCCTGTGCTGGGCACATATATATTTAGGATAGTTAGCTCTTCTTGTTGAATTGAAACCTTCGTCATGTAATGCCCTTCTTTGTCTTATTTGATCTTTGTTCCTTTAAAGTCTGTTTTGTCAGAAACTAGGATTGCAACTCCTGCTTTTTCCGCTTTCCATTTGCTTGGTAGATTTTCCTCCATCCCTTTATTTTGAGCCTATGTGTGTCTTTGCATGTGAGATGACTCTCTTGAATATAGCACACCAATGGGTCTTGACTCCTTATCCAGCTTGCCATTCTGTGTCATTTAATTGGGGCATTTATCCCACTTACACTTAAGGTTAATATTGTTATGTGTGAATTTGATCCTGTCATCATGATGCTAGGGGTTATTTTGCAGGCTTGTTGATGTAGTTGCTTCATAGTGTCATTAGTCTGTGTACTTCAGTGTGTTTTTGTAGTGTCTGGTAACAGTTTGTTCTTTCCATATTTAGTGCTTCCTTCAGGAGCTCTTGCAAGACAGGCCTGGTGGTAATGAATTTCCTCAGCATTTGCTTGTCTGAAAAGGATTTTATTTCTCCTTCACTTAACGAAGTTCAGTTTGGCCAGATATGAAATTCTGAGGTGGAAATTTTTTTCTTTAAGAATGTGAATACTGACCCCTCCAATCTTTTCCGGCTTGTAAGGTTTATGCTGAGAAGTCTGCTATTATTCCAATGGGCTTCCCTTTGTAGGTAACCTGATCTTTCACTCTGGCTTCCCTTAACATTTCTTCCTTCATTTTTACCTTGAAGAATGTGATGATTATGTGTTTGGGGGTTGATCTTCTCATGGAGTATCTTACTGGGGTTCTCTGGATTTCTTCAATTTGAACATTGGCCTGTATTTCTAGGTTGGGAAAGTTATTCTGGATGATATCCTGAGGTATGTTTTCCAACTTGGTTCCTCCGTTCTTCCCGTCTCTTTCAGGTACCCCAATCAGTCATAGGTTTGGTCTTTTTACATAATCCTATAGTTCTGGGAGGTTTTGTTTGTTCCTTTTTATTCTTTTTTCTCTTATCTTGTCTGCCTGTCTTTATTTCAGCAAGATAGCCTTCAAGCTCTGAAATTCTTTCCTCTGCTTGTTCCATACTTGTGGTTGCATTGTGTAGTTCTCGTGTTGTGTTTTTCAGCTCCATCAGGTCATGTATGTTCTTCTCTGTGATGGTTAATACTGAGTGTCAACTTGATTGGATTGAAGTATGTAGAGTATTGATCCTGGGTGTGTCTGTGGGGGTATTGTCAAAGGAGATTAACATTTGAGTCTGTGGGCTGGAGAACACAGACCCACCCTTAATCTAGTGGGTATGATCTAATCAGCTACCAGTGAACATAAAGCAGGCAGAAAAACATGAAAAGGCAAAGTTGGCCTAGCCTACCAGCCTACATCCGTCTCTTGTGCTGGATGCTTTCTGCCCTCAAACATCAGACTTCAAGTTCTTTAGCTTTGGGAATCGGACTGGCTCTCCTTGCTCCTCAAGCTTGCAGATAGCCTATTGTGGGAACTTGTGATCATCTAAGTTAATACTTAATAAACTCCCCTATATATATCCTATAATATCATATATATATATAAAATTCTATTATTATATATATATTAGTTCTGTCTATATCCTAGTCTATATATATCCTATTAGTTCTGACATATATATCCTATAGTTCTGAATATATATATATCCTATTAGTTTTATATATGTATATATATCCTATTAGTTCTGACATATATATCCTATAGTTCTGAATATATATATATCCTATTAGTTTTATATATGTATATATATCCTATTAGTTCTGACATATATATCCTATAGTTCTGAATATATATATATCCTATTAGTTTTATATATGTATATATATCCTATTAGTTCTGTCCCTCTAGGGAACCCTAATACACTCTCTAAACTGGTTATTCTGATTAGCAACTCCTGTAATTTTTGTCATGGTTTTTATCTTCCTTGCATTGGGTTAGAACATGCTCCTTTAGCTCAGCAAAGTTCATTATTACCCACCTTCTGAAGCCTACTTCTGTCACGTCATGCATTTCAGCCTCATCCCAGTTCTGTGCCCTTGCTGAAGAGGTGTTGTGATCACTTGGAGGAGAAGAGGCACTCTGGCCTTTTGAGTTTTCAGCATTTTTTGTTGACTTTTTCTCATCTTCATGAGTTTAGCTGCAATCTTTGAGGCTGCTGACCTTTGGATGGAGTTTTTATGAGCACATTTTGTTGATACTGTTATTATTGCTTTCTGTTTGTTTTTCTTTCAACAGCCAGGCCCTCTTCTCTAAGGCCGCTGCCATTTGCTGGGGGTCCATTCCATACCCTATTCGCCTGGCTCCCTCCCATGATTCCTGGAGATGTCACCAGTGGAGGCAGAATAGGAAAGATGGCTGCCTGCTCCTTCCTCTGGGAGCTCTGTCCCAGAGGTGCACCAAGCTGAAGTCAGCGGGAACACTCCTATATAAGGTGTCTGGTGACTCCTTTTGGGGGATCTTGCCCAGTCAGGAGGCATGGGATCAGGAACCCACTTAATGAAGCACTTTGGCTGTCCCTTGGTGGAGGGGGTGCGTTACACTGGGGGGACTCCCTCTCGTCCAGACTGCCTGGATTCCTCAGAGTCAGCAGGGGAAAAGAATAAGTTCACTGATCCGCGGAGACTGTGGTCACCCCTCCCCGCAGGGGCTCTGTGCCAGGGAGATCAGAGTTCCGTGCATACACGCCTGGCTGGAGGTCCTGAAATTCTCAGAAGGAGGCCCTGCCTGGTGATAAGGGATGGTTCAAGGTCCAGCCCTAAAGAGGCCATGTTGCCACAATCTGCCACAACCACTGTGCTGCACTGTGGGGAGTTCCTCCTGGGTCCAAACTCCACCGCAGCAGGGGAAAACGGCAGAGTGGAGCTGCAGTGATGGCAGCCACCACACTCCCGGTAGCTCAGTCGTCTTAGGCACCAGGCAGCGGCAGTGACGGTGACCGCGCCCCGCCCCCAAGCCTTGGGAGCTCAGTAGTCTTAGGCAGCCGAAGTGATGGCCACCGCCTCTCCCCGTGGGAGCTCAGTCGTCTTAGACAGTCTCCAGCCGAGCAGCCATTGAGAATCTGCACAGCTCTGGTTTTGGGACCCGGGATCCTGGTGGCACGGGCTCATGATGGGATCTCCTGATCCCTGGGTTGCAGAGATCCATGGAAAAAGTGTGGTTTCCCAGGCCGGGTAGCACCATCACTCACTGCCTGCCTTGGCTCGGGGGAGAGCTCTCCGTGCTCTATGTGGCTCCCGGGTGGGCCGTCGCTCCACACTGCTTTTCCTCACTCTCCATGGGCTGCGCCAACTGCAGTCAGTCCCAATGAGAGAACCTGGATACCTCAGTTGTCAGTGCAGGATTCATCTGCTGTTTTTGTTCTTCTTGGTGGGACCCCCTAACCACAGTTGTTTCAAGGTGGCCATCTTAGTCTCTCCTCATTTTTTAAAAGGAGTTGTCATTTTGTGATTGAGTTAAAAGAGTTCTTTATATATTCTGCCTATAGACTCTTATTTGATACATGATTTGTAAATATCTGCTCCCATTTTGTAGGTTGTATTGTCACTCTTTGTAGTGTGCTCTGATGCACAAAGGGATTTTCAGTTTTGATGAAGTCTAATTTATTTATTTTTTTGCTTTTGTTGTTTGTGCTTTCAGTGTCATATCTAACAATGCATTGTTAAGCCTAAGATTATGATGATTAACTTTCTAAGGTTTTCTTCTAAGAGTTGTATAGTTTTTATTCTATTTAGGTCATTAATCAGCTTTGAGTTAATATTTATATATATGAAATCAAGGAACAGCTTTATTCTTTGGTATGTAGATATCTGGTTGTCCCAATACAGTTTATTGAAGAAATTATATTTCCCCATTAAATGATTTTGACACTATTATTGAAAAGTAATTATGCATAGATGTATAGGTTTATCTCTGGACTCCCAGTTTTATTTCATTAGTCTATGTGTTTACCCTTATTCTCCTGCTATAATGGTTTGATTGTTCAAGCTTTGTAGTAAGTTTTAAAATCAAGAAATATAAGTACTCTTTGTTCTTCTTTTTTTATTATTTTGGTTAGCCAGGGCCCTTTAAAATTTCATTAGCATTTTTTTCAGCAAAAAATGTCATTGGGACTTTAATAGGGATTGTATTGAGCCTGTAGATTATTTTAAGTAGTATTGCCAACTTAACAATATTGTCTTTTAATCCATTAACACAGGATGATTTTCCATTTATTTATGTCTTCTTTAATTTCTTGCCACAATATCTTATAGTTTTCAGTATACAAGTCTTGTATCTCCTTTGTTAAATTTATCACCTTGTATTCTAGTATTTTATAATAAAAGTGTTAAATAACACTTTTATAGAAAGAATTTATTTTTAGTTTTATTTCTGAATTATTTATTGTCAGTATATAGAAATACAACTGATTTTTGTGTGTTGATTTTGTATCCTGCAACTTTGCTAAATGTATTAGTTTACATTTGCTTTTGGTTTTTATTTTTTCCCTTCATCAAGACAAAGAACAAAGCTAATTTTCTTTGATGATAACCTTTACAAGAGATACTTATTGGTTTTATTTTGTTTCTCACTAACCACTTAAATGAGCAAACTTTTGAAATCCCAGCTTTATTTGAAGTTCTAACCCAGTTCTCTCTTTGGAGGCCTTAGGTTTTATCGCTTCCTAACACATGTAGTTTATTAATATCAAAGCTCCTGTTCAGATAATTCTGGAAATTACCTCTAGTTCAGCCAGCACTCTTTGCTCTGGACTCATGTTTTGGCTTAACTTGACCTTTCTTGCCAACTCAGCAATATAAGCATGGCTGTGTTTTGCACACATGTGTGTATTTTCTTCAATATGTTAAACGTTTCTCAATAGATTGGTTTTAGAGGATGTGTGTCCCACTGTATTGCCAGAAATGAAAGTCTCTTATAGAAGGTATTTACGGGAATTAAGAGAGACTATATATATATATATAAGAAGCATAAGATGAGCCTTGTTACACCAATACTCATCAGATGTCAGTTTACTTTTGTGTATATTGTTACAAATGTGCAAGGATGCCCAATAATGTATCACTGCTTATTGTAACTGGGAAATATGAGTAACTTGAAACTGCCAGTGTGGGAAACAGTATAAACATGCATTCCTGCTTGAGATGCATGATTTCACTAGAAGTAGCCCCTCAAACCTCACTGCATCACTGCTCACCTTCATAAAATGGCTCGCTAAGAGGATGGCAAGAACAGTGATAAGAACATTGCATTATTTTTGGTATATCTTTTAAAAATGATCACTCTGGTTTACCATTTTCAATTCATATATTTTACTGTTGTCCATTAATTAGTGTCAAAGCAAAATCGACTAGAAGTTACCTAAAGCCAAGTTGAAGTATATTACTGTCCTGGATTCCTACAGGTAAAAGCACGGCAACTCTTAAGAGCAGAATTAAGTTCTAAGGAAAACCCCACAAAACGTCTATTCATGGGAAAGCTTAGCCTACACCAGCACAGCGGAAGTCCAAGACAGATGGAATTTCATTACGAAAATGATTAAAGCAGGACTTAAAGTGAATTGAACCTCTATTCTGAAAAGTAAAGACGCTGTTGAATCAGACTGCAGATACCATTACTTATTGATCCAGCCCATGAATTGATTATCTTCTGTCGGTTTAACCCTGACTTCTATCTACCGAAAGCCTGAGAAAGATTTTTCTATAGTTAAAATGCTTTTCATTCAGCATAACTAGCTATTTAACTGTTTATCTACATGCTTTATATAGTAAATTTTAAATGTGTCAAGATATATTTAGCAAACATATCAATTAGATTACAATGCTGAGTAAAGCAATTTTATTTGATGTTTGATAAAATGCTCAGATAAGCAATTACACCCTTTTAAAAAACAAATTTTAGGCATAAACTTGTTCCGTCCTCTTACTACTTTTTTTTCACACTAGCAACACATGCTAGTGCTTTTGGATTTGACACATTTGGGGCTTTTTTTTGCTTTCAAAGTAAGTCTTGCTATTACTACAGTTTGGGTCAGGCTTATTGTACATGAATGCAATAGTTATATCATTATATTATAAGCAGCTAATTGTACTGCTTGTACTAATGAATTATTCATGCCATAATCACATAAATTCACTCCACGCTGATGCTTTATTTTGCATACTAATTTGAACATAGTGCATTTTTCACATTTTGATCTAGAGATGATCTCCGATAATGACCTGTTTGTGGATATAGGGTTTTACATTGACCTTAATATTTTTCTTTTCTCTAAACACTGCTCCATAATGTGTACATTTCATCAGGGTGGTGTAGGTCATTCAGAGTCAGGGCCCGGCTAATAATTTCTTTTAAGGCCCTCTAATTATTGCTCATTAACAGAATTTCCAAGATAATCTTTCCAACACAGAGCATTGCGTTACCAGGGTCTTCCAAATAGTAGATGTTCTGCCTTTTGTCTTCTCCTTCTAACTCATACTTTCCAAACTAATGACTCTCCCTTGTCTTGCCCAGTCTCTGGACTTTTCACTGAATTACTCTTTTCTAACTTACACCCTTATCCGTTCATGCCGACAAATCCCTTATAGATAAGCCTAGAGTTTTATATGTGGAGCAATGACACCATTGGCCAGTGGCTGGGTAACCTAATGGTCTCCCTGATTCATCTTTCTCACTTCAAGCCCTCTTACTGTTTTCAGATTAGTTCTTCTATAGCCACTAACTAAAGCTTGTGCTTCCACTGCAACAGAATCTTCTATGGTTTATTACTCATTACCCACACTAAAACATCTCTGTTTAGCTTTCAAATCCTCCCTAAAGCATCTACCCTTCTAGTGATCTTATTTCATTTCTCCCTCCAGTGAGCCTAGTTTACTTATTGCTCTAGAAACAGAAAGTTTATACCACTACCTACACCTTTCTTTATCCTATCTGCAAATTCCTGTTTACTTTCACCTGTGACACACTTGCCATTGTCTCAAGACTCAGTACAAGTGCAGTTTGGTTTGTAAAGCCTTCTTGGACAGTCACAATCATTAGTGATGTTCTCTAATTCCTTTTACCACTTGCCAATGCTTCAGCACTTCATTATACACTTCTTTATATTTTGTGTTTAGTCTTGTTTCACGTGTTTTAATTTTACCTTCCCAATAGGATTATAATTTTTGGACAGTCTGAACAATACTGTATATTATCTATTTATCCCTCTGTAGGGTTGAAAAACTTCTTATTGCCTAGCAAAATCTAACACATCTTAAGTGTTAATAAGCATTTATTTTATTTGACTCATTATTAATGCCTGACATGGCAGGTGTTGACATGTACATAATACCATTAAAGAGGGTCCAAAGGACCACGTTATATTTCATGTTGTGGGTGGTACTTTAAGCAAACATATTTATCATAAAATGGAATAGCAATTTTTCTTTCTGAAAGTCTGAAGCTGAAAAATCATTTGACCTAGCTCTCATGAATTGGAAATATCTAAACCAACCTTTAGGATGAGAGGATCATTTGGCTGCACTGTCTGCTATCCGTTTGATTTCTGGGTGGAATTAGTTCATCTGGCTTGCTGGCCAGCTGTCCTATTCATTCCTGGATGCTGAAATCGTGAAATAAAATTGAGACGATGAGCATCCCATTTGAAGAAGAAGGAACATTCTACAGTCGAGAATATAAAAGGAGCTCCACCTTCTCTCTACCATATTTTAGGAAACAATAGCAAAAATCAGTATTTCTACACACTAAAAGTAGTGTCTATGCTTAACTATTACACAGATTTGCAAGGTTTTTATTTTTAAATCCTTGGATTTCATTGCCTTAAATTAACGAAAAGATGATTTTAAAATAGTGAAGTTTCCTTGGAGATATGCAAGAGCTAGACTGCAAATTCCATCCAGGGAAATGAGAGATCGTGTCTACCTTATTTCTAATGTGTCCCCAGAGGACAGCACAGTGTCTAGCATCTAGCAGATGTTCGGTAAACCTTCCTGGATACGTCAATGAATAAACACATGAGATAATAAGTGTTCACAATAAGTCCGAGCATTGTGGACTCCACCTACCAGTTAAGTATAAAGATAGTCTCATAGATATTAATATCCTACATGTATTGTTCCTAAACTATCCTTCTGTTTAACTGTAGGAAGTCAAGTGTTTTGTAGTTTCCCTACCCAAGTATTCTAACATCTCCGGGGGCACTTGTTAGTCTTTGTTGCTTGCTGCTAGGGCTAGCAACCCAGAACTCGCCAATCTTTGGCCCTTGGATTCATGGGAGAACTGTTCCAAGGTTAAAATATTGTTTTCATAGCCACTGCTGTTATGGCCACAAGGGGAATCTCACATGCAGCATGCCAGTGAAACTGGGCCTGTGCCTCTGTCATGAAGGTGGAGCGTCATTGGGTGGTAGAAATGATGCCTATCCTACATTAGGCTTAGCTAGTGCTTCTAATGGCAATTTCGGTTGAGTCTCAAGGAATAGGCATCCAGTACCTCACACTCTCATTCATCCCTATAGAGAATGAGCCAGAATTCTAAAGCTCCAGGCACTAACACCAAGGCCTCTTCCAGGCTAAGACTCTCCTCTCATTGCCATCCTTCCTGCCTGCACCACATGGAGGTTCTTGCATTTTCCATGTCACTGAAATCAGAACTAGCACTGCCTAAAATGCAAGATATTTCTTATTCTGGAAAATCTGCCATGCTTAGAATGTAATTCAGATAAAACCCTCACTGCCACCCTTGCAAAGTGAGAGAAACAGTGTTCCTTCTCTAGTATACTCAGTCAGGGCTCCTAGAACAAAGCTTCTTCAGTTCCAAATGTTATCTTATTTTCTTTGATGAATCATTCAACTACCAGGTGAAATAAGGTTGTTTGGTCCAATTCCTGTAATCACCTGGCAAACTATACCCACATCCGTTAACCCCCTCCCCACCCAGGACTTATTGCTGACTCCAGACCACTGGATTATGCGACTTTTCTTTGGTGAGTTCCTTCTTATTGTTCCCTTTCCTTTGTCCTCAGAGATCACTCTCTCCCACCTCCAAAACATCAGATATGGCTGAACCTTTCTGGTGAGTGGGTTGAAGTCTTTCTTTTCTCCTCTTAGATCCTACACAAAGGAGTGATTACAAAGGTGAGTTATGAATGCAAAAATCTTAATAAAATACCAGCAAACCAAAACCAGCACTACATCAAAAAGCTTATCCACCAAGATCAAATCGGCTTCATCCCTGGGATGCAAAGCTGGTTCAACATATGCAAATGAATAAACATAATCCTAAACAGAATCAATAATAAAAACCACATGATTATCTCAATAGATGCAGAAAAGTCCTTCAATAAAATTCAACATCCCTTGGTGTTAAAAACTCTCAATAAACTAGGTATTGATGGAACAAATATCAAAATAATAAGAGCCATTTATGACAAACCCACAGCCAATATCATATTGAATGGGCAAAAGCTGGAAGTATTCTCTTTGAATCCTGGCACAAGACAGGGATGCCCTCTCTCATTGCTCCTATTCAACATAGTATTGCAAGTTCTGGCCAGGGCAATCAGGCAAGAGAAAGAAGGTATTCAAATAGGAAGAGAAGAAGTCAAATCATCTCTGTTTGCAGACAACATGATTCTATATTTATAAAACCCTATTGTTTCAGTCCAAAAACTCCTCAAGCAGATAAGCAACTCCAGCAAAGTCTCAGGATATGAAATCAATGTGCAAAAATCACAAACATTCCTATACACCAACAATAGACAAGCAGAGAGTCAAATCATGAATGAACTCCCATTCACAATTGCTACAAAGATAATAAAATACCTAGGAATACAGCTAACAAAAGACATGAACGACCTCTTCAAGGAGAACTGCAAACTACTTCTTAAGGATATAAGAGAGGATACAAACAAATGGAAAAACATTGCATCCTCATGAATAGGAAGAATCAATATCATGAAAATGTCCATACTGCCCAAAGTATTTGAAAGATTCAATACTACTCCCATCAAACTACCATTGACGGTCTTCTCAGAATTAGAAAAAAACTACTTTAAATTTCATATGGAACCAAAAAAGAGCCCTTATAGCCAAGACAATCCTAAGCAAAATGAACAAAGTCGGAAGCATCATGCTACCTGACTTCAAACTATACTACAAGGCTACAGTAACCAAAACAGCATGGTATTGGTACCAAAACAGACATATGGACCAATGGAACAGAACAGGGACCTCAGAAATAATACCACACATCTACAACCATCTGATCTTTGACAAACCAGACAAAACAATCGATGGGGAAAAGATTCCCTATTTAATAAATGGTGCTGGGAAAACTAGCTGGCCATATGCAGAAAACTGAAACTGGACCCCTTCCTTTTATCTTATACAAAAGCTAACTCAAGATGGATTGAAGACTTAAATGTAAAACCCAAAACCACAAAAACGTTAGAAGGAAACCTAGGCAATACCATTCAGGACATAGACCTCGGCAAAGGTTTCATGATGAAAATGCCAAAAGCAATTGCAACAAAACCCAAAATTGACAAATGGGATCTAATTAAATTAAAGAGCTTTTACACAGCAAAACACACTATCATCACAGTGAACAGGCAACCTACAGAATGGGAGAAAACTTTTGTAATCTACCCATCTGACAAACATCTGATATCCAGAATCTACAAGGAACTTAAACAAATTTACAAGAAAACAAACAAACAACACCATCAAAAAGTGAGCAAAGGATATGAGCAAACACTTCCCAAAAGAAGACATTTATGCAGCCAACAAACATATTTTAAAAAGCTTAACATCATTGATCATTAGAGAAATGCAAATCAAAACCACAATGAGATATCATCTCATGCCAGTCAGAATGGTGATTATTAAAAAGCCAAGAAACAATAGATGCTGGCGAGGTTGTGGAGAAATGGAAACACTTTTACGTTGTTGGTGAGAATGTAAATTAGTTCAACCATTGTGAAAGACAGTATGGCAATTCTTCAAGGATCTAGAACCAGAAATACCATTTGACCCAGCAATCCCATTCCTGGGTAGATACCCAAAGGAATATAAATCGTTCTACTATAAAGCACATATATATGTATGTTTATTGCAGCACTATTTTCAATAGCAAAGACAGAACCAATCCAAATGTCCATCAGTGATAGGCTGGATAAAGAAAATGTGGTACATATACACCATGGAATACTATGCAACCATAAAATGGAATGAGATAATGTCCTTTGTAGGGACATGGATGAAGCTGGAAGCCATTATCCTCAGCAAGTTAACACAGAAACAGAAAACCAAGTGGAAGTTGAACAATGAGAACACATGGACACAGGGAGGGAAACAAGGTTGATAGATGCAGCAAACCACAATGGCACATGGGTACCTATGTAACAAACCTGCACATTCTGCACATTTATCCCATAACTTAAAGTAAAATTTTTTAAAAAGTGAGTGAAAAGATACTATGATTTGAATATTTGTATCTCCTCCAAAGTTCACGTTGGAACTTCAACTCCAGTGTGATAGTACTGTATTAAGAGGTGGGATCTTTAAGAAGTGATATGGTTTGGCTGTGTCCTCACCCAAATCTCATCTTGAATTGTAGCTCCCATAATTCCCACATGTTGTAGGAGGGACCTGGTGGTGGACAATTGAATACTCAATACCCATGGGAACAGTTTCCCCCATACTGTTCTCACAGTAGTGAATAAGTCTCATGAGATCTGATGGTTTTATAAGGGGAAACCCCTTTCGCTTGGTTCTCATTCTCTCTCTTGCCTGCTGCCATGTAAGACATGCCTTTCACCTTCCACCATGATTGTGAGGCCTCCCCAGTCACGGGAAACTGTGAGTCCAGTAAACCTCTTTTTCTTTTTGATTTACCCAGTTTTGGTTATGTCTTTTTCAGCAGTGTGAAAACGGACTAATACAGAGGGTGATTAAGTCCTGAGGGCAGAACCATCATGAATGCGATTAGTGATCAGATAAAAGTGCTGGAAGGGACTAGCTAGGCCGATTTTGCCCTTCTATCTCTTCCACTAGGTGAGGACACACAGTTGTCCCTTTTTGCTCTTCCCCCTTCCGCCACGTGAGGCTGTCACTGTGAGAGGATGCCATCAGTGGAACTAGCCCTCAGCAGATGCCAACTCTGCTGGCACCTTGATCTTAGGCTTTCCAACCTATAGAACTGTGAGAAAATAAATTTCTGCTATTTATAAATTACCTAGTATCCAGTATTTTGTTATACTAGTACAAACAGACTAAGACAGTCACCTACTATAAAATGCCAGCGTTCTGCTATTTTAAAAGTAAATATGAAGCAAAATGCACAAGACACTTTGTAATGTTCAGGTCCATGATTTGAGAATACTCAAATAGCATAGGCATGCTGGTGAGAACTTCAGTGACAGATACTACTGTTCACTGTACAGTACATCTCAGACGGTCTCTGCATTACAGGGAAGAGGTGGTTGCTGGGAGGCTTAGTGTCTTGGATATTTTGTGTTGCTATAACAGAGTACCTGAGTCTGGATAATTTATGAAGAAAACAGGTTTAGTTAGTTCACAGTTTTGCAGGCTGAGAAATTCAAAAGCATGGCCCTGGCTTCCAGTGAGGGTTTGGTGCTGCATCATAACGTGGTATAGATCAAAGTGGAAGCAAACACGTGCAAAGAAGCAAAACCCAAGAGACCTCTTTGCTTTTTTAACAACCCACTCTCACAAGAACTAATTCATTCCCACAGGAACTAATCCAGCCTGGCCAGAGCAAGAACTCGTTCACTAACATGAGAACAGCACCAAACCATTCATGAGAAACTTGCCCCCGGTGACCCAAGCACCACCCAGCAGGTTTCACCTCCCAACACTGCCAGGTTAGGGATTAAATTTCAACGTGAGTTTTGGGGAAGACAAACTGAAACAATAGCAAAAAGGTCAGCTGTAGATCTACCTATTTTATCTTTTTTGTTTCAAATTGAAAGCTATATAATGATATTGATATAACATATATTTTTAAATATTAATTTGATGTTACTCCAATATAACTCCAGAATTTTCCAAATAAGGCAATGGGTGACCTTTGTAACATTTTTGAACGGCATTTTTTTTTTGTTGTTTAAAATAATTGTTTCTACTATGTTTCAATCCATGCTTATACATATCTTTTATTTAACACTTATAGGACATTTTATTTCATTTAGTCATTTTATCTTTCATTGAAGATGAACTTACATGAAACCTGTGTAGTATTGGCCAAACTTTATTTTTAGGTGATATCAGGTTATAGCACTTTTCCTTCACCCAGAGTGGAGAAAAATAAGTAGTGGCTATTTTCAGAGGAAAGATAAATGTATGCAAAATATCAGTGCCATGGATGCAAGACCTCTATTTATTAGCTCTCGGGTAACTTAAGAGGTTAGAGACTGAAGAGAAAAACCATCCTCTATATATGGCTTTGGGAATTTGGCAAGAGGTGAAAGGAACATTGTAAGATTAAGGACTGCAGAGTAACTTAACAAGCCTTATGATATGTAGAAGCAAAGGAAGAAAGGAGGGAACACGTGAATGATGCAGTCCAGGATTTACCACAAGCAGCAGGAATTGATTGTTCATATGTGTGTCGCTCTAATTTCCAGATATCTTAGTGTCTAACAGCAATGACATCCCAAAAGAACTGCAATGATGATGTTTATTGGGTAACCACTGTTCCAGGCCAGATATTTTTGCATATGTCACCTCATTTAAGCCTCATAAATCCTCAGGTATCACCACTCTTTTGTTCAGATACTGGAACTGGAGCTCAGAGCATTTAAGGGATTTCTGTACAGTCTGAAAAATAAGGATCGGACGTGAAATTCTAATCCAGGACAAACTGTTAACTATGCCTTCTTTGACTTTAAGAGAAGAGAATAACTCAGAATTTTAGACATTGAATAGGCAATAAAACCTCTAAATTCTCCAATTCTGTACAGGTATTTTCTAAAAAGCATCATAATCACTGCCGTCATGGGGAAGAAATGTAGATCAATCATCTCAGTGCACTTGGCTTAGTGCTAGCAGTAGCTTTAAAGGCATTAATAGACAAATTTCCTTGACTATGGTTTTAGAATCACTAAAAAAGCATTGAGAAAAGTTATTTTCTGGGTAACTTTCCCCCTAATTTTGAAACTTAACCTTTATTGGAAGCCTCCAAAACTTTCTGTTCAAATCCTTATGATTTAGATTATGAACTTAAGGTGGAAATAATTGTTTCTTATCAAATCATAATGATCCTCTCTATCTATTCACACATATATATTTGACCTCAATTTAATTGTCTTAGAATGAGGTTCTGCATTTATGTTAAGATATTTCATTTATTTAAAGTAGATTATTCCATCACCAAACATGTCTTCTGTTTCAACTGAACCACAGCCAAGTAGGAAGTGAATTCTATGCAACTGAACTGAGCCTCTCTGGCCAGCCTTGTGTGAACTGAGCCTCTCTGGCCAGCCTTGTGTGAACTGAGCCTCTCTGGCCAGC
>NW_012102865.1:390250-420251 GCF_000951045.1 Mandrillus leucophaeus
GCCTTGTGTGAACTGAGCCTCTCTGGCCAGCCTTGTGTGAACTGAGCCTCTCTGGCCAGCTTTGTGTGAACTGAGCCTCTCTGGCCAGCCTTGTGAGTAACGAGAAAAGAGTAGAAGAGGGAGGGGAAGAGTTTGATGACGGTGATTTGGTGCCTGGAATAGATGGGGTAAAATTGTCAGACTTAGTAAATAAAAATACAGAACACTTGGCTACATTTGAATTTCAGATAGAACAAGGCACAGTTTTTTAGTACAAGGATGTTTCAAATATTGCATGAGACATCCTTATATTTTAAAATCACCCATTGTTTATTTAAACTCATATTTAACTGGGTGTCCTATATTTCATCTGGCAACCCTAGATGAAGGCTCACACAGAACAAACATAACTAGCATTGGGTTCCAATTGCCACGTGTCCTTTATGCGCAGATTGGCAGGCTTCTCCTGGGGTAAAGTAGAGGCTTAAAATTGAGGCCGCTTTTGCTCACTGCTTAATAGTGACAAGCTATTGATAGCCGGGCATTGCCAAATTCTCATTAGTTGCTAAAAGTCAGGAACTACATTTAGAAAAAAGCGGCTCACTTATGGAGAGGTCATCTCTCCAATAACCTCAAGTACCAGGAACACAGCTGAAGCCCAGGAAGCAAGGGAAAAAAGGCCTCTGAGGACTCAAAATAGAAACCATGTGCTAAAGCTCATGCTCTTTCTCTGAGAAGAGGCCCTCAGACTTGCACTCAGTGTAATTTGCTCTTCTTTTAGACACCGTGCAAACAAGTTTGGTTGTCTGGTTTCCCACCCAATAGAGATAGAAAGCAGGAAATTGCAAAGTGGGCAGGATGGCTATGCAGACCAGGGGTCCGCCTTGTGGCAGACAATCTGGTAAAAACACGTGCACACACATACACACACACATACACTCCACTATATGCAACAATTCCCATAAAAATTCAGAAGAAACTGTACCAAAATGGAATTTGTGGTTATTTTCTAGTAATGAGCTTACAAGTGGTCTTATTTTCTGCTTACACTTTTGAAATATTAGCTAAACTTTTTACAAGCATGTTTATGATCAGAAGAGGCAATACAGATATTTTCAATAAAAGAAAATTTAAAAATTATTTCTTGATTCTCTCAGGAGAGCTCTGTTCACACCTCTATTAAAAGCATTTCCCAAATGGTAACTATATGCCAGACATTTATTTGTCTTTCTCCTTTACTGACTTGTAAATTTTTGACAGCAGAGTTAGTGCCTTTGTAGCCTTGTAGCCTCAGTTATCAGCATCATCTCTAGCACACCAGTGCCCAATAAATATTTGTTGAGTATGGAATGAAAGTCAAAATGCATAGTATTTCTATGGCCATCTAGACATGGAATTCTCCACACCTCAGAATCCCAGGGACAGTGCTCCACTGTGGTCTGCTTTGCCATTTGACTAGGATAGAAGTCTACCCTAAGTCCACAATACGAACCAGAATTAAGATTGCATTCTCTGTTTTTAAAAGCACAGAAGAATTTATTCTGGCAAAGTTTCTTTTGAAATGGTTAGCATCTTTTAAAGTTTTGGCTTAAAGGAATGAGTATAAGAAATTTTGAGAATTCTCTTACTTTTAGTCATTTATTGAAAAATCTGACTGTATCTGGTAATGGAGGATCACAGGCTAAAGATATGGGACATGTTCTCAGAGTTGCACTATGGAGGTAAAACGCAATCTGTAAAATATTGGCTGCAGAATAAGACCATGAACAGGTTCTAGAAGAAGAAATGAGAGACCCCTATATATAATGATTTATGTGGCATCTTTACAAAGCTATAAAGCATGTGCATCTTTGCAAATAAATAAAAATGTGAAAAACGCCAAAGCTCTACTTTCCTTGTAACCAGTTTCCTTAACGACCCCCTCTTCTCAGTGCCACACAGGGGGATTGAGTGTGGTCTTAAAATTCTACTCTTTTTCAACCCAAACGAAGATTAATTCAATTCATTCAGAAGAAAGAGAAATGACTGGATTCCATTTACAAATGCTAAGTAGAAAAAGAGTAGAATTTTAGTCTGGGTGCGGTGGCTCACGCCTGTAATCCCAGCACTTTGAGAGGCCGAGGTGGGAGGATCACAAGGTCAGGAGTTCGAAACCAGCCTGGCCAATACGGTGAAACTCCGTTTCCACTAAAAATATAAAAATTAGCTGAGCGTGGTGGTGTGCACCTGCAATCCCAGCTACTTGGGAGGCTGAGGCAGGAGAATTGCTTGAACCCAGGAGGCAGAGATTGCAGTGAGCTGAGATGGTGCCACTGCACTCTAGCCTGAGCAATAGAGCAAGACTCTGTTAAAAAAAAAAAAAACAAAACTATGACTGTTTAATCAGAAAGAAATATATGAGTTGCTGAACAGTGGATATCATGGCAGAGATGTGTGACAATACTGAATAGGATGATTCACCGTCTATTATTTATGTTTTATAAATGATTTCAAAGCACATTTTAGTAACTTGGAAGGGATTCTCAAAGTGGAACAACGGTGTTGCCTTCCCACCATCTTATTATTAGGAAATGATTTCCCAGCTTGCCCACAAATGCATCAGGGCCTGCCAGCAGAACCCCTTTACCCTAAAAAGCAGCTATTCAAAATTAAAATGCACATGAGGACATTTTTCACTACCGTCAACATGGGTATCAGTATTGATGAACAGGGTTAAGCATTGGTAACTTAATGCAGAGATACATTTGTACTTTAACCATTGAATTTGGCTCCTTTTCCACATCTGTAAAATGTTAAATAGAATGATAAAGTTACCTGATTTGTCTTTCATCTCTTTTCTTTCTCTACTCCTTGAAGGTAATGCCGAGGAAACACACACACACACACACACACACACACACATACAGAGAAAAGTAAGTCCAAAGCAGGCAGCAGGAAAAAGAAAGAAAAGGTGACAAATAAATGATTAATCCCTGGAAAATTTAAATTTAATAGTGAATATGGACAACTTTCAGCTTATAAAAGAAAAACATCCCTTGTGCAGCAAGCCTAAGATACTCAATTGTAAGAGGTGGTAAGGCTGCAAGCCTAATAAATAACTCTAGGAAAAGTTTTAAAACATTGTTTTGATTTTTTAGATATCTAGACCAATGTGTTTTTAAAAAGTAGAAATAATGGAATAAATTCCTAATATTTCAAAGAAGATGTCAAAAAGATAGTGAAGCCTTCCTAAATCACCAACTTCTATGTCACTCCTTAGACATAATCATCTTTTTGTATCCCACGTGAAAATCTTTGGCTGTGAAGTGACTATACAGTGCTGTTCCTGCCCAAGTCACCACTGAACTGAGAAGGCTGATAGGCCACTGCTCAGGGGGCAGTTAATGATGTTACATAAGAAGCATGGCGCCCAAGTTTCTAACCAACAGTGAATCGGCTTGTTAATTACATGCTGAGCAGTGAGTGACTTTTGCTACCAAAGGGGATTTAAAGAACCCTTTCCACACTGCTCCAGAGATGTGAATGCTGAGCTTACAGCCATGCAATGAAGTATATGTAGCACTCAGTATCACACAGCTTCACATAGTACTCTAAGAAATAGTGAAGGAAAACAAATCCTCCATAAAAATCAAGTAAAACTATAAATAATTAAAAATTGCATTTGGAATAAATGCACATGAACACTAAGTCTAATTAGCAATAAGGTCTTTACACACACACACACACACACACACTCCAAGGCAGACTTTGTAAGACAACGAATAATTTTTTTAAAATGCTGTTCCCTACAATAATGCTGATTAAAGATTGCTACCAGCTTCTTACCCCAGAGAAAGTGGAGAGTCAAACTCTGATGCCCATATTTGCCCATCTCATGTCCAAGAAATTATGGTAATTTGTGAATCAGTCACTACTAACAAACCCATTTGTCCTCTTCATAAAGCCTGGAGCTGAAGAATCTGCTGTTAGGATTCAATGGACAGATAATGTAGAAAAACAGACCCAATGAATATTCGCTGAATGAACGAACTTTGGATTTAGAAAGCCTTCTATACCAGATGGATGTTTCTGATGTTCTGAATGGAGAAAAACAAGTAAAGAGTGATCCTTAAAGTTTCCCCTTGTGATAGAGCTTATTTCTCTTTAGATGTGCTACATACTATACTATGTTCTTCACATTCAAGATGAAACAGGATAAACGTCCTAACAAACTTCACCTCTCTGGCCTTGACCTTTTAGATATATTTTGGTTCTGGTCTTGGCTTTTGGATAAGGATCTATATAGAGTTCATCCCTCACAGCCAGTTCAATCTGGCTGAACATTATGTCCAGTAGAGGGCTCCCTGAGAGACTGATTTGGCTTAGAAGTCCTTTTGACCCATTCTGTTGGCAAAGTTAAAGGCTCGGACAGGTCCATCCTGATCCTTTCAGCTACTTCAAACCTCCTATGCCCCTGAAGTGTTCTCTCACTTTTTTTTTCTTTTTTTTCCAGAGTCCTTTTGAGCAGGGATAATTAGCAGGTGTATTAGTTTCTGAGGACTGTCATAACGAATTACAAACTGGTGGCTCAAGATTACAGAAAATCATTCTTTTATATTTGTGGAGGCAAGAGTCTGAAATCAAGGTGTCAACAGGTTTTCAAAGACTCTGGGGGAGAATAGACAAGAATCTTGTCTATTCCAGATTTTTAACTTGTAGCTACGTAACTCCAATTTCTGCCTCTGTCTTCGTATGATCCCTCCCCTGTGTGTTCTCCCTTTCTATGTATCAGGACATTTTTCATTGAATTTAGGGCCAATCAAGATAATTCCAGATGATCTCATCTTGAGATCCTTGACTTAATTATCTCTGCAAAGATCCCTTTTGCAAATAAGGTCACATTCCCAGGTTCGAGGTGGACATATCTTATGTGGAAACCATCATTCCATTCACTACAGCGAGTGACTCATCTTCAGATTTGAAGAGGTAAATAATTTGTGGTATTACATTTGGTACTCTAAACATTTATTTTAAATATTCTGCTTACCTTAACTTTATGTCTATTTTTTAAGTTATCCCTTTAACTTATTATTATTGTCTTCATTGGTAGTTCTTCTAGACCAAAGTTTTTCAGTCACGGCATGATTGACATTTGGGGCTGGATAATTCTTTCTTGTGGGAGGATTTGCTGTTCATTGTATTGTGTTTAGCAGCATCCCTGGCCTCCACTCCCCAGGTGCCAGTAGCATTCCATCAGTTGTGTCAATAAAACATGCCTCTAGAATTCCCAAATGTCCCTGGGATCAGGAAATTGTTCTTGGTTAGAAACCACTGGTCTACTTTCTAGATGGGATTATCAGAAATTACACTGAAACACTACAATTCAGCTAAATAATAACTTCGATTTCTATGGCTAAAACTTGTGCTCTGAAAATATTATGAAAATGTTTTATTTTATTTCAGTTCAGAATAATGAGTTAATGGAACATTTTCCCAGGGTACACGTAATTTTCAATGGCCCAGTCTCTACTCACTTAGCAAGTGGTAAGAAAAGAGTCTATCTTAGTTCATGCTCTCCCATTTACTTACCTGTTATTCAAAAACAGGCAGAAATCTGCTCATTTCAACCAGATAGGCAAAAGTGAATTTCTTCATAACAGGGTTTGGCAGAGAAATACATATGATATCCATTAATGAAGTAAAATTGCAGAAAAACCACTTCTGTATACAAAGATAAAAAATATCAACGATTCACCTTTATTGCCATTAGGATCAACATGGAACACTGAAACAGTGGTTTTATTATTAATTCAGAAACATCCAACCCACTTATGAGTTAAAGCAAGATATTAGGCACAGATCTATGAGCTATTAATATTGTCTGTTTTAATAAAACATATCAGAATGTACATTAACAAAAGTTGGCTTCAAGGTTGTAGACACCTTAGTAAGCTAGACAATTTAGTAAACTCCAAAATTGTCATTGCCCCATTCTCCAACCATTTTAAATGTTTTAGACCTGAAATAAAGGCCATCCTGAGTCTCAGCAAGAACTCATTTTTGTTTAGAATTATATCTTATTTTGGCTAACCGGATTTTTATCTACCAAACTTGTTTCCAGCATTCAAATCCACATTTAAAAAGTTAATATGGCCAGGCACAGTGGCCCATGCCTGTAATCCCAACACTGGGAGGCTGAGGCGGGTGGGTCACTTGAGGTCAGGAGTTCAAGACCAGCCTGGCCAACATGGTGAAACCCTCTCTCTATTAAAAATACAAAAATTAGCTGGGCATGGTGGCGATCACCCGTAATTCTAGCTGTTCGGGAGGCTGAGTCATGAGAATTGCTTGAACCTAGGTGGCAGAGGTTGCAGTGAGCCAAGATCATGCCACTGCACTCTAGCCTGGGCAACACAGTGAGACTCCATCTCAAAAATAAATTAATCAATTAAAATAATAAAATAATAAAATAAAATGAAAGTTTAATGTTACTACCATCAGAAATATTTTTAAGATTCCCAGTTTTCCAAGACAATTTAAAAAGATAAAGCAAAAATATTTTGAGTAATGATAGCATCTGTGCCATAAATATAAGGTCTCTCAAGGTAACCACTCTGAGAAGGACAATAAGCATTTGGATTTATAAATGTTGGTACTTTAATAAATTGCATTACTTTACAGATCCAATCTATAGATGACCCATTAGCTAAACATTCTTTGAAAACAGAAATCAGATTTTTTTCTAGAGCTATAGCTAACAATACCAATTTCAAACAACAATTATAATAATTTGTTATGAGAGAAGATCTTTTTGAGCTATTAATCAACTTAATTGAGAGGTAGCATAGCATACTGAGTAAAACCAAGGGCTTAGTGGCCCAACTGCTAGGATGCAATTGTGACTCTGTCAGTTACCAACTGAGTGACCCTGGTTTTCTACTCTGGAAAATGGGCCTAATAATAGTAACAACCTCATTAAGTTGCTGTAAAGCTTGCGAGTTAATGCATATAAAGCATGAAGAATAGGGTCTAGTATGTAGTAGATATTCAACAAATGATTATTTCTGTGATTGTTTCACTTTTCTCATGTCTCTTTTTATTTGATATGATCCAATTCCCTAAAGACTTCATGTTAAGAAATAAAACATTTGACTCCAAAAACTTTTGGTAAGCTATGCTTTTTAGTCTCCTAGTTTGTCTTTATGGCTTTTGGGATCCATATCTTTCTTCTGCATTTTACAAGTTCTGCTTCAATCATATTTACTTTCATTATATATTAAGTCATATTGAGACTACACGATAATACATGACAATACATAAAAATTTGGTTAGCCCAGAGTAAAGAATTTAAAGTTATCATTGGACAGATAATAGAAAGGGGAGGAGGATTATTTTGTGTGACATAAGTCAAACATGGTGAAAACCATGTAATGCTCCCTCATAGAAGTAGGTTTTCACTAAGGGGCTGATGATATTTAAATTGTATGAAATGAATACTTTCCCTGGGATAGTTTTGACCACACTGTATTTATTTTTTTAATTCACAATATTTTTTGGATCAATTTTTAAGGTGGTGCTTAAGTGATTAATTTCTTAATCATGACATGCCTATCTACTCCAATGTAGGAAAAATCTTTTTATCTCTCAATATTCATAAATAATAAATGAAATGTAATTGAACTATTATAAATATTATTGATGACAGATGGAAACAAACTTCTGAGTTCATCTCTTCCTAATCCAAGAGAGATCGAAGAAAAATACATATACTATGTGGGAAATTACAATTCAAGTATTAGAACTTCTTTGTTTAGTTAGTTATTTGCCTCAGGCAGGTGATAATTTTCAAACCTAGAAATGATTTATTTTAAATATTCAAAAATTAATATAGAAAATAAGGCTACTAAAATTTTCCAAACAATTTACAAAGAATTCTTAAGGAAGAAAAACAAACTTGAATGATCTGCTTCCTCATTACCATAAAAAGTTGTTTTGTGATGAACCCCTTTGATTCTAAGGGTAGCAATCAATGACAATTATTATCACAGGCAAAATTTCCAGAATGTAAGAAATGTTTCCTATTTCCTTAAGTGGTTTTAAAAAGATTCATCATGATCAAATATAATTTTAGTAAACTCTTAATTTCAGAATAACATAAGATGTCACAGTGAGAGAATATGCTGAAATCTTTTAATCTTACTTTTATGCATAAGAGTGCCTACAAAGCATCTTTAAGTCACCCTGAATTGGCATAAGGTATTGATGATTTGGGGTATGTGGTTGGATGCTACCTTAACATGGTGACAAAGATATAGAGAAGATAAAGAAAGAAAATGGAAAATGGAAAAATTCCACCATTTGTACATAAAAAGCATGAGGCTACATATGTTGTCTCTATGCATTGTTCTTCTCTCCAAGGCTCCGGGAAGGAAAAGGGATAAAAATGATCCTTCTTTCCCAGGCCTGTACTGTACCACTGCCCTTCAATATTCTCCCGTTTGGCTGAGTTTATCTAATTTAAAAAATGACACAGTGTTTACTTTACACACATTAAAAGGGAGTTATGTTTAAAACATATAAACTAAAATATCTAGAATATCTATAACTGAATAATAAAAGAAGACACAAAACCACATATAAAAAATATTAACAAAAAACTTGAGTAAACAACTCACCAAGGAAGAAATCCAAGCGGTAAGTAAGCACATGAAAAGATACCCAATACCACAAGTCATGAGGGAAATCCCAGTTAAAATCAAAGTAAGATATTACTACACTTATACTAGAGTGCATAAAACTTTAAAAGCTGAAAATACAAAGTACAGTAAAGGTGTGGAACATCTCGAACTCATACATTTTTCTGGTAGTAATGCAAACGTTATCATCACTTTGAAACGTAATTTGAAAAATAAGTACACACTTAACATATGATCAATCAATAGATCCTCTAAGTATTTACCTAAGAGTAATGAAAACCCATGTCCCCATAAAAACCTCTATGTGAATGTTCACAACCTTTTTACTCATAATTGCCTCAAACTGAAAACAACACGAATGTTCATCATTAGTGATGGGGTGAATGGATAAACTGTGATAACTCCGTTAAACAAAGTACCACTTAGACGCAAAACTAGGTGAACAACTGATGCAAAAACATGGATGAATCTCAAAAACATCATGCTAACTGAAGAAAGCCAGACACAAAAGCTTATACGCCATGTGATTCCAGTTACATGATTATCTGAGAAAAGCAAATTTAAAGGGACATAGATCAGAGATGTGATTGTCAGGGAGTTGGGTATGAAGGTAGAGAATGTGCTACAAAGAAGTATAAGGGAAATTTTTGGAGTGATGGAAATATTCTATGTATATCTTGATGATATTAATGGTTATACAAATACCTACATTCATCAAGATTTATAAAGCTACATGTTAAAAAAAATGGTGAATTTTAGCGTATGTGGATTGTATTTCAATAAAATCAACTAAAAAATCAATGCAATATATTTGAGATCACCCCGACGCATGGGATAGTTCATTCCAAACCTAAACTCACTGACACAGAACCAAGCCATGACCAGAGAACAGATGTAGATTATCATCATTTATTCCAGCTTCCCATAAAGTCCTTAGTATAACCATCCAAAACCTGATAATGCTATTCCACTTGATTTAAAAAATTGACAATTTCCCTAAGGTCACCGCATTAATCAGAATAGACCAGGTATACTATAGTAGTGTATTAGTTCATTCTCATGCTACTGTAAGGACATACCTGAGACTGGGTAGTTTATAAAGGAAAGTTTTAATTGACTCACAGTTCTGCAGGGCTGGGGAGGCCTCAGGAAACTTACAATCATGGCAGAAGGGGAAGCAAATACTTCCTTCTTCACAAGGCAGCAGGAGAGAGAATGAGAGGTTAGGGAAGGGGGAAGCCCCTTATAAAACCATCAGATCCTGTGAGAACTCACTCACTATCATGAGAACAGCGTGGGAAAAACTACCTTTATGATTCAATTATCTCCAACTGGTCCTACCCTTGACACATGGGAATTATTACAATTCAAGGTGAGATCTGGATGGGGACACGAAGCCAAATCATATCAAGTAGCAAACCCCAAACTTCAGCGGTTTAACATAGTCCACATTTATTTCTTGCTCATGTAAATTCCGCTGTGAGTTTCTGGTGACTCCCCAGGGTGTCTGTTGTCCATGCATTCACTCAGTGGTCCCAGATGAGTTACTTTCCACCATGCTAAAGTTGTATCGTCTATAGCGTGCACTTTCTCAGTCGATGCAGCAGGAAAAGAGAATGTTTACAGTAACAATTAAATGCTCTAGAGTGAAAGTGACAACACAACACGTGTCATTGCTTTTCACAAAACTTTACCAGGAGCTGGTTGCATAGTCCAGCTTAATTTAAAAGTCAAAGAAGTACAATTTCCCCTTTGTGCCAGGAAGATGAGGATAGCCAGCTTAGGATAAGCACCAGAAGTTACTAACACCGTTCTTTTTATTTTATTTCACAATATATTTTCTGCTGCTTCTTATTCAAATAAATATTCATGCACACTTATTCTTCTGAGCCATGAAGTAGCAATGTATTTCTAGGCAGAAGCAGTATGGTACCATGTTCTTGTTGGGAATATCGTCATTTAACCCTCAACACTGTTGCAGTGGGGTAAATTAAGCCTGCCGAGGGCTTAATGTTTTCTCCTAGGATTTCCTGTTGAGTTTTGGTGTCTAGAGACTGACGGGGATTAGCGTTGCACGCTCCCGCTTAGTCTTCTTGCATGTGGGAATTTGGGAGCAATTAATGTCATCTCTAATGACAGAGGAAATTAACTCTGTGTGTTAGCTATGTGGATAGAACATACTCAAAGGTTCAGATGGCAGTCTGAACTTCTGAACTTTCGGGAGCTAAATACACACTTAATTCTTTAGAGATTCCTGAAGACACAAATTAAAGAGGGTGAATTAAAAGAAAGAAATGCTTGCAGCTTTTCTAGGAGGAGCTTTGAAGTCACCACGAATGAGTCTGAGAATCTACACAGAATCTGTATCCTGTAGGAAGAGGAGTTAAGGTCAGATCATTGGTGAAGTGGAAGGTTCTAACGTGAGAGGCAGGTACTAACTGAGATGGTGGAAAGAGCGAAGCTGCTGGAAATGGGGGCAGTGGATTAATAGCGGGGGATGGATGTGGGACAAGCAGACGTGATCTCAATCATGAAATGTGCTTTTGGAGAGTGGTTTAGGTTTACGGGTCCTTAAATCTGTCCCAATTTATCCTTTTCTCATGGAAATAATGAGAGCACTATTTGTCTTTTGAATCCATTTTACAGAGTGAGTGCAACATTTAAGGTGGTCAAAAGAAGATCTTTTCCCATAAACTGAACTACCATGTTCTTTTCACTAATGATAACTCTAGTGAAAACAAAACAACAGCAAAATGTGTGTGTATGAATGAACGTGTGTGATCTGAGCACATGTAACACAAGTACAACTAGATATAAAATAGGCAAGCAGAAAAACCCTTCAGTGACCGTTTCCATTATGATGCAACATAGGAATGAGCTATAGTGTAACCTGTAGAAGCAGCAACATGTGGTACTTATTTCATCGCCTTTGCTCTACTGCATGCCAATGGCAGACAATGTTAAAGGAGCACAGCTCTCTGTTCTATGAAGCCCAGGCCAGGTCTCAGCATCCTTGTCAATCCAGCACTGGAAGTAGCCACTAAATAAACAAATAAACGATCAAATTTTGCACTCGATTTGAGAGCTACTTTCTATCAAACACCAGCAAAGGATTTCTGAATTTTGAACGGTGGTGAAAACTCTCTGGAGATTTTTTTTCTTTTCACTAAAAGCCTGGTAAGATTATGCATTTCCCTTTTGCTTGCTTTTCTTACTCTCCTCTGTCTTTTCTTGAAAAAAAAAAAAAAAAAAATTGTATTAAGCACTAACCACAACAACCTGCATGTGTCAGGTGCTGGAGATAAAATTGTGAACAAGGCACAGTGGGAAAATTCTAAGTAATGCCCAGCACTCATAACCAGTGACTTCTGGAAAGATTTTCCTCACTTTGCTGAAAGCTATAGGAACCCAGTTTCATCCCACCATGTGGCAATTTCTAGCCTTCTCTACCCCCAACATCCCAGTTAAAACTGTGTCATCTATTGCCTGGACTGCTGTAGGAGCCACCTGGGTAAATCTCTACATTCACTTGGATCCTATCCAATCCATTTTCTGCCCTGGAGCCAGAGCAATTTCATATTCTCCTGTTCTAAAACGCTCCACTGGATTTCCCCGACTCTTAAGACGGAAGCTAACACTGCTAACATGGCTGCCAAGGCCCTGTATAATTCGTTCCATACCTGTCAATCCAACTTCATCTACCACCCCTGTCTTTTTCACTGTCTGTTATCCAACCACAGTGCTCTTCCATTTCTCAAACTTACCCTTTCTGCCTTGCAGCTTTGTAGCCTGCAATACTATTTTCCCACTTCTCTTTCTAGTTAATTCTTCATCATCATTTAAATTTTAGTTCAGAAGTCACTTCACCTACTGCCCACCCAGCTACATTTTTATTAATCTCATGGTATCGCGTACCTTTCCTTCTTTCATCACATTTAATGATAATTCATGTTGTCTGTTTGATGATTTGATTAACCTCTGCCCGCTTCATTAGCCTATAAGCTCAGTGATGACATAATGATTGCAAGGAAAATGTCCGCTTTGATCTTGTGTGTTTGAGCATGTGTGTGTGTGCATGCACACGTGGGTGTCACATGTCTAGCACATAGTAGCTGCTCAACAAATACTAGTGGCATGAACGCAGGAGTAAATAACTCACTGGTTGCATGAATGAACCAATAAATTACTGTCTATTACTGTCCCCAGACCTTACAGTCGAATGGGAAATAGATAATAAATAGACAATTTGAAGAAAGTTTGATGAGTTCTGTGAGAAGACAAGTGTAGCGTGCTACAGGCAAACATAAGAGGGATACTGAATTCCAATTCGAAGAGGCCACTATAGTAGAGATGAAGAGGAATTATATAATCAAGAGTTACAATAGACATATTCACAGAAATGGAGCAGTTTCACATATCCAGCCCTTGCGGGGCTATGTATAGTAGTAAATAAGAACAGAAATACAAGCTGTGGAAATTCTGCTGCAAAGACTGTATTTTAAAGTCTGAACTCTAAATGGCTGCAAACAGAGGGAGACTGAGAATTATTCCAATTAGCACATCTGTCTTGACTCAATGAAGTGACTACACTGAGTCAAATCCACATAAAAACAGAGAACACAGAGGGAAGTCAACCCATGATAAAAAAAAAAAAAAAAATTCAAATAATGACACAGTAAGGGATCAGGGTCAAAACTGAAGATACCTTCCCCCTAAATGGTGCATAGCTAGAAAAGATTAGTAGGGGACGGGTACAGTGGCTCACACCTGTAATCCCAGCACTTTGGGAGGCCAAGGCGGGTGGATCACAAGGTCAAGAAATCGAGACCATCCTGGCCAACATGGTGAAACCTGTCTCTACTAAAAATACAAAAATTAGCCAGGCGTGGTGGCGAGTGCCTGTAGTCCCAGCTACTCAGGAGGCTGAGGCAGGAGAATCCTTGAATCCAGGTGATGGAGGCTGCAGTGAGCCAAGATCGTGCCACTGCACTCCAGCCAGGCGACAGAGTGAGACTGTGTCTCAAAACAAAAAAAGAACGTAGAAAAGATTAGTAGGGGACCCAGGGATCTCATTTTAGTTAAAGCTGAGCACTGTTTCTGGGCATTTCATACATGTATGCATAGATATGCTTTATATACCTAATAGAATAAATTAAATATAGTTTATTGTAAATTACAGATTGGTCATTCTGAAGTAATACTCTTTATTGCCGTTGCGAAGTCTCAATTAAAAAAAAATTAGTTACTGTTAAACATATATTCGGACACAAACAAATCCAAACAGCATATGCAGTTCAACTCCTGAGATCCAAGCCAAGCAGCTCACATTAGATGACTGTGCTTGAACAAGATCTGTTTCTGATGGTGAGCGGACCACTTGTCATTCACAAGTACATGTACACTTCAAATAGCTTCGCTGTAGATTTGCCATGTAGCTTCCAAGGCCAGAGAAAGGGAGTCCCCTGAGAGGCTTTGTTTTTCTTTTTTAAATAATGGAGGCCAGGAACACTAGTGCAGAATGTAAATGTCAAGTCACAGAACCCAGTTTTCCCTAACTGTGATCACCCAGATTTGCTGTAGGGTAGCAAATGACTGCAGATTCCAGGGGGAGAGGCCAAACAGCTGTCACTACCCTGAAATGGAAGTCAGAAAAAGCATTCAACAATGTCACCCTGCTGCAAGCATGTCAGGAGCTGTCCCCAGAGACCTCATCTTCCTCTTCATCCTCAGCGAAGGAAATTAAATGTCACTGGCGAGCACAGAACCTCCCTCATTTCACCATTATCTTCTCATTTCCAAAGATTCTTTGTGTCCTTTCTAAAAGTACTAAAGAAACGCTTAATGATATCTAGAAATAGTGTTTCTTTCTTGCACCCAGAACTTTTCCTGCTCTTTGGAAAGTAACACTTCACTCAATTTTTTTTTTTTCTGAATTATTATTTACAGGGCAAGTTGACATTTTAGGACACAAATCAGATTACCTATCAAGTTTAGTCTTGGTGAAATCACCATAATATTTGTAAGAAATACATGTCTTCGGTTAAAGGCATGGGTAATCAGCCGGTGCGGTGGCCCACACCTGTAATCCCAGCACTTTAGGAGGCCGAGGAGGGTCGGATCACGAGGTCAGGAGATCGAGTCCATCCTGGCTAACACGGTGAAACCTCGTCTCTACTAAAAAAAAAAAATATGAAAAACTAGCTGGGCATGGTGGCGGCGCCTGTAGTCCCAGCTACTCGGGAGGCTGAGGCAGGAGAATGGCGGGAACCTGGGAGGCGGAGCTTGCAGTGACCCGAGATCGCGCCACTGCACTCCAGCCTGGGCGACAGAGCGAGATTCCGTCTCAAAAAAAAAAAGAAAGAAAGAAAACCCATGGGTAGTCATTAATGATAAATATAATGTTATTTAATATGTGGTATGTAATTGGAGAGTGCCATAGGTGAGTGCAGACAGAAGTAGACTTATTTGCAAACTAACTGGCTCTACTCCATCTAGTTATGTGTCCTTAAATAAAGCACTTAACTGTTCTGTGCCACAAGAGTTTGGCACGAAACACAAAACTAGTGGAGTCCTAAAGATCTCAAAAAGCCTGTATGTTTAAAAGAATGCCAGCGTAAGTTTGAGAAACTTTAAGGCACTAAACATGTTCGATATCATCAGAAGTTAGAAAAAATGATTAGGATTTTTGCTTTAAACTTTATACATTTGTGTTTTGTCTTGGTTTTGAGTATTTAGTGTTTGAATTTTTTTCTTTTTAATAAGCTTTGGAGTTAGTACATTGGCCCTCAGGAATGATTATTTATTGTTTTTGCTTTATTTTAGGTTAAAGTAAAATTATGAGACTTCATATATTTGTGAGTGACTTAAGACTGTTCACTGGGAGCCCACAACTTGCGCACGATAGCATTGTGCTTGTATCAAGTGACCTCAGAGCTTCCTGCATAGAATATTCCCGCTGCTCTTACTTTTCAGCGCTTGCAGGTCGGCCTTAGGCATCTTGCTGACCACGCTCGCGCATTCCAGCGTGGGCCTTGGTCTTTGCAGAGGTGTGCCACCGCCCTCTGCTGGACAGATTGCAGCAGGTAGCCTCAGAGTCCCTTCTCAAGCGTGGGTTTCCGGCAGCGCCTCTCCTACACCATCAGACCTCAGTGGACATGTGCAATCTTCACAAAGGGTTAGGTGAAGTTGATGATTTTAGAGGGTTGGGTACGTTACTAAAGATGTCTTGAGTAACATGGTAAACAAGCATCTGACTTTTTAACTTGGAATTTTCAATGATAACTCATTAGAAACTGACTAGCATTCACATTTTGGAACACTAATTCCTTCGACTGATTCAGCACACTTCGCCAGGTATTCTCCAATCAGAGAACTATTTTTATCTCACATGAATTAGAAGAGATGGTTCCTAACAGATAAAGATGATATTCCAGTGAGATACACCTTCTCCTTCTGAATTAATTAGACATTGACTGGTAGGCTATATTCTCAATCATTTTGCCATCAAATATTTTTTGAAAACCAGATACACACCCAGAAATCCTGTAAGTGTCGGGGATATAGCAAGAAATACAATACTTTTATAAAGATATATGCCAGTCACCTTGTATCTATTTCAGACCTGCTGAAATATAAGTTCTAATGGGAATACAACTAGAGTGGCCAACCCATCTTGGTTTTCTCAGGACTGAAGGGCTTCCTAGGATGCAATATTTTCAGTACCAAAACAAGTACCAGGAAAACTGAAGGAGTTGCTCATGGTAAATACATTTCCTACCATAGAAGATTGTAAACTACACTAGCACTTATTGAAAAATAGTCTTTCAATAGCATTAGGTTCATCCTTAATACTATTCTTCTGAATAGTTTCTTCTCATTAAAAATGTGTTGCAATTTATAAGTTACATATAAATTAATCTATTGAATTGTTGTTTGCAGAGCATTTTCTTATATACAAAAGTGCTGAGCAAACCTAATATCATAAATTCAGATTTGCACTGTGAAAACCAAGGACAGTAAATACTGGAAAAGGCAACCTCAAGCTTGTAAGATGCAGAAAGAGCTTAGATTACCTATGCAGAGAAACTTTAGAACAAAAGCGGTAATTAAAACCAGAAAAAGATACTTATTTATGAAATCCCTGAGAAAGACAAACTATCAATCAGGTAATAATAAATGGTAAAAGCTTAAAACTGGAGGATTCTAAAATTCACCCATCCCTTTCTATCCAAACAAAACATTTTCTCCAGGATTTTGATGTTATTTATTAAAGCTTGAATACATCTTCTGACGTATTATTCCGAAAAAAAATAGTATGTATTTCTCACTAATAATTGTTTCCCATAGTTTATTTAAATGTAATCCTCTTGATTTTCAAAATGTTGCTTTAGGATAAAATTTTTAAAAAAATATATAACCTCATGTATCCATGTGCCATTAGAACTAAAACTAAAATTCAGTATTATTTTTGCTTGACATCTGCTAAAAATGGAGGGTCTCAAATGGTCTAACTGCAAGTTCCCCTCCTCACTTTACTCCTGTGAATAAAGGCCCCTAGCTGAATAATTCTCCTTAGTGAGGTGACCAGGCACAATTTCTGCCTATTATTGGGGAGTAGGTTTCAGTTCCCAGCTAGCCTATGGAATTATTCAAACAAGCCAATCACATCGTCTTATGGGAACCAGGACATCATGCCCTCTTGATACTATAAAACCTGCTCCCACAGCCTCTGGTTGTTCACTCTGTTCCTGGTGATATACTCCCTGGCATGCAGTGTCCTCCTCTCCTGGGCTGTGAGTATATGTGACTAATAAATTGCTGTCTATCCCATCTGTCCAGTGCCAGGTATTGTGTATTTGGCCCTCACCTCAGCCCTAGAGTAGAAATCCCTTCCTCAATAATGGGGTAAAGAGGAGTCCATTAAAACATCACATACCTGTATCTTATACGGTGCTACACAATTCTGCTCAGTCTTCTATTTTCCAGTGGTTTCCACTTTTATCCCGCAAAATCACTGCTGAGGTGAAGCTAGAAAATCATTGAAGTATAATAAGACATTGAAATAGGCATACTTTTTGATTGAGTGCAAATGAGGCTCTTATAATCACTGTCAAGAGATGAGTAAACTCAAAGCTTTTAAGAAGCCAGTAGCTTCATAAGAACTGTAAGTGATGATTGAGGGGAATAGTATTCAGAAATTTTTGTAGCCAAAGAAAAGTTGAAAGAAAAATATGCATTTGTTTCGCAAAGATTCTATTTTTTAAAAATCCAGTTCTAAATTTTATATGCTAAATGAGAAGATGCTGTGTATGTTCACAAATCTGCAGATAATTTCCTTCTCTATTTTTGTAAACGGTTTAATTCTTCCTTCAAACCTAACCTTATATGCCAGAAGTTGTAAGAACAACAAAAAAAAAACCAACCTTCTGAATTTTAATACCCTTACTTTGTTCCTACTCCCTGTGAAATAAAGAAATTGATAATCAATGGACTGGTTATAGGTGGACATTAAGAATTATTCATAGAAAGTTAGCGGTGGAAAGGACATGAGGAACTTCCTAGCCCAATCATCCAGCTCTCACTGAATTAATGGATGTGAAAATGAGGTTCAGTAAATTGTCTGTGGTAAGTGTCAGATGTCAGTGTCAGGCTCTCTAATTCTCAGCCCAATTCTCTTTCAGCACCCCTTGCCCCTCCCCCCACTTAAAATTAATTGAAAATTGACTAAAGAGCTTGGCCAGGTTCCTAATGTGGTAGCTTAACATATTCACTGAATTGCAATGGAATGCATTAAGAAAGTCGTTTCTTTCTTCCCCTGGTTCAGACACATTTCTCTGAGAATCTGAAGAACCAATACAAGGTATGCCAATTAAAAGAGTTCAGAATTTATGATGTCCATGGATTAACTAATCAATAATGCTACTTGGTATCTTTCAAATTTAACAAAATTTGAAATGGCCTATGGTTACATATCAAGGAGGCATAATTACACAATATATCAAACATCTATAGGATCAGCCCAGACTAGGACTTGCCTATGTATATTTCCTGCATGCCTGTGACAGTGTACACTACAAAGAATAAAGTCACCCAGTGGGAGCAAGAAATACAAATCAAAATTGAACTGAAAATAGAACTCTAGGAAGCCTCAGAAGCAAGAAGCTATTGCACAAGATGGATCCTTGGTTGAAAAGCGGGTTCTTTGCAAGGTTAGACTAGATGAGACCAACCAGCTCAACGAAGTTGAATTAAAGATAGACCAAATAGCTAGGAGAACTTATACACACATGCACACACACACACGTGCACACGCTCACACACACGCGCACACACACACGCACACACGATCACACACACACACATGCACACACGCACACACACATGCAAGCACACATGTGCACGCACACGTGTGCACATGCACACACAAGTGCACACACATGCATGCACGCACACACACACCCACGTGCACACACCCACGCACACGCACATGCACACGCACGCACATTCTTTTCTAGAAATTATGCAACTCAGAAATGCATCTCTAAATTATACGGAGAAGAGAGGAAGAAAATACAGGTTTTGTGTATCCTACTTGCCATCTCCAGAAAATATTGAAAAATGAAGTCAGAAGTTCAGTTATTTTCTATCATATAGGTGTTTTCCTTTTTCAAATTCCACATTAGGTTATGAAATTCTACTCTTCGGGATCAGAAAAGTAGAATCATATAGATGTTTTCCTCTTTTGAATTCCACGTTAGGTTATGAAATTCTACTCTTCGGGAAAATTGCAAAAGAAAATGAGAGTAATTTCATGGACCTTCAGCCCTGATGAAATCTTCACCTTGAAAAGCTAAGAACGGTAAAGTAAATAATTGAGCAGGTAGGCCTCCACAAGTGAAGACTTTCCCAGCCAAATTTCAGCGACAGCCAAAAACGCTAAGCCATTTCCAAAAAACTAACTCAAGAATTAATAGTGATTTATTACTCAGGAACCTGACATTAATTAAAGCAAATTTAGCAGTATTCTTATCACTTGAAGTTGATGTTATTGCAGTTGGCTGGAAAGAGAATACAAATTACTTCGGCAAGGGCTGCCAGTTACTCACGTCCTCCTAAAATGCCTTTCTACCCCAGCAGAAAGGTTTCTGGAACTCTCGAACCCCTAAATTAAATTATGTTGGAGGGACCCTAGCCTGAATGTTCTCTTAATCTTGGCCATCTGCGCTTACTCAAATGTATGACTTTGCTCTTTTTACAACTCCAAAGAAAATGTATGATTAAAAGAGAAAGACAAATGGCCAGAAAAAAGATTTGAAGGTAAAAATTTACTTGCACTGTATAGTTTGATTTGCAAGAATACCAGACTTGGTTTAATACTTACTGGACAGTAATTATAGACACAAATATGCAACAGGTAATATTTAATTAATGTGTTACAGTAAGATGATAATCTGATAAATTCAATAAGTTTATTTCATTTGTTTTGTGACAAACATAAATCCTAATTCACAACTCTTGGATACTTAAATAGTCCAAAATGCAAAACTAACAAGAAAGAGACAATATTAAGTTCCTTTATATATATTTTCTAATTACTACTAATATTGACCTCTGACTTCAGCCTGTATTCAAAATGAGATGCTAACATCTTAGGAACATAATATGTCTATCAGATGTCACAATTATACTTTAAATATTTGGTGCTAAATGTTTAAATATTTGGTTTTATCATTATTTTTTGAATCATTAGTGCAAAATAGAAAACTGGGTACTCCATTTCAACATACCTCTTTTTCCCCCCAAATTATTTGAATTAATCATTTGGATAATATCAGATCCAACTGATAGTCTCATTAGATGGCATCGTTGAAGAAGTGACTCTGTCTCAGCTTGGAAGACGCCACTCCCTGTCACCTTGCAGGTAACAGTCACTGTCATTCCACACAGTTCCTGAGACAGTGTGAATGAAAATTAACATGCATTGTACTTCTTCTATTTTGTCCTCCCATGGATTAATATATTTTACTGGTTCCTACAATATCCTTATAAGGTAGGTACTACTCTTTTCCCAAAGCTTACAAACAATTCAATGAAGGCATATAAAGCTTAAATAACCTATAAACAATCATACTACTCCAAAGGAATGAAGCTGAGATTTAAGCCTAGATATATTATCTACTGCTGCATAACAAATTATTCCAAAACTTAGTGGCTTAACACAATAGCATTTACTATTTCACAATTCCTTATAGCTTCTCTGGGTCCTCTGGCTCTGGGTTGCTTACTAGGAGAAAATTGCAGACACCCCAGTGTTCAATTGAGAGTGGATCCGCTTCCAAGCTCATATAGTTGTTGGCAGGATTCTGTTCCTCGCTGGCTATTGGAGTGAAGGCCTCAATTCCTTGCAGGCTGTTGCCTGGAGGCTGCTCCTGTGGGCTCTCCACAGGGTAGCTCAGAACATGGCAGCTGGCTTCCAGAATGAGCAAACAAGGCAGCCCCAGAATGTGAGCAAAATAGAAGTCACTGACTTTTACAACCTCATCTTGGAAGTGGCATCTCTTAGAAGCAAGCCATTAACTCCAGCTCATGCTCAGGGGGAAGAAATTAAACAAAGGTGTAAATACCAGGATACAGAGCTCATTGGAAGCCATCTTAGGAACTACCACACCGGGAAATTTTTTTGTTTTTTAAAAATTTTAAAAAACTTTAAAGCCTTAATATGACATCACTTACAAATCTGTGCTGATGGTACTTCTCTACATTCTAATGAGTTTATAAAACCCCCATTACTAATCATGCACTACAGCATTTCTACAATTTTATTTATTTTTTAATAACTACATAAGCATAAGCCTGAATTACAACCTAGTGTAATAGTAAACAATTCAAAAGCAAGTTCTCACTTGCTACCACAGTTTGTCATTTTGACCTTTAAAATCATCAGATCTTGTAGATTATCTATAAAATGTAAAAAGTGTTAAATATTTTTTGATATTATATATAAACTATGTAAAAAACAATAATTTAGATGCAAGAAATTTTTGTGAAACTGACATCGAAAAGACCAAATAAAATAAAATAAAATGGCAATCAAATCTTCACCCTTTACATTTAGATGAACTGGTGAACGTAAATTTAAATACAGGTGAATATTACTCTACTTTATAAGATAGTGAAGGAATTTCACCATCATATTAAAGTATATTCACATAACCAATTATGTAAATCTAAATAGAAAACCAATCTTCTCTAGTTATGAGATGGCAATCAACAGCTTTGTGAAAAGTTGGACCTAACTAATCCAGGTTAACCTCAATTTCAATTATGCCTTTAGGAGAGGAAATTGTGATAATTCTTGCTGGACCTGAATTACTATCAAAATTCAAAGAGCATGATCACATTCATTTAACCACCAGCCAATTTTATTTAAATCAGGACTGTTCAACAAGAATGTTCTATCAGCCATTAGTGATCTGAATTCTGGTTTATCAGATTAATTGAAATATAGCACCTGCTTTTAAGCAGTTATGGGGCATTTGTCCTTTGTAATAAGTAAAGCAGTGGCTTATTATTATTCATTAGTAGTTTTTTTGTTTGTTTGTTTTGAGATCTGCTATCAAGTTTGCACTCTCTTTCTTATAAGTACCAGCTGAAGAGTTTTGGAGTCCCCATGACCATCCTCACTTCTGATACCAACTGCAAATTCAGGAAGCTCCAAGATTATGCTTATCCTTGCTAGTTTGATAGAGGTATTCACAGAAACTCAGAAAAGTCATTATATTCACAGCTGTACGTTATGACAGCAAAAGAATACAGATGACAATTAATAAAGGGAAGAGTCACATAAGGCAGATCTGGGAGACATCAAAATGTGCAAGCTTCAGTTGTCCTCTCCCAGTGCAGTGGTACAGACTGTGCCTACTTCTCCCAGCAATGATGAGTGACAGTGTACATGGAGGATCACCAACTGGAGATGCTCACCTACGTTTTAGTGTCCTGAGTTTTACGGGGACTTGGTCACACTGACATGACTTACTACATGGCTGATCATAGTCTCCAGTCCCTCCAGAGGTCAGAACGGTAACATGTTGCCCAAGAATAAATAACATGTTGTTCCACCATAAATCGCATTGTTAGCATAGATAATCTGATGTGGCCCAAGGCCTCCAGGAAAACAAAGGAACTCGTGTAAGGCAAGGACATTCCAAGGTCTTAGAGATTTACCTCCCAGGAGCCCAGGGAAAAAGACCAAGTCTTTCTTTGGACAAAATTAATTCTTACTGCACACCAGCAAAGATGATTTTTGTTCCAAGGATGTGGTTTTTTGGACACATCAAATATTCTATCAGTATTCCCAGATGCTCTTGTTGGCATCTGTGTAAGAGAATCCGGGGCCTGAACTGTTGTCCGCTCAAACAGACCATACACACTTGGTCCAGTTTTGTGCATGCCTCCCTTTTCCACAGTGTGCCACTGGGTACAGTTCTGACCAAAAACTCCCTTGCCCTTTGGAGCTTCATTTATTTTTAATTTGCTGTGTCACTGCATTGCATGCGATACAAGCTTCCTGGTGGAAGCTAGATGTTCTGCTCAGTCCCAGACATGTTTTCAACCACTGCATCATTGCCTTAGCTTGTGGCTTCCCCGAAGCAGCACCTGAGGTAAGGGCTTGTGTGCAAGAGTTCACTTGGGAGGTGGCTCGAAGAAACAGGAGCGAGTTTCCAGGAAGTGTGGGATGAATACGGGGTCGGGGAGGAATCCAATAAGAATATACAATCTCATATTGGGCATAAAAATCCAATATGAGTATATTTTTTTCGAGACTTCTGCTGTACAGAATGGTGAATTGCTCTACTGAAACCTCTTGAGGGTCCACAGAATGCTTTTCCCAAAACTATCTACCAGAGGGTGGGTAGGAAGCATTGATCGCATTGATCCCCTGGCTTATATTCCCCATTGATCAAACATGATTCTGCTGAAGCTCACTCTGGCCACAGTCTTTGGCATTAAAAGAGAACTAGGGCAGAAGTCCAAAACATTGCTGTGAGAAAACTGGACAGTGCACTAGAACTCTCTACTCCAGGTGTGGCTGGAGCCAGAGAAGGGACCTCAGCCATGTCTGCTGCATCTATCTTACCTATGCCAGTTGTAGTTGTTTACAAAAAATTCTCCAGGGGAATATCAGAATCACCTGGAGAACTATTAAAGAACACAGAGGCCCTGGATTGTAGAAGAGGGATAGGATACGGGCCTCTGTATTCTTATGAAGTTCCCTGGGTGATTCTGATACTTACATATGTGTTTGAGTACCACTAATTGGTACTCCATGCAGACCCTAGAAGGATAAGGCAGGCTCAACAGGAAGTAATTTGAGATTAATTTTGTTACTGCTAACAAAATTAATGGTAGGTCTAGAGTGGGATATGGGCTGCCCTGGCCAACTCTGCCATGGACTTTACCATCCCCAGTTGTGTTGGTTCGGTCCATGTAATTGTTGTTCCTGCCTGCTGAGCGAGCACCTTGACACCCTACTGTGCTCTTGCCAACTCACTCCCTCAAAGAAAAGGAAAAGAACATTTAATCTGTTAAAGATATTTAATGAACACCTGCTATAACTAGCCAATTTGATACACATTTTACAAACATGATTTCATTTGATGTTCATGACAACTCTGTGAAGTGGGCAGTGTTATTCAGAGTTTTCAGATGAGAGATCTGAATCTCAGAGAGACCTGAAGCCGTGTATCTCTTGTGGCCTGGATTAGAAAACAGATGTTTTGGCCTACATAACTGCAAAGATCTCTGCGTTCTTGTCTTTGGAGACAAGGGGTAAGCACCACCTGCGTTAGCTTTACCAGAGCATTTCTGTGTCCTCTTAAGCTTTGAAAAGGCAGATACCTATCTAAGCAAGCATCTTATTTTGTAGCTGTCAAACCAGTCACCAAGTATTATCAACAGTATCTGATCACACTTTGGCTGAATAGGTTTATTTAAGGGGAAAGGCATTTATTGGGCACTTACTATGTGCCAAACCCAGTGTTATGTGCTTTGTATCCAACACCTCTTTCCTTTACTGTTCATAGAAACAGGGTGT
This sequence comes from Mandrillus leucophaeus, assembly GCF_000951045.1. NCBI lineage: Eukaryota > Metazoa > Chordata > Mammalia > Primates > Cercopithecidae > Mandrillus > Mandrillus leucophaeus. The sequence goes on from NW_012102865.1 coordinate 414,998, forward strand.
CCGCAGCTTCTTCTTGACCTTACAGAAGAACATAGTTATATGCCTGTAACAAATATGCAGTGAGGTGTGGTGGTTCATGCCTGTATTCATGCTCATTATCCCAACACTTTGGGAGGCCAAGGCAGGAGGATCACTTGAGGCCAGCGGTTCCAGCCCAGCTTGGGCAACATAGTAAGACCCCATCTCTTCCCCAAATAAATAAATAAATAATATTAGCTGGGTGTGGTTGTGCACGCTTTTAGTCCTAGCTACTTGGGAGGCTGAGGCAGGACGATCACTCAAGCCCAGGAGGTCAAAGCCACAGTGAGCTATGATCATGCCACTGCACTTCAACCTAGGCAACACAGAGAGACCCTGTCTCTAAAAACTAAAAATGAAAAATGAAAAAAAATAAATCCCCTAGCAGCTTGGTTACTCGGAAAATAGATCCTCACAGATCATGAAGGGGATAAGATGTGGCAAATTTTATTCAGAGGTCTTGCTGGTTTTATTAGATCTGCTTAAATATTTTTGGAGCCTGGAATAAGACAGCAGTTATTTTTGAAGTTTGAAAATTATGACTGAACTTCACCTGTTTATTATTCAGAGATTTTTGAAAGAATTTTTCATTATAAATATAAATGTGTTTTTAAATGTTAAGAAGGATTTCAAGTATATGTTAATGTTTAATGGCAGTTTAGCCCCTATCTTCTGATGTTTATTTTTATTCCATGTATTCTATCAATAGTTGGTTCTTTCTCATTTTCCATTAGCTTTTATTAGCAAAGGGCAGTCTTGTAAGCATAATATAGCACTTCTACGTTTAGTGCTTCTTATCCCCAAGATGGCAATTCCATTCGCCTCAGCACTCACGTGTCCATCCCAAATTTCTGATCTTTCTCAAAGCTGCTCCAGACAGCTTCAGAGCAAATGTACTTAGTATGTTACTTTGTATTCTTTGAACAGACAGCAACATAGTTTTTGACAGCTTATTTTCAACAGCTAAGCACGAAGACATTGTAAAACAGTCTAAAGGCATTTATGCTGGTGTTAATGATCTGTTTTGACTCTTTCTTGTCTACAATGTCTGATGTTTCTGCATCAGCTTCTGCAGCTAAAGATAAGATGACATTTGATAGTTTGGTTCATCCTATGAAAAGTTTAATTTAATTACAAAAGGGTCTGATTTGCTAGATTAAAAGGTCAAGTATTTAAAAACTGGATTTTGGTGCAGAGATTCGAGAAAGTTGCACAGGGCAAAGTTCAAACAGTCAGAGAAGAGCAAGACTTTAGAAAATGAGAAAAAAATTAAAACTATTGGCTAATTTCGTTGGAGAAGGAGAGACTAGAGACACATTCTAATATATACAAGGAGATGAGCATACCACTTACAATAATTTATTGTCAGTATTTTTTTTAGCCTTTTGAGAGTTTTGCATCAGGGTGATTTGCCAAAAAAGGGGGTGGGGGCCCAACTTAGGGAGCTGCACTGAAACTGTCTTTGTTTTAAAACAGCACGAGGCTGTACAGAAGTATTAAGAGCCCTCCCAGACAGCACAGGCAAGGACTTCACTGCCTCTTCCCCTGCTCACCACTTTACCTCAACCACACAAGCTCTGCTGACTTTTTATTGGGGATTAAATATCTCCAGACTTAAAAAGAAAAACAAATGGCAATGAAATCCAGATAGCCGTGTTTGCTCTCAGCCCACTGAAGATGAGAGACAATATAAGCCAACACTTCAGGGCAACTTCATTTAAGAACATGAAGTGCCTGAGTAATAAGGACTGTGCCCATGGTACCAGGGTCAACTTGACCAGCTGACTAAAACAGCCTGCAACAGTTAAGTGACTACCTTAAACCAAAGAATAAAGCTTTGCAGAGGTGCAGCTGGTTAGAAATGAGTTCAGGGCTGTATTAATAGCTGAGTGCATAAAAGAGAGAGGGAAACAGTGCAAGTGAGGGAAGCTGATAGACTCACAATTTGGCTTCATCCCATAGATCAAACGTTGATCAAAGGATAAAAGTGGATCTAAAATGACTCAAAGATTCCTGGCTAGAGCTGTTGAAAAAGGGGCTGCTTCATTAGACAATATGGCGTGGGGAACGTGAGGAGCAACTGGCATTTCGGTTTCATTGAAAACCCCTCCAGCTTACTGTGGGTATTCAGCTCATGCCGGCGTCCACACTTCCACACGGTGGTTTCTCCAGGGGGTGCCACAGCGCAGGCAGGTTGCGCCAGTGAAACTTGATCTCCCCTCACTCATGCCACCCGACTTTAAAAAAAATCTAATTACAAAATGACTGGAGGAAGGAAACGTGTAGATGTCATATACCCGGACCTCCACAATACATTTGATCCAATGCCTTGTGAAATCCGAACTGAAAAAGTAGTACAAGTGGATTTGGACAGAAATGCTGTTGCATGGATTGAAAACTGGCTCAAAGACTGTAAACAAAGGGTAATGACAAATGTCAGTGCAATCAAGCGCCAGTAGATGAGTTTTCCACGAGAAGACAGTGTCCAGAGAGGCTCCATGCGTCAGGATTCGAGTTCATTTTTGGTCAGTAGCTGTGTTACTTACAAAGGAATCAAGAGTATATGAATAAAATCACAGCCGACTCTCAATGTGAAGGAGGGTAAAATTAATAAAAGGAAAATTACATTGAGTCAAAAGAATGCTAGAAATATAGAAGTGGAAAATCACCTGAAAAGTTACTGATATGAAAATAACTGAGAGATATCTTCCCAAATTTCAAAGATTTAGCCCACACCTGTAGATCAATGTAAACAATCCAGTTTGCCTGTTGTTTTATCATCTTTCAAGTTTTTGAGTTATGCTCCAATATTTATTTGAACAAAATAATGATAGAACTTATGGCAGTGAATATTCTTAAGTTTGAAAATATCTATAAAAATGATATTTAGTCATCCCCAACCCCCCTACTTTTGGGACCCAGATTTTTGGATGCAGGTTAATTTGCATGCTGATTTGACAGCTGAAAATCTCAAAGAGTAAAAACTTGGAAGCATTTGTAGTCAGTCAACTAAAGTAAAAGGTAAGGAGAAAAACTACAACGAAAATACAATTCGTAATACTCACACATGGAACTTATAACGACTGGTTAACTTTTAATGTGAAGAATAAAAATGTCCTGCCATGATGAAATGAATCAATTAATTACTTATTAATTGTACTTCTATTATGTGGCGAGCACTTTACCTAAAAAGTCATTTGCCTTTTTTGAGAAAGGGGTTGTACCAAAGTAAAATTAGAAAAATAAAAACAAGGAAAGCACATTTCTTTGTCTCAATAAATTGTGCTCACAAGTAGATTCTTAGAATTTCAGAGCTAAAAAGGACCTAAGACTTCATTGATTCTGACCTTTTTAATTTTGGATGAGAACTGGATTCCACAGGGAAGCGAGACTCCCTGACTCGCGATGATGGGCCTGCCAGAGTCCTTGTCTAGATGCCTCCCCATAGCTGTGTATCCATGAGACTAGTGGAACTTTTCACTTCCCATAGGCTTCCATCAGGCCTGTGATCCCACTTCACCTCTGTCCTTCCAGCCATGCTGGGCCTAGCCCAACAGAGCCACAGACTACTTTGCCCAGGCATTTATTCTGGAACCCTGACCAAGCCTGCTGACTGGGCTGGGCTGCAGACTGTAGCGTTCATCAGTGATTTTCTTTGTGCCATAGTGAACACAACTCTAAGCCAGAGTCTTTCAGAATTTTGGAGCCACTTAATCCCACAGAGCTTTTCATTCCTGCCATCGTTGGCCTCCACCCAAAATGCACACTCCCAGCATCATCTGGTCTCTTACATCCTCATCCTCAGGCTACTCGGTTTCCTCTCCTATGACTCATCCTTCCATTCCCACTCAACTTCCTGCCAACCTCCTGGCTTTTGCTCTCATTGCTCCCTCTGCCTGCCCTGACTACATGCTCCACCTGGTGAAAATCCACTGTCCTTTCAAGACTCATCACAGTCAGCTCTGCAAAGGAGAACCATCACCTGCCTCCCCCTAGCTGCATCACCTCATAGAACTGACAATCCCCTGTATGTTTGCATTCCATATAGGGTGTAAAAATGGAGAAGACTGCCAGTTTGTGAGATGTAGCAGCTGTGATATAAATGGTTAAAGAATTTTTTTGCATGTCTGCTGCCACTAGAATCGAATCCTTCTAAGGGCCTAGAAAGTTCTGTACCTACAACCGTATCCTCAGTGCCTAGAACAGTATCTTCCAGCACGTGGTAGGTTCTTACCAAATATTTGTTAATGAGACAAGCATCTCTATTGGACCATTAGCTTCTTGGAGGCAAGAATAATGTCTTCTTTCCCCATTACCCCCTAGCTCCTGGCACATAGTTGGTTATCATATATGGCTGGATAATTACATTAAATTCTTTCTATAGTGACTCTCTGGAAACCTTATTTCCCTGTAAATAAATTCCTCTGTTCATTCAAGCACTTCACCCAGCTCTCCCTACATCTAATCACCTCTTTAACCTGATTCTTCTTTAAGATGAGACCTCCTATTCTGTCCACTTGAAACAAGGTTGCTCCTTCTCACAGCTCCTTTTACTTGGAACCTAAGGTCAGTCTATTAATACTTCTGGATCCCCATTTCAACTCAATTTCTTTCCTTGGCAGACAAGATTATGGAAAGAGCAGTCTACCTTCCAGTCCTCATCAGCTTTCAGTCCCTGTTTCTATTGAAATCACCCTCAATAGGGTCAAATGCAATGGACAATTCTTGGGACTATTTCCGGCTACTTCTAGTCTCAGTTCACGTGTTTCTCAACTTCTCTGTAATATCAGGCATTGCTGTATGAAGTATCTTCCTCCTCCACTTCCTTACTTTCTTCCCACTTCTCTGTTCTAATTTTTGCAGACTGTTGGAAGTGCCTTGCCTTCTATCTTATTCTTTACCTGGCATTCTGTCCTGACACCTCTAAACCTTATTCTCTGGTTCAACTAACACCTTTACAATGATGAATGTTAAGTTCATTCCTCTTCTAAGGTCTAGTTTTATTTATCCCTCTGTCTCTGGAAAGCTCCACTTGGGTAATCTAAAACACTTCAAAATCAATCTTCATTGTCCGGAGCTGCGCGCCCCGGCCATAGCAAATAACAATTAATGATTAAACGCCCGAGCTCTATTCCTTTCCACCTTCTACCTCCTCCCTAGATTTGTTGTTTCTCTTTTGTATCAATACCTCATAAAAGATGGCGCTCTTCCTGCTTTTTCTTCACCTGTTCCCCCC
>NW_012102865.1:420454-474116 GCF_000951045.1 Mandrillus leucophaeus
ATGAGATCATCTCCGCCTCTGGCCCAACCCCTTCCCCTCCAAGTGTATATAAGGCATTGCATTACCATCATTAAACGAGACTTGATCAGAGCACTGTCTTGTCTGCATTTCTCGTGTCTCTTGTCCCCCAAATTCCCACTCCCTCCTCCAGGGCCTGCTTCGACGATCCCGCGGGCCCGGGATACTTCATAAGGTAGAATGCATTATGTATTTCCCCTAACTCTTCTCTTCCTGTTGTAGTGTCTTACTTAGTCAGTAGTAGCCCCAATTATCCTCTTTTCTGAGCCACAAACCGGGCAGATATTTCTACGCAACCCTCATTTTTGTTCCCTCTATATCCAATTTCTGCCATTCCACATCTAAGACCCAATGTCTGCCATTCTGCTTCCAATATTACTTTCACATCCACGTCTTCTTCTTCATCCTTACGACTACTCTGTGAAAATCGGCTCTAATCACCTTTTCCTGTTTAACGAAGATAAAAATGACTTCTGCCTAAGTATTTGCTATGTGTCCTTCTTCCCTTTGCAGAATTTACTTAAGTACCATCTGCTGTGGTGATAATGGTTTAAAAAAATTGAAAATTGGAAATAACTATAAATAGGGCCAAGAAAGAGAGAAAGAAAGGTAGTGGGGAGAAGGAACACATCCAGGAAAGCAAGGAGAAGAGTTTTTTTAAAAAAGTTTACGCCTGAACTGAGGATGGAAAAAAGTTTTCAGTATAGTGCTAGGGCTTGATAGAAATAGAAAGGTGAGTGAAGAAAGATGGTCCAGTACTATTCCTGAAATTCTAATAAAGGCTTATGTTGCATTTAAATATTTTCAGGGGCAAAAGTTGTGTTTATTTGATTATGGCATCACAAAGAGATCAGTGCACATGAAGACCAAGGTTTACACGGTCCACAGTTGAATATTGCAGTAACCTTCTCTCTAATGTCTTCAATACTCCCTTCAAACTTCCACTTGGATATCAGAGTGACATTTTAAAGATGCAGACCTGATCATAACAATGCCTTGTTTAGAATTTTTAAGCAATTTATCCAAACTGTTACAAAACGCTTAAGCTCCTGATGTAGGTATAATTGCTGTTTATAATATGACTCTTGCCCAAACATGTCACCAAATCTTCAAACACCCCCCAGAACTAAAACCATTCTGAATAGTTAGCAGTCAGTCCTCTGAAGACATGCCACTTTACATATGATTTTTTTCCTCTATTTTAAATATTCTCCTTTCCTTCTTCACATCAACCAATTTCTATTTGTATTCAAATCCCATACAAATGACTACTCTTACAAGCCCAGTGCACTGTCCATTGCCACAAATGACTACTCTTAAAAAGCCTTCTTAGGCCGGGCGAGGTGGCTCGCACCTGTAATCCCAGCACTTTGGGAGGCCGAGACGGGCGAATCACGAGGTCAGAAGATCGAGACCATCCTGGCTAACACGGTGAAACCCCGTCTCTACTTAAAAAAAAAAAAAAAAAAAATACAAAAAACTAGCCAGGTGAGGTGGCGGCGCCTGTAGTCCCAGCTCCCCGGGAGGCTGAGGCAGGAGAATGGTGTGAACCCGGGAGGCGGAGCTTGCAGTGAGCTGAGATCCGGCCACTGCACCCCAACCTGGGTGACAGAGCGAGACTCCTTCTCAAAAAAAAAAAAAAAAAAGTCTTCTTTGACACCTGAGGCTGAGTCAAAAGATTAGCCCCATTCTCACAGTAAACAGGTCCCGTAAACTTCATTTCCTTCCTCCTCCTTGAGACAACCAACTTTCCCAGGTGAATCTTTGCCTGCAATAATTTTTTTCAGAGTATTTATAGACACTGCATGCAGTGTGTACATTTTACAAAACTGGATTACATATATTATAAAGCTGATCAGCAAGAATATAGATAGGATGGTAGCCTGAATTCTTTCAAACAAAAAGATGAATAAAGACCTGCCATAACAAATAGTAAGAATCTACTATCTCTTAAGGTGAACTGAGTATTAGAGGCATATGAAGTTTTATACAGCCCATTAGGTCTATGTAGACTCCATGAATGACAACCGGAATTAGAGAAGCTCTGAAGGCAGCGTTTAAAAATCAGTGAGTAAGGGTGAAGTCTTCAGCGAAGGGGTCAGAAAAGCCACATACATACTTGGTAAAAGAAGGCTCAGCTTCCCACCTGAAAACAAAAATATAATAAATCCCATATGGATTAAATGCTAGAATGTAAATATAAAACCATAAAAGTACTTGAAATTTTTTATTTTTATTAAATTTGCATAAAGAAATCCCTTCTTAGTGCAACTTGAAGATCAAATGCCTTAAAGAAGAAAACTAGTTTGAGTAGCTAAAAATAAGTAAAATTTTATGTTTCAAAACTATATTTTTTCATGATAGTTGTTTCTTTTAAATGTTATAAAACATGACTTTTCTGCTTTGTCTCTGACCATTTCTTGGTAAAAATGACGGAAGAGCAATTGCTTCAATCAGTTAGAAGAAATATTTATAGATGATCAATATTGACCTCTGAATGTAAACTACAGTATCTACCTGACTATCCAAAGAAATTGATATCTATCTTGTTTATGGAATTTTTCTATCCTGGAAATTTTGTGACTCCTGGCACATATTGTTCTGCTGTTTTATCACACTCTTCATGTTTATCAAGTTTTTTCACATTTGTGTATCCATGGATATACAAATCAATGATTTTCTTCCTCCCGATGAAATATAGTTGTGGAATTTAAGAATTTAGCATCATAATTTTCTATTCACCCTCTCTCCTTAAGATTAAGTAATTCTAGGTCCTACTATTTTTCGCAGATGACTCGTTAGATATTTCAAAATGCTATATAAATTCTTTATCAGTCACTCTCTCTTGTTTGATCAGGGAGCAGAAGAAGAAGGGTAGCCTGAGACGGAAATCTAAGAATCAGAAGTTGGAAATTGTTACACATGTTTAAGGCTTGGCAATCAAGACCAAGAGGCAGAACTGGGGCATGCAGCAGCTGAGAGCTGTAGAATGCATTGGGGCCAAATCAGTGGACATGTACCACGAGCCACAATCTAAAGTGAGAAGATCAATAGAGGAAAGAAGGTAAGGCAAGGTCATGATGGAAAACTTAAACACTTCTGTTCAAAGTAAGCATCTGAAGGGAGACTCATGTGCCTCAGGCACTTAGTGAGAGGACTTGGAAGAAAATTGAGGGATTATAGGAAGCCATAAGTGTGGCCAGCCTGAGAGACTCATATGAGCCAGTAGTTCTTTCTGTCTTTTCCTAATCAATTTCAGCCATCTCTCCAGACTCAGAAACTCAGAAATTTCTCCATGTTCTCCTTCCCTCTTAAATGAAAGAAGTGGACATGGAGATTAACTTCTGTGTGATGAAACATAAGGAACTGCACCAATGTTTTATTTTCCTAGGACAGGAGTCAGCAATTTTTTTTTCTGTAATGGGTCAGATAGTACATATTTTTGTGTTTTAGGCCGTCCAATCTCTGCACAGCTATTCAACTCTGCTTTCGTAGCACAAAAGCAGCCACAGACAACACATAAAAGAATGGACACAGATGTGTTCCAATAAAACTTTATTTACAAAAAAAGGTAATGAATTTACTAACTCCTTTTCTAAAATTTGGTTGTATTAGATGTGGTTACTTACAATTGTTAGATCTCAAGCTAGGTTTGGGAAGTATTTTTATTTAGATACATAAATCCTCATTATAACAATATTTTAGAAAGGAATGGAGCTATGATGTTTTAATCATATTTTAGCTAATATTAAGTGCAAAGGAATTTTATTTTGATTTTCATAATTTACTTTCTCATTTAAAATCAGAGACCTAATGTGTCTTTCCACTTCAAATCTGTGATTTGATATTAATGCTAATATGGACAGCAACAGGAAGGGTGAATTGGGAAGGTTTTTTTTTTCCTTTGAGACAAAGGCGAGTGAAAGATATACTTTTTAAAGTGATGTTGGAAAGTGCCTTTTGCTGGTTCTCTATTTCATTTGCACTGTGGCCAAAATAAGCAACACTGACTCTTCTTTTTTTTTCATGGTTTCCAGTAAGAAATCCCTCTCTAATTCCATCACCCAGCTCAGGATGCTTAGTAAACCTGCAGAGACATACTGTCCATGAAGGAGTTCAAGAGGCCAAGTGATCAATTACTTGCCAAAGGAGCAGAATTTTGCTTACTTGCCTGTAGTCTTTTAAAGAAAACAAGAAGAATTAGCAAGGGAAGAACAGCGAAGACATTGAAGAGGTCTCCGAGTGTATCAAGCATCTACAAAACAATTTAATCTTCTCAGTCAAGATGTTGCAAATGGCGATGAATAAATCGTGCCCCTGTTTGTTAATAAGCTCCATCAGGTTATTTTGAGAGAAAACAAAGATTCTGCTGCCAGAGCGTTTCCCTTACTATCACTTTTTCAGCATTTCCACTTACTTATCATTAATACTTTGTTACCTCTTTTCACATTTTGAGAGCTAAAAGGGCACATCTATTCAAGTCAGTTCACGGTTCAGTTCAATGAATATTTATTGAGTACCTACTATGTGCCTGGCAATGGTCTAGGTGATTGAGATACAACAGTAAACAAAACAAGGATTCTTCTTATCATAGCACTTATCGCCTTGTGGAAGGAGACAGTTAATAAACCATAAATGCAATAAATAATAAGAATATTATTTGGTATGTTAGAAGCGAATAAATAGTGGTGAATTCAGAAGGCTGGAGCAGGGGATGAGGAGTTACTATATTTGGTAGGGGTCAAGGTAAGTCCCTGTAAGTTGAAATTGTAAATAAAGACTAGAAGGAAGAGTAATAAGTTAGCCAAGAACATACTTGGGGAAACAAGACTCCAGGAGTGAAAATATCTAGAGCAAGCACCCAGAAGTGACAGCATCCTTGGAAAGTGGGAGACTAGCAATGAGCACAGTGTGGCTGTAATGAAGTGAGTTTTTGTGGTGTAGGTAAGGAGTTCATGGAGTACAGGATTGCAAAATTGGGGCTAGAAGACACTTTGAGGCCTCTAATGTCTTTTATTCTTAGTGCAATGAGAAGCTGCAGCAGAACTTTGAACAGAAGAGAGACATAACCCGACCTTTGTTTTAACAGCATCATCCTGGCTTCTATGTTGAGAACAGACTGAAGGAAAGTGTCTTAGTTCATTTGGTGCTGCTATAACAAAATACCTGAGACTGGGTAATTTATGAAGTACAGAAATTTACTTCCTACAGTTCTGGAGGCTGGTAAGTCCAAAATCAAGACAGGTTTGTTTCTCTGCTGAGGGCTACATTCTTCACAGGGGAGAAATTCTGTGTCCTCACGTGGCAGAAGATGGAAGCGAGAGAATCCACTCTCAAAGGGAGAACCCACTCTCAAAGCCCTTTTTAAAAGGACCCTAATTCATTCATGAGGGAGGAACCCCTATGATCTAACCACTCCCAGAAGCACAACCTTCCAATACCAGCACCTCGTTGATTGGGTTTTAACATGAATTTTTGAGGGAACATCATATTCAGGTTATAACAAGAAGTAAGAGTAGAAGAAAGAACAACAATACGGAAGCTATTGGTATAATTCTGGTAAGTGATGGTGGGTTTTTTGGGTGATGAGAAATCATCAGATTCTGAATAGGAACCAAAGGATCACTCTGTTGCTGATTGAAGCATTTGAGGACCTAGTCAACAGTTGGAATTGTCCTTTTAAACTACGTCACTTACTCAAGCACACCTATAGCTCATAAATATTTTCTATTCTTCTTTCTAATATTTTTAAAGATTTAGAGGCAGACTGGAAAAAATTATGTTATAATTCACATTGACAAGAGAAAAAAGACAGGGGTTACTAAGAACATTGAAAAGATGATAGGACTAGAAAAATGTGTTGATCGAGTCAGGCTGAACACATGTGATCCACACATCAAAGCTAGACTATGGTAATAGGATTAGACTAGGGACAAGCTAGGAGCACAGAAACTATAATAAAGAGAATTATAGTATGTAGCTTTACCTATAAATGTATAAAAACTATATATAAAATATTACTATTAAAAGGTCATTATATTTCATACCTTTGGGAATGTATTAGGTATCCATCAGTGTCTAACATATTGCCCCCAAAACTCACCAACTTTAGAAAAGAAACACTTATAATTGCATAGCTTCTGTGAACTAGAAATCCAGACACAGCTTAGCTGGGTACCTCTGGGTGACGTCTCTCATAAGGTTTCAGTAAACATGTTTGCCTGGGGTATAGTGTTCTCAAATCGGAGAGGATCCACTTCCAAGCTCACTTATGTGGCTTTGGCAGGCCTCAGATGCTCAAAGTCATCTCCAGATTTTGCTGCCACGCTATGTGGTTCCTCCATAGGGCTAATCACAACTTGATAGCTTGTTTCTCCCAAGAAAGAGAAGACAGAAATAGAGAGAAGGAAAAAGAGAAAGACAGAGAGAGACAAAGACAGGAAAACAGGCATCCAAGATGGAAGACACAATCTCTTGTAACTTAATTAGGGAAGTGACATACCATCATTTCTGATATATTCTATTCAATAGAAGCCACGTAATTAGAGAAGGAAGGCAATTGATTATACAAGGACATGAATTGTAGAAGGTTATCACTGGGGCCATCTTTGAGATTCCCTGCCACGGTACACTCAATAGCACAATTATTAAGATAATGGGCCGCTAAATAGTAGCTACATGAGACTTACGAAACTCTCAGATAATTGGTGTTCTCTGACAACTAAATGAATTTAAAATTTTTACTCTACCTGTATTGTTGACTAATCAACACCTAGTAATTGTTCTTAGTGCACACATTCATTCATTCTGAAGTTTGATTACAATAAAGTTCCATATTTTCTAGAAAACAAAAAATTGAGGTAACTATGACTATACCACAGGAAAGATTTTACACGATGCACCCCAAATAACATTCCACATTTATTTTCTAAATATTCTAATGGAATATATCATGATATTTTGCATCATTAACAATGATATATTGCTTTAGTTTTTAAAGAAAATTATAAATCAATTAAAAGAGTAATAGAACATTTAGTAAGAAGAAAGCAAATTTTTTCTCCAAAAAAATTTTATGATTTTTTTTTGTGATAGAGTAGAGGCAAGGGAATGGTTTAATCCATTGCTTGAGATCTACATGCAATTCTTTAATATCTACAAATTTGCTTGATATTTACATGAAATGTTGGTCTTGAGTAGAAATGCACAGTACAACCATTCTGGAAATATTTTTTTTCTCCTTTTAAAAAATGTTAATTGTGTTAACTCATATATTATGTAAAAATTCACCATTTTTAACCATATGTTAGTGTACAGTTCAGTAGTGTTAAGTACATTCACATTGTTGTGCAACCAATCACCAGAACTTGTTTCATTTGCAAAATTGAAACTCTATATCCATTAAACAACTCCCCATTCCTCACTCCTCCCAGACCCAGGCCACCACCATTCTACTTTCTGTCTCTATAAATTTGAGTACTCTGAGTAACTCATATAAGTGGAATCATACGGTATTTGTCTTTTTGTGACTGGCATATTTTACTTAGCATAATATCCTCAAAGTTCATCCATGTTGTAGCACATGTCGGAGCTGAATACTATGCCATTGTACCACACTTTGTTTTTTTATTTATCCATCAACAGAAACTTGGTTGCTTCTACCTTTTGGTTCTTGTGAATAATGCCTCAATGAACACGCATGTACAAATACTTGTTCAAGTTCCTGCTTTCACTTCCTTTGGGTATATATCCCAAGGTGGAATTTCTGGATTATATCATAGTTTTACTTTATTTTATTTTATTTTATTTTTTGAGACAGTCTTCCTCTGTTGCCCAGGCTGGGGTACAGTGGCGTGATCACTGCAATCTCTGTCTCCCAGGTTCAAGCTATTCTCCTGTCTCAGCCTCCTGAGTAGCTAGGACTACAGGTGCCCACCACCATGCCTGGTTAACTTTTCTATTTTTAAATAGAGTGGTGAAATGGAGTTTCACATTGGCTGGGCTGGCCTTGAACTCCTGGACCTCAAGGAATCCACCCACCTTTGCATCCCAAAGTGCTGGGCTTACTGGCCTGAGCCACCCTGCCTGGCCTTTTAAAAATTTTTTTGAACAACCACCATGCTCTTTTCCATAGTAGTTGCACCATTTTACATTTCCACCAACAGTGTGTAAGTGTTTCAATTTCTCCACAATCTCACCAATACTTGGTATTGTTTTTTTAAAGTAGCCATCCTGATGGGTATGAGGTGTTACGTCACCACAGTTTTGTTTGCCTTTGTCTAATGACATTGAACATATTTTCATATGTTTCCTAGCCATTTGTATATCTTCTTTGAAATAATAGCTATTCAAGTCCTTTGCCTATTTGTTTTTCATGTTGCTACTGTCTTTATCTTTATTTTTTATTTTTATAGATTTATGGGTGATGTGGTTTGGTTCTGTGTCCCACCCAAATCTCATGTTGAATTGTAATCCCCAGTGTTGGAGAAGGGACTTGGTGGGAGGCGATTGGATCTTGGGGGTGGATTTACCCCTTGCTGTTCTTGTGATAGTGAGTGAGTTCTCATAAGATCCAGTTGTTTGAAAATGTGTAGCACTTCTCCCTTTGCTCTCTCTCTTCCCATTCTCCAGTCCTATGGAATGCGCAGGTTTCCCTTTCACCTTCTTCCATAATTGGAAGTTTCCTGAGGCCTCCCCAGCCATGCTTCCTGTACAGCCTGCAGAACCATGAGCCAATTAAACCTTTTTTTTTAATACAAATTACCCAATCTCAGGTAGTTCTTTATAGCAATATGAAAATGAACTAATACAAGGGGGTACAAGTGCAGCTTTGTTACATGAATATTTTGCATAATGGTGAAGTCTGCTTTGCCCACTTTTAAATTAGGTTGTTTTTTGTTGTTGTTTAACTGTAGGAGTTCTTTATATGATCTGGATATTAATCCCTTATGAGATATGTAATTTGCAAATACTTTCTCTGATTCCTTAGGTTGCATTTTCACTCTGTTGATTATGACCTTTGAAGCACAGTTTGTAATTTTGATGTTTCAGAAATACTGTTATTAGTTCTATCAATTGCAAAACAAGAAGTTGCTCTATCTACAACTTAGAACTTAGCAGTGTTGTGGGTGTATAAGTTTAAGTCTAAATTAGAATTTAGAAATCCCTTTGCACATGTTGATGACTCAAGTGACAGGATCCTGAGAAGTTAGTTTACGTAAGGAATTTTGATTTGCTTTAGCAGGTATGTGGTATCATAAATAATGGGTGGGGAAGGAATGATTTGGGAAACAACTGTGAGAAGGCTAGTAGATTCATGTAAGTCACATAGCACTTTGAGAGGAGTGGGTTAAATCATGCAACACCTGTGATTCCTTCTCACTTGTCACTTGGTACAACATATTTGCCTTGTATATATTTGTTAAATAAATTTTGTTTAGTCTTTTCATTTTATTTTTTCCCAACTAGATGTATCTGCTTTGCATTTGACTGAGTATAGGGCTTCAAGCAAGCAGGGAGCATGCCTAGGTAACAATCCCAGGCAGATCAGTGAATGCTCAGGTATTGTCAATAATAGTCGAAATGAAGTTTTAAATAACTATGGACTTGTACACTGTGAAACGACCCCTTGGGGAAGCATGTAGACAGGACTTATGGGGCCAACCCCGATGAAAAAGACAAGCCGAAGTGCAGAGAAGTATTTGGTGCAGGGATTTTGCCTTTTTGTCCTGATCCTGTTACAACCTAAGAGCCTAAAGAGGTACATCTCCTAACTATTCCAACCCTAATTTGCTAAGTTTCTGACCTGGGCCTATACATCTAGTTTTCATCTCTTTAATTTCTTGCCTCTATTACCTTGACTCTGCCTCCATCATCCTTTTCTTTTCCTCCTGCATTCATGAGTTGGATAATTATTAGAACTTACTATATGCCAAGAACATTATAGTCAAAACAAGCAAACAACTTTTGCTCTAATGGAGCTGACGGGCTAATGGGGAATAAAAAGGCAAAAATAGAAAAGTATAATAGATTGTGATAAGTATTATGTAAATGAAATATTAATTGCTGTGGAAGCACAAAGGAGGATCCCCAAACCAGTGTTATAGTATCGAGATAGTCTTCCCAGAGGAAATTATGTCTGAGACTTGGATGGTGTGTAGAATTTAGCCAGGGAAAGCATGTAGTGTAGTGTGTGTGCACGTGTGTGTAAAATTCAAAACAAAAGGAAGAGGCTATGCAAAGACATGAGGGAGAAAGACAACTGGGGTAAGAGAAATGAGATGAGATATTTGAAAATCTAGGTGAAGTGCAATCTGGTTTAAACATTAAAAGGTAAAAAGAAGAACAGCAAGGAGTGCCCAGAAGATGAAAGGACCATCAGAGGCCTGCTAAAGAATTTGGACTTTACTCCCAGTGTAATGAAGAGTGATTGAACACTTTTAAGCATATCAGCAACACGAACATTACACTCATGTTTTAGAAAAGTCACGATCTACAACGTAAAGAATAAGTTGAAGAGAGAACAGGTACTGTCTTTTGAACGTTTGTCCCCTCCAAAATCCATGTGTTGGAAACTGAATCCTCAATGCAACAGTGTTAGTAGGTGAGGCCTAATGGGAGATGCTTAGGTCATGAGGGATCCACCATCATGAATGGACTAATGCCATTGTTGTGAGAGTGGTTATCACAAGAGTGTGTTCCTGGTAAAAAGGATGAATTTGGTCCCATTTTTCTCTTGCTCTCTCCCACCCTCCCTTGCTCTCACGTGTGCTGTTTTGCCGTGTAAGGACTTCCACCATCTTATGGTTCAGCAAGAAGGTTCTCACCAGATGTGGCCCCTGGATCTTAGACTTTGCAGCCTCCAGAACTGTGAGTCAAATAAGCTTCTGGCTTTTGTAAGTTACGCTATCTGTAGTAGTCTGTTACAGCAGCAGGAAGCCAACTAAGACACCTTGATAGAGAAAATAGGTGTTGAAAATAACGTGATGTACTGAATGAGGTGAGTAACAGAGGGAATAAAGAAAAAGGTGATGGATTAGTCCATATCTAGGAATCTTAACACACAAGAAAGGGAACAGTCAAGACTGATGCTTAGAGTGCCAGTTTTTGTCAGTGGGCAAGAGGTGAAATGGAGCAGGTTAATAAAAAAGAAGATCTCAGTTATGTGACTGCTGACTTTGATGAATCCATTGAACATGCGAGAGACATCTTGTGGGAAGAGGGATTTCCAGTTCTAACATTGAGAAGAGAGGATAAAGTGGGGGAGTCTTCACCAGATAGATAGAGGGTTTTTGAAACCACAACAGGAAAGGAGGGAGACAATTCTTAGAAATTATGCAAATTGAAATAAGACTAATATAGAACCCTGGGAAATATCAAAATTCCAGGATTCTACAAAGCAATCTGCGATTTCAATGCAATTAGATGGGATGGAGAGAGAGTGTGGCATTAGGGAACAAAAAGGATACTCAACAATGGAGAGAGGAGCAGGGAGACCAAAAGGGAAAGGCTTCACTGACTTAGCAGCGAGACAATCGTTGAAGACTTTGGCAAGATCAGTTTCTATGGGTGTTGAGAGCAAAAGCCAAATCGGAAGGGGTTGAAGAGTGAGTAGAACTGAGAACTAGACACAGTGAATACAGACAACTCTTTCTAAAGGTTTAGTTGTCAAGAAGTGGTCAGAAAGTAGAGAAACTGGCAGAAGGTGTGAAGCTGGGGGACACGTTATTAGAATGTGAGAACATTGAGTATGTTTCCGGGCTGATGAAAAGGAGAAGAAGGAAAATAAAGAGTGAAGACAAAGGAAAGGGTCTCCTGGGAAAGCCGGAGATGGGGCTGTGAGTACAGATGCAGGGTTTAACCTTCAGTCAGGGAAATAATTTTTCTTTCCTGGGGCTTCTGTTTGGGAATTCAGTGGCAGAAAGTTGGAGTTCTATTTTCTCTCTGAACAAACAGGCAAGTGTATCAGGCAGTAGTGAGGAAAACAGTAAAGATTTGAAAAGAGAAAGCTGAATAGGGAAATACAAAAAGTGTTAAGACCTAGTTGAATTTGTCCACCAGAAATTAATAGTGTTATCAATGTGTACAGTTGTGTAAACCTCTTCAATAACAGAAGCTAAGTTAGACACACAGAAACAGGGTACTTGAATGGAGGATTTGCCAGGAGGATGGATAAAACAGAAATGGAGCTAGTTTATTTAAAAATTGCCAAAAGAATGATTGCAGTGAGGGTCCATGACATCAAAGCAAGACAAGAAAGAAAAAGACAAGATGGAGCCAATAGAGGGATCACAGGACATCAGCTCCATGGAGTCAAGGAGAGGAATGGTGGGAATAACTGGGAGAGAGGACATGCAGAGGAGGACTGTGGTCAAAGCAAGACATTCAGAATTAATGCCTCAGAGGTGGGACAGTTTCCAATGATGACACTATCTCGGTGTGCTCGCAGTATTGGGTTACTAAAGACAGGAACATTGCTGGAAATGAAGTAATCAAGCAATAGAGTGGCTAAAGGAGTAGGATGTGAAGTTAAGAGTATTAAAAAATGAGTTAGACACTAAATTACTGAAGTCATGAGAATGAGTGTTCAGATCAGTAGGTGACAGTAAAAATGAAGGCTAGAGAATAGTATAACCTGATGAAATAATCTCAATTAGTGGGGATTTTTACATAAGGCTAATGCAATAATGCCCCGAAGCAGCCTTTAGGAGGATAGCTGATAGGTCATGTCCCCATATTGGACATGTGGAAAAAACTAATTCCTACATGCAAAGTTATGTTCTTATGGAAGAGGCTGGTTCCTGTCATCTCAAGAAGAGGTTCAATAACGTGTCAAAGGGTGAAAAGAGGGATTTCTTTTGTTTGCCTTGAAAGGGGGATTTGAGGCAATACGTAGGTAGTCAGGGGGGAAATCAGCCAAAAAGAAGAAGAGGGGAAATGTGACTAGAAAGAGAGTGACAAGAATGTTATATAGTTTCAAATAGAAGATAGTTTTAGAAGAAAAATAGTTTCAGAAGAAAGATACTGAATATTCCCATTGTAAATAAATAATAAATGTTTGAGATGATGGACATGCTAATTATACTGATCTGATCGCTATACATCATATGGATTGAAATATCACTATGTACTCCATAAATAAGTACAATTATTGTATGTCAATTATAAAAAATTAAATTAAATTAAATTAATTAAATTAAAAAGCTAACAAGGATGGTAGGTAGTATGCGAAGTTTTCAAAAAATGTATTCTAGCAGTTCCTGGTGGTTTGCTGCCCAGTCTCTGGAGACGGAACGTAGCTCAGGCAGAGGACGTGGGCCTTGGCGGTTGATCTGTAGATACTGAGGTGTCTCACATTTGTTGGTAATATGTGTCCATTCTCACACCTCCATTTTACGACTGTAAACTATTGAAATTGTTCCTTCAGCTCAAGTACTCCTGTGTCCAACTTGACAAAATGGCCTTGGTTCACAATTATTCGCAGTTTTATTTGTTTCTCTTAACATGATCTCTCTAATGACTTAGTGTGCAGAAATTTTTCCTGGCATAGTCAGTCGATATTCGTCAATGACTTAATTTAAAACCTAGTAGTTTACTAAGAGTAGTACAGACAGACTCTGTTTTTCTACTACTATCACCATCCACAATCACCTAAAAATGTTTATTGATACAAAAGTGAAATGTTCCTTACAGGCATGATTTCAATTCTAATTTTCAAAGACTGAATTTTTAAAAATCCTTCCAAAATATATAAAGGCATTCCAGATTTAAGATGTATTTACTTTGTAAAATAGCAGAGAAATTATAAAGAAACAGAAATTCATAATATTCAAAGTTGTAGATATTTAGAGGTATTCAAAAGAAGGTCTGTGGCAAGATATTTTATATTTGTAATCAAAAGATAAATGTGTTAATCCAGTATTTATGCAAGAGAAAATTCCCTGAAAGAATGAAGAAAGACATTCATAAAATGTCTCAACTCTTTGTGATTAAGTTCAATACACAAAAAAATTTGCCAAATTACTGTGAAAATTTTTAAATGTTTGTTTGTATTTCTGTACTTATCTTATTGCAATCCAGTAACAGTTCAGAGGCAGGCGTCAGGCTGTGATTAACATTTTGAGTAGCACTGGCTTAGTGGTCTTCATCCAATATATTTCTAGAGGTTCACTACTAATTCCTATGGAGACCTTTGTTTTCCAGAACAATAGTTAAATTAAGATGTAGATGAAAGTCAATATCTCCCTCTTAAAAATAGAAATCTTGTTTGTATTCATCATGCCTTAATATTGTATTCTCTTCTTATACCAAATAGCTTCTCTGGGTGTCTAGGAGAAGAAAGCATGAGTAAGAACGGAATGAAAAAGGAGACCTAGGAGATATGCTGTATTGGTGATTTATGGTCATATGTCACATTTACATGCCATTTTTCATCATTTCTTCTAAACGAGCACAGCTCTTACTAATGATCAGTGTCCTGATAGTCAAAGTGTTGGCAACATTTCCTTCGGAGCAGGACTGTTGTTTTTTCTCCTGTATCAAATGACAGACCATTGATTCTCTAAGGAATGTCAAAAAACTTTTACAGATTTTAAGACTAAACCAATAGTGTGAATAACAAGTGTAAGATTATTTTAGTGACTCCTTCCAAAATTTGAGATAATCTGCTTTTCTTCTGACAATGAAAAAAGGGTAAATTGGCTTAATACTGTGTGTCAGGGTGGAGGCCCAGCATGGCCCTGTGATATTCTAATCCGTGCGGGTGTGAGTTCTCATTGAGGACGCCGTCGCTGCCTCCCAGTCCTTGCTATTGCAATGTCATGCAGCTTACTTGCTCTCTGCCCTGTGCCACAGGCCTTCTCTCCCTTGGCAGCTGACCTTTCATGTGTTTAGCTCCGGTGGTTTGGAATCCTTGCTTTCTTTTCTCACCCTCTGAATCACTTACTATCTTCCTAATTAAAGCACCTCTTTCATGAACACATGATGGAATGCATGGAGTAGTGTGGGACACCTTGTTTTAAAAGGCCGACTAATGACACATAAGCAAGATTCTCCCTCTCAGTACCAATGTCTGCCTCTGTGACTCACGACCTAGCTGTCTAGTCCTCCCTCTTTATCTCTATTTTATTTATTTATCTGTTTGTTTATTAGAATCCATAGCTTTTTCCATATTTATCATCACCTAGGAAAACAAAGTATGGAAAACAATTAAACCATTAAATTGTTAATATTTTTCTAAACTAGCCTTGCTGCAACTGGAATATAATGAGCTAATCAAGCCAAAATTTTTTCAATCTTATTTTTTAATCCTATGCTATAGAGTTTTTATTTTGAAATAGCAAAGCATAAAATCGAGGTTGGAAAAAGATGTATGATGGGTGATTGAGAAGATACTCTAACGGAAATATGGGTTATAGTTAATGTCATGTTTGTTCATTTTTAAAATATTGATTGAGCCCGTACTATGTTCTAAGTCTTTGGGACACAACAGTGAATGAAACAAATAAACATATTCTAGAGAATTAATGCAGAGAGTATTGTTAAATAATTCAGCATAACATTGAAATTGTGTTCAATAACATAATTTCAGACCCAACATATAAAAACAAACTGATTTTGTAAAATAACATTAAACATTATTTGGGTACTCAGTTAAATTGGAGTGCATCTGCTTGAAATATAAGAGACTTAGGACATCCTGGAGAATGTTAGCTAGCTTCCTATTGGGAGAAAAGTAAAATTTGATAATAGTGTTCTTAATATTTTTAGGAATTTATATTCTCTTTAATTCCATCACCATGCTTCTAAGTACTAAAAATCATATTAGGAAAAAGCTGGTTTTGAGTTGTCAAAGATAGCCCCAGAGCAATGAAACTATTCACACATGCCATAATCATTCTTTTTGTCTAAATGTTTCTGTATTTGAAGGACTTACTCCTTGAGCAAGTGCTTATTAAGGAAGACTTTTTAAAAAGTAAAATACAACCACAAATTAAGACACGGTTGCTCTAATCATGCGTGTGGCTATTTTATTTTGCGTGTTACATAAACACCTCACCACATTTCACCAACAGAAACACAAGAACATTATGAAAGTGTGACTTCTCATCAGATATGTATCTGAAGCAGTTCAGTTGTTTTTTTTTTTTTTTTTTTTTTTGAGATGGAGTCTGGCTCTGTCGCCCAGGCTGGAGTGCAGTGGCCGGATCTCAGCTCACTGCAAGCTCTGTCTCCCGGGTTCCCGTCATTCTCCTGCCTCAGCCTCCCGAGTAGCTGGGACTACAGGCGCCCGCCACCTCGCCCGGCCAGTTTTTTGTATTTTTTTTTTAGTAGAGACGGGGTTTCACCATGTTCGCCAGGATGGTCTCGATCTCCTGACCTCGTGATCCGCCCATCTCGGCCTCCCAAAGTGCTGGGATTACAGGCTTGAGCCACCGCGCCCGGCCAAAGCAGTTCAGTTTTTCTATCAGGGATTGTATTATTCTGGTCACCTGGGGAAATAAGCAGCCAGGAAACTCTGGCTTGGACTGGAAGAAGACTAATGCACTAATGCTTATTTATGAAAGCATCGTATATTCTGCTCTTCCATGAGTGATTGCGGTAAGAGTTTCACTGCAGTGCACGTAAGGTGAAAATAAAAGCTGGAATGCTTCACACGTGAATGTGCCACAACCTACCCCTGAAGAAACGTTAAGGATTTTTCTTTGATTTTTTACAAAACTAAAACAAATTTATTTAGCGTCTCACTTATTGCTCAGTTAGGATAAAGACCTTTCAGCAGGGTAATATGTTGTTGCATGAGCAGATTTTTAACAGGAAAAAAGAGTATTCACTGAGGTTTTATGAAGATTAATCAATACTCCGGATAGACATTCGATTAACAGTCTTCAGATCCATTAGAAAAAGATGGGCTCAGATAGTTTAATTTAGTATTTTTCATCTTCCAAAGATTATTCATGTGAATATCCTTGATGAGTTCATTGTTGTCTTCAAGAACAAGCCTGCGCTTCCTTTTAGAGCTATATAATCAAATGACCCATCAAATTAATGAATAGAATTTTAATCTAGTGCAGTTAGCATGCTAATTAACTTGTCAAGGATGTACACAAATTCTCCATGCACGTTATTGTTGAAAGTCTTTGCAAATGTGTTATGTCTGATTGCAACTGCATGGCATTCCTTTGAAGCAATACATAACGAACCTTGGAAGGAACAATGACTGGTTCCACTGAAGGAAGAGAACTGAGCAGCTGAGGAGCAAGGGAAAAGGTAGACAAACATTTTAAATTATGTGTCTTTTGAATTTTGGGTTGTGTTCCCTTCACATATATTACCTATTTTAAAAATTGTTTTAATTAAATATTTGCACAAGATGCAACAAAAGAAAGAGAAAGAGAAAGGTAAGAGAGGGACAGGAAATGGGGAACAAAGAGGAGATGAGAGGGGACGAAGAGAGAAGCAGGGAACACTTAACATTCTATTGTAACCCACTATTACCAAAGTACCCTAATCTGAGATCCTCTTTCCTTCCTACTCTTCTCCCCATGAAAGTCTGGATCTAGTTCAAGTCCTCATCATCTCTCGCCTGGTTGAGTATCACAGACTTCTGTCTTCCCTGACTCTGATGTTGTCCGCTCAAACCTATCCTCCATCCTGCTGCCTCACCTTGAATCTCTTCAGTGGCTCCCCACCATCCGCAGAATGAAGATCCCTGCCTGCCCCACCTCCATCACTCTCATTTTCTCCTACCTTACATTTGAAACTCTAGCAACACTCAACTGCTTGTTTCTTTTCAGCAGTGCGTGTATTTCCTGTTCATCATACTATTGCTCCTGTGGTTAACACCACTTCAAACATGCTATGGCCTTCCTTTGCATTTATAGCATTGTATTGTAATTCTCTGTTGGTGTGAATATTTTCATATTTTCCTCCCTGGACTGCAGTAGACTTTATTTACATTAGCAGGATCAGGGGCCACTCTTCTGTCCACACATAAGGCTGCTCAGCACATATTGGTCAACATTGGGAAAGACAGCGCCCTCAACCTAACTCTCTGAGATCTTAAGAAAGGCATTTTAGCTGCTTCCTTCCCTATTTCATAAATGTAAACAGCACAATATACCAAAATAATTTATCTCTTGTGAGATTATCCACTAGTTAATGTTTCCATTCTATCTAGAACCCAAATGTGCTGGTATCCATATCATCACCTTTGACTTCTTCACATTTTTATTATGGAATTTGTCCAACATACTTAAAAGTAGAGACAATAAATAATGAGTCCCATGTGTTAACATCTTGACAGTTTTATTTCATGTATTCCCCAATCACCGATGTTTAAAGCAAGTCTCAATCACCAGAACGTTTTACCTGTAAACACTTAATTATATTTCTCTATCACAATAAGGATTTTTTAAACATAATGACAGTGACAGTGATTGATATTCTATCTGTGATATAATCTATTTCAACATTTTAAATAATTATATTAGGAAGTCTAAATTCCAAAATCATTTTCAATCTGTTTCAATAATTGGGGCATCACTCTACTTTTTGGATGTTTCTCTTCAGTAACTGGAAAGGGTTGGGCGAAGATTAACAGTCTGCATTGTTGTCGATGGACAAGTACTGTGTGTTCAGGTCAGGCCTGAAGAGTATTAAAAGAACTCTGAGGAGGATGTTTCAAACCTCTTGGCTATGCCACTCAAACTAATGCTATTAGTCTGCTCCTGCCTCTCCCTCAACTCTCATATACAGTAAATTACTATCTATAACTTTTCAGAAAATATTAGTCTCTTTACTTGAGTTGTCAAAGACAGCCCCAGAGCAATGAAACTATTCAGTTCCAAACCATCACATGTACTATGATAGTCACAACAGTAATTCTTTCCTAAATGTATATACATTGTTTTCAATGGCTGAGGACACTCAGAGTCAACATGAGTTTAATTTAGTTACTTTAGAAAACGAAAGTTGAAGTCAATAAATCTCACCATGGGCCACCTGTTTCCTAGCTTGGGCTGCAGACACAACAATTTCTCTCTCAGAGTTACCCATAATTCTCTGGAGCTGTATTTGTGACTGTCCTAGGAATATTAGCTAGAGCCCAACAAAGAGGTGAAAGTTCTGTTACAGTCAAAGTGATACTTGTCCTTAGAGAGTTAAAATAATAGATTATAATAATAGAAATATGAAAAATACAGTAGGCATGTATATTTATGTATGTGAAAAACTGAATATGTATGAGTAGAAAATTAATGCCAATAATCCAACTAAATCCATCCATCATTGAAAAAATTGTACAGTTTTCTATTGTTTCAAATCTGCTGATTTGTCTGGTTATGTATGTAGTCTTTAGAGAATGTTTAAAAAAAAATGTGTTAATGCTGACAATTAACTTTTAGGAAAAATAAAACCAGAAACAAAAAATCCTGTTGTAATAGCCTAGTATTGCCTAAAGAGAATATCAACAACTACTTTGTTTTGCTTTGTTTTGTTTTATTTCTCTTTTAAATTGAATAAACCATACGAGCCTATTGCTTAGTTTGTCACCAGTAGATACTGATCAAATTGCATAGTTTGGCAACGGTTTTTAATACAGATACAAACATACATACAATTTGGCCTGAGTAAAGGAGAAGCAGTAATTACATAATTTAAACTGCTTACACTTAAGTAAGTATAGATGAAACATTAATGAACCATGCCATGGCAATACTTTTGACTGCTTAAACATCGTTTTCAAATTTGCTTTTGAAAAACTAGCTTTGAAATATTTAATCTGCTGATAGCTAAGCCATCAGTTTTTGCGAGTTTATATACAATAGGAAGGACAAAGTATGACGGAATGATCTCCAGGTTAAGGGAAATCTTACCTATCTATTACGACTACTACTGCTAAGCTTTCTCTTTGGGTAGGAATTTATAGTTTTCCAATGACATTTTAATTTGCTTCATTTGACTTCACAGTGCTTTGGACTTGGGCAAAGCCCATTGTTACCCATTATTCTCTGAAGTTCAGAAAAATTACAAAATGTATAACTTCTGGTACGCTGGAAATTTAAACACCTTCATCAGGGTGTTGGTTACATTAGTGTAAACATGTGTAAATTTCTATCAAGCTATACAATCACAATTAATGTAAGTTATACTTTAATAAAAATCTTAAAAAGAAATACACTCAAAGTAATGAACTGACTAAACTGGAGAGGCTTTCATATATTGTATAACACTGTTTAAGTCCTATTAAGTAGATGGTCTCTAGAAGTTTCTTTCTAAAATAATGTGACTATTTAGTTAGACAGAAAAACAAATGAACTTTCACTAAAGTGGTAGGAAATTTTACTGACCGCACCTTGGTAAACAAAATGCAAGACAATTTTCTTTTCTAGTAGTCAATGTCCAGAGTCCTTATAGAGTAAGATAATGCAAAAGATGACTTTATTGACTATTTACTGCAGTACGTAATTACATAAGTACCTGCTCATTTAGCAAAAAGAACCAAACTAGTCATTCCCTTTTTTGCTGTGGGATTCGGCTATTCTAATTCTTGGCCCAATGGACCACGAAGTTGGTCATGAATCAACAAATTATTTTGTCTGCTTAAATTGCATGAATTTACAAATTGGTTATTCAGAATTAACCTGAAAAAATTTGGAGAGTGTATTGGGTCAGTGTATAATGAGACATCTGTAGCTTTATGGTAGTGGGGGCAGAGTGGAGTGGGTTGATGGGCCTTTCTGCAGCCTTACGAGGCAGAGGTTATAGAGCATTCAAATACATTCTGTAGTGAAAATGTATAGTGCCCAAGTTATACTATTTCCTACCGCTCTATTTTGGTAAACACTGCGTGAGTCACTAGACCATAGAGAAAGATTTCAGAGAGGTTATGTGGGTAGTGGCTATAGCTGACATAGCTTATCATGTCAAAGGATATTTCAGCCACGGCTAACATATAGAAGAGTCACACAAAAACATGCCTCGATAAATGAATGTTTGCAGATCTGGTAGGGCTTGGGCACTGGAACTAACATATTCTAAACCAGCGTAGCAATACTCTAACAGTAAGATGAAAAAAGTACAAATCTTTATCAAATTGCATTTTTTTTTGTATAGCTTCACTTAGAGAATATTAGTTGTATACTCAGGCTGTTCCAAGAGAATGAAATGAGAAGGAGCTGTCTTGGGAATTTAAGAATAACCTTAATCCAAGTGACTCCTAGACCCATAAATAGTAGAAAATGCATCTCAACATAATATGCATCTGGAATTACCTATTGACTCTTCATTGATATTTCATTAGAAATTTCTCATAAGCTGAATTATAGTGTCTAAAGTTATTAGGCTTCCTGATTTTTCTTATTAATAATTCTAGACATGAACAAACAGAGGATAGAGTAAAATTATGATCTTTTTTGTAGTCTACACATACTGTCAGTTTAAAGTATGTTGGTGTGGTTATAAATTTTAATGAAGTAAATTAGACTTACCTTTAGCACTTTTGCTTCTTGGAACAAGAAAAATAAATTAAAGATTTTTTATTAGTTATTCCTTTATAGAACTGATGAGATATTAGAATATATAGAAATTGTTTTGTGTTAGAGATAGGAATCAAGGCAGGATGACAGTCACTTACAGAGTTACAAGCCATTGCTGTATTACAGTGTGTTAGTCTGTTCTCATGTTGCTAATTAAGAGATACTTAAGACTGGATAATTTATAAAGGAAAGAGGCTTAATTGACTCACAGTTCAGGATGGCTGGAGAGGCCTCAGGAAACTTACAATCATGGCAGAAGGGGGAGCAAACACATACTTATTCATATGGCAGCAGGAAGGAGAAGTGCCAAGCAAAAGAGGAAAAAGCCCCTTATAAAACCTATGAAACCATCAGCTCTTCTGGGAACTCACTGCCACAAGAACAGCAGCGTGGGGTAACTTCAATCATGATTCAATTACCTTTCACTGGGTCCTTCCCACGACACATTGGGTATTATGGAAACTACAATTCAAGATGAGATTTGGGTGGGGACACAGCCAAACCATATCATACAGTCACCTGAATTCCTTGTTTTAAAGTAGTTGGTTAATGTTCTAGGCCACTGTGGCATCTAACTTACTGTGTGTATATGTGTGTGTGTGTGTGTGTGTGTGTGTGTGTTATGTACATTTGCAGGTACGCTATAGCTCTGTTTCATGATCCCATCAAATATTCTCTCTTGAGTCCTACTGAATTTTTATTGAAATATCTATACATTTCAAGGATGTATCAACTATAAGCAGATTATGTGGCAACTCTGAAGAGAATTAAATATGGGTTATACACAGTGTTGGCATCTGAATTAATTCTCTTGAGCATTTATTTTTCATATAATATTGTGACTATAGCTTCTTTACTTAGTTTCTTTATTTCACATATGCTTACACAAAGTTTAACAAGAATAGACAACAGTTGCTAACTTGGAACATCAGATTATTAAAAACTGGAATGTAGAACTAGAAATATTATTTTTCTTCAAGGCAGAAAAAGCTTTCTGGCATAAACTCAAAAACTGCATTTCCTTGCCTTTTGCCTTAAAGTAGAACTGACAGCTGGAGTTCAAGACCAGCCTAACCAACATGGTGAAACCCCGTCCCTAATAAAAAATACTAAAATTAGCTGGGTATGGTGGCAGGTGCCTGTAATCCCAGCTACTCGGGAGGCTGAGGCAGGAGAATTGCTTGAACCCAGGAGGTAGAAGTTGCAGTGGGCTGAGATCATGCCATTGCACTCCAGCCTGGGTGACAGAGTAAGACTCTGTCTCAAAAAAAAAAAAAAAAAAAAAAAAAAAAAGAACTGACAGCCATGAGTTGAGTTAAGGAAATAATTATGGGAAAAGATGCAGGGGAAAATAAACCAAGAGAGAAGAGACATGTAATACCTATGAATTACCACTTTATATGGTCAGCATTTTTATTTGTGGATATAGTCTGACTATGCATTTTCTGTACATAAATAAGTATGGTCATAGTACATGCAAAATGTTTATAAATTACTTGTCAGGTGAAAGTACTTATTTATATTTGATGTTTATTGCTCCTATCACCACACAATCGAGGCACTTTAAGGATATTAAAAACACAAGTTAGGTCTCACCATATGTATAATAAATTTCACTTCATCAAAATAATTAATCCTATATCTGAAATATAATTTTGGTAGATTGAGTTTCTTTTCTAAGTGATGAATAAAGGGAGCCAGCAAAATATTGTTTACAAGCTTCCATGTTAAGATGGTGAGTTCAAAAATTTAATTTCTCTCCCGTAAAATTTCACAAAACGAACAAAAAAGAACACCAGAGCAATAAAACCAATCAGCAAATGTTCAACAGCAACCACCAAACCCGAACAAGAGAATAACATACAGTAATCTAATAAGCCAGTCCAAAGAAAGCAACAAATGTTTCCAGAAGAAAAGGAAGCCACTCCCAACCATGCCCTCATCCTGGAAAAGAGCCAGTCAATCCTCCCTGATGCCATATAAATGTTGCCATGTTTTTATTCTGATTGAATATGAGTGGAAAGTGCTCCAGGGGCAAAGTGGGTGAACTTAGGGAAAATAAACTACAAGACATCTCCGATAGGAATAAAGGCTCCAGGGTTACACGGACAAAGAATCCTTCCCCAGAGTGTCTGCCACAAGGTGGAGTGAACCCTGGAATAGGGCAGAGGAGACAGAAGAGCTCAGAGTTCTAATAAAGATTTCATGCCACTTCATCTCAGCTCTCCTGTGTGCATGGCTTCCTCCCCACCTCCCAAGTAGCTGATATTTCCTTAAGCTACAGAAAATTGTCCACAGCATAAAATATTCAGCTTTCAGACTCTAGTTTGGAGGTGCAAAATATGGGTTTCAGAAAATGCAAGTACGCATCACCACACTGTCACTGGACCATTGGGGTGTCACATTTCCAGTCAGTAACCTCTGTGGCCAGTGGCACTTTTGCCTGAGTTTTGCTCAGGCCCTCTGGGCTGCTTCTACCCACTTGGCCTGGCAGGCTACACTTGGATCCTCTGCCTGCCAAGGGTGAGTCAGGCATGGAGTGGTGAGGGGTGGTGGGAGAGTGTGGGGTCTGGTCACTGTGCATAGCCAGACATTCTGGCTGCGGCAGGGCAGGCAGCTCCAGGTACTGGCACGAGTGGCTGCTCACTGCAAGGCTATGGCTGGACCAGGTGTACGGCAAACAGCTTCCACGGCTGGCACCAGGAAACACAGTGGTGCCTGGAAGCTTGGAGACACCAGGAACTACAGAGCCCCAAAGAGGGTGTCACTGCCCTGGCTTGGGGAGCTTCTAAGTCTGGGCTCCCCTAGGGGCCACAGTTCTTCTCTCCTTCTTGCTTCTCTCCTTCTTGTCACCTGCAACAAGGCGAGCAAGGGTCATGTTTCAGCACCATTTGTTACAGCACTTTCAGCCCCACCATTTGGCAGGTTTCGACTTCTTGTCCCACATCCAGGAAAAATGATGTATGCGGACAAGAGAGCAAGGCAGAGAGGCACTTTACTGAGCAACAGAACAGTTCAGAAGAGACCTGTAGTTGGTAGTTTCTCTCCTCAGGCAGGTCATCCTGATGAATCTGCAGCTCTTAGCAGACAGGAGACCCTGGAGTGGGTACCTTCTTTATGTAGGCAGGCCATCCTGTCTTCTGCTGAGCTCTCAGTAGAGAGGAGACCTACAGTGGATAGCTTCTCTCCACAGGCATGTTTGTCCTGTCATCTGCCTGAGTCTGGCTGAGTCTGGGATTTTTATGGGCTTCAGAGGAGAGGAAGTGCGTGCTGATTGGTCCATGGGTGATTATGGGCAAGCCCTGAAAAAGCCCCATTAGTTCTCACTCTGGTCCATGAAACTGACAGCCCAACCCACAGGCCACTCAGGTCATCCCTGGCCTGAAGCTGGTGTTTCACTGGGGACCTGCCCCTTTCCAGCCAGGAGCCTGTCTGCCTCCTGCTGCCATTAAGCTGCCATCCACAGTGCCCATGGCATCCAGGCTGCTTGTGCTGAGGGGCCCCGGCAGGCCTGTGCCAAGCCACCCTTATCCCCACCTCGACCTCCCTTGCATGCTTGTCAGTGACCAAAGTCCAGACGGGGCTGAAGGGGCAGGGGGCTGGCATGTCAGCGCCACCCTGAATGCCTGCAGTATAGCCATTTAAATGGTACTGATTCTTCCTATCCATGAGCACAGGACATTTTTCTATTTGTTTGTGTCTTCTCTGGAGTAGTTTTTAAAAAACAGAAATTTATTGCTCACAGTTTCGGAAACTAAAAATTCTAAGACAAAGGCACTGGGAGATTCAGAGTCTGGTGATGGCCCTGCTTTCTAGTTCATTGAGGGCACCTTCTACGTGAGTCCTCATGTGGCAGAAGTGGCAAACAAACTCCCTTGGGCGCCTTCTTTTAAGGGACCTCATCTCATTTATGAGGGCTCTGAATTCATGATATGATTGCCTCCCGAAGATCCAATATCTGAATGTCATCATATTGGGAGTTAGGATTTCAATATATAAATTTGTGGATATTCAGACCATAACAGACCTTCCAACCTGCATAGTTATAGCTTAATTAATGTTCACAGTCATCAAAAAATATAAGACTACAGACACAACCACAGTCTTATAAGAATGCTTGCTGGAAACTTTAATTTCCTATCTCCCGTCAGCTTTATGAGTAACTGAATAATTGAAAAATAAAAACCAAAAATCTTATTTATTATATATTTTATTGAAAACTGGTTAGCAACAGACAAATTACAATAGAACCTGGAAATAAAAATGAGAGAAGAATGCAGACTTAAAAACTTATACAGAAAGTCAAAAAGGAGCAAGTTTTTGAAATCAGATTTTGTGACACTGAAAAAAAAGTCCTTATTTGCCAACAGGATTATTTCGAATAATAAATCTGCCAGTGCCAATCAGAAGCACCATTTCCACAATATTTGCTTACCCCTAGTTGCCTATTTTATACATATCAACTCCTTGAGTTAGGGGTATTCATGTCTCTACATGGAAAACGAGTGCATTCTATAGATTAATGTGTTTTCTGTTTATGGGCGCAATTCATTCTCAACTTCTGTAATGTCTCAGGTATAATTCATAATATTGAGCAGCTGGTGACAAGTAACATACAAAAATTATATCCTATAATTTCCATATGTTCTGAACGCGGTCTTATCAATAGCTGATAGAACATTTAGCAGCTAGTCAGCTATGGGACTTTCCAACCTAGAAGGCCTCCTCCCCCTACCATTCAGTATTGTATATCTCAGGGCCTTTTAATCATTCCCCTACATCTTGGTACCTGAAGAACACAGTGAACATATATTCATTGAAAATGTGAAACTACTTGAACTTGATGGTGATCTAGAGTTTCCTTCTCTCTTCTTACTGATATGGGAGTGCTGGGAAAGGAAGAGTGTGGTCCCTTTAAAAGCTAGTAATGGGGGAAGGGAAGTGCTGGGTAGAGGAAGGCATGGTCCCTGGCTAGGGCTTTATCCCCGTGGACCTAGGTAAGAACAGGTACTCCTGACTTCATGCCCAAATGTTGCATTTCCCAAGACCACCCTGGTCCACCACCTCCCGTCCGAGGACTATAAAAACCCGAGACCCTAGCGAAGCAGAGACAGAAGTGTCTGGACATTGAGAGGACACATCAGCAGAAGAACACACAAGCAGCTGGTTGTGGAGAGCACGCTGGTGGAAGAGCAGCAGAGAGCTACCTCCACTCAATAAAACTTTGCACTCATTCTCCAAGACCATGTGTGATTGATTCTTCTGGTACACCAAGGCAAGAACCCCAAGATACAGAAAGACCTCTGTCCTTGCGACAAAGTAGAGGGTCCAACTGAACTGGTTAACACGAGCTGCCTAGAGAGGGCAAACTAAGAGAGCACCCTGTAACACACTCCCACCGGGGCTTCAGGAGCTGTCAACATCCACCCCTGGACACTGCCCTGGGGTCGGAGCCCCACAGCCTGCCGTCTGTATGCTCCCCTAGAAGTCTGAGCAGCGGGGCACTGAAGAAGCAAGCCACACTCCCATCGCACACGCTGCAAGGGGGACAAGGGAACTTTCCCATTTCACTACCTACTAAACTCATTAAGAACTCACCAAAATGGCCATTATGTCATTGTTACAAGTCTGGTCAAACTCTTTTTATTCTCTAATTGGGCAGCAAGATTTTACTCTTCGATCCACTGCAGCTTCCCATTGATGAATTCCGTTCTTTGAACTGAAGAAACTGTAAGCACAGGAGTACCTGTTTTCAATTTCTACCTTGCATGAACATTTGAAGAAGTTTCACTAAAGATAATAATGTTACACTTTTTTTTTTTTTTGGCTTTACAAATTGGAATTAATCAATGATGTCTTTACTTGATTAAATCTTAAAGCCAATTAATGGCAAACAGTTACTGTGAAATTAGTCAGATACTATAATTTGAAAGAAACTTGCACATGTGATCACACAATTTAATATTTATGAATAATTTTCTCATGACTAAAGAGATACCTGTTAATGGGCTTCTAAAAATGAGATTCAGTAATTATCACTTAAACAACTCATTATCTGTTTCAGAATTTTACCAGTCAAGCTTTTCTCATTTCTAATGCAGAATTAGAGGAGGGTGGAGAGAAACCGTAGCCACTATTCTTTCCATCATAGTTGTCCACTACCTTATGTCAGTTTCCCAAAGGTATGATGGGGTAATCATGGAGGTCGCCTTTGCTTCTGGAAAAAGAAGCTTCATTTAAATTACCTTAGCTAGTATCAATTTTTTTTCAATTCTATTTTAGTCCTTTTCCCCCTGCTGCCACCTCATTGTTTTACAAGTAATGATAAATGTGATAATGAGTAATGACATCTATTCATGGAAAATGTGAAAGGTCTGAAGTTACAGTATTTTTCATTAGGAAAATGTGTCTCTAGCGGAGTCAGGCACCTTGACTTAATCAGCCTAGCTTCAATTCTGTAGAAGAAATGAATTTTCCTTAAATTTCAGAGTCCTCTTCTTCCTCCTCTCCCTAACTTCACTCCTAATAGCTACATAAGCTTGTTCATGGTAGTTTAAGTGTAAAGAAATGTTTCAACTTTTATTTTTATCTATTAAAATGCAAATGATGTAGGGTTTTCTGATTGTTTAGTCCCTGGGAGCCTTTGGATATGAAACATTGAGTACATGTTTTCAAAGTGAATTCTTAGTATCCTTCATCTGCTCCCTTCCAATATGCAGAATACAATCAATGATTAGTGTTAAACCAGGAAAGCAAGACGTATGTAGAGATTTAAAAGACCTTGCTTTCTTGGTCTCCATTTGGGACTAGCCATATGGTGCACAGAGGCTCTTAAAAACGTGAGGTCGCCCGTGTTATTTCTATAGCTCTTCCATATCAGGATTTCAAAGCAATTTATCTCTAAATTGTCATTGATAGTATGTTATTTGACCTTCAACTAAAATAATACTACCTATGTAATTAATGTAAGAAAAATGATCCACCATAAAAGTCTGTCAGTTTTATACAAATACAGCCTTTTGTCAGAGGGTTGAGAAAAAATGGAGAGTTGTTAAACATTTCAATACCACGCATTTATGCTTAGAAATATATCTATTATAATATAGAATATAGTAACAATATCATACCAAATACATAGGCAAATTTATAATATGAATATTACCAGTTAAACATTCGAATACCACACATTTATGCTTACAAATACATCTATATAGTAACAATAAAATACCAAATATATAGGCAAATTTGTAATGTAAATATTACCAAGATAAAGTTTAAATGCAACAAAAAGGAATGAAATTAATTTTGTTATAGTAGAGAAGTAGGTAAGAATTTTTTAAAAAAAGGAATTCAGTATGTACATATATATACATATATGTACACACACATAGTTTTCTTGGCTTCTTAACTTTCACTGAGTAGTATCAACATGCCTTTTTAAGGTAACATCATAATCCAAATATCTCTTTCTGCAAATTCAAGGCAAAACAATATGATATCCGTCTTCATTATCTTTCCTTTCTCCTTTCTCATCACCAAGGCTATGGTGTGTTATCCAGATTTGTCCTTTCTTGGCTCATTTCAAGTTTCATCAAGCATCAACTATTTTGTGTCTCACGTCCACAAGTCCCCAGTCAATATAATATCTACCTCCTACTTTAATATGTATGTGGATACACATATTACTCCATGCAATGTCTGGGGAAAAGAGGTTTAAAACCACAACTCTTACCATGACAATTCACTGTCGTGGTAAGAATGCCAGGCAGGCTAGTGTATAAGGTCCTAATAACTAGTACCTTTCTGAGCCCTTGTCTCAGATTAACTAATGTAATGAGCTTTCTACTCTTCCAAAAAGTAAGATCTACTTTGAAGTGTGGATATTCAAGAACCATGTTCCCAACAGACATCGAAAGCCAAAGCAATAAGCATGTTGTCAATTTTGACTCTTTCAGTGAAGATTCTATCAAACATGGATTCTTGAATTTATCAAAATATCTCATTTTCCGTGATCTTGTTTTCACTTCAACTGCTCGCTGCAAAAAAACAAACAAAAAAAGTCTTAGCTAAATTACTTTTAACCATAATAGTTGCTTTTTGATCCTTACACATAATACTTGGGTATAAATACCATCAACAAACTTCTCTTTTCCAATCTCTGGCCCAGGATACAGAAAGCCTTTATCATTTCAGACTCATGTGAGCATTTTGCAATCACTTTATGTCCCAGGCAATAAATATTAATTCCAGTAAGTGCTTACTTAAATAAGTTTGTGGCCACTTGCAGAACCCATTATGTAACACCCCCTACAACTCTCTGCCTGCCAAAATATCACACTTCAAACAAGGCTTTTGGTTCAATCAGTGTATCAGCCCAATACATTGCTGCTTCTAGCTTCAACATCCTTCCTTTCTTTCCAGAGGAAGAAGGTGGTAAAGTCGTTTCCTTCCATTGCTGCGAATCAAAAGACATTTGACAATTTGACAAGGGCAACAGAATGCTGCCTGCCTGCAGTCTAGCCAAAACCAAGGAGGAATTTTGCAAGAGTGTTGCAAAATAAAATTCTTCATTCGGAAAGACTTTTATTCAGATAAACAAATTGGTTAACGAACGCAGCTTTAATTGCTCCTAGAGTTTGAAAGGGATTGTTTTTATAATATGCTATTACTTTCACCCAATTCATATTATAAACCATTCAAAGACTTTACACAAAAGCTAAATGGAGTATACCTGTAAGAGTAACAACTAGCCTTGAATATAAACTTGAAATTAAGTAAAATTATGTTCTATGCTACAAATTAATCAAAAATTAAATATTTATGTAAAATTATATCATTATTTAACTTATCCACTTCTTGATTAATTCATCAATTCACATGTTTTAGAACCACAATTTAACTCTATGCTTATGTCACTTCATTATAACAAGTAGGCTACCTAGAAAAAATAATTAGAAAAATTTTCTATTCTTCATACACAAACAAGAGCTTGCATGATACAGTGAATACTCTAGATAAAGTTATGCCTTTCCCATTAGTAGATGTAAAGATGCAGGGATGAAGAAGAAACTGAAAGTTCCTAAAAATTAGTCCTTATATGCCTGGAAATGTAACCTAACGTTCTATCAAAAGAGATCTGTAGTGAATTCATAATAGAGACACTGAAAGCCAAGCACTTAAAACAAATTTAATTTGCCAAAATTTCAAAGTGGAAAAATTTCAGAACCCTTCTGACACTTACCAGTGCCACAGCAATCATGCATTTACTGGCATCATGCATTTGTAGTCTGAAGAAATACAGTAATACTACATGGATTTCTGATGTATTAAAATGTCTTCTTTCCTAGGGCTCTAAGGCAAATGCAGTCTAGGTTGGTTGCCTGAGCTTGAAGCCTTATTACTCAAGTTTGTATTTAGTTAGTACTATATTATTTTGAACTAGAAGTGAGGTTGGTTTTGTAATTGTTAACGATTTGCTTTCTTGTGTACATTTGATCTCCCTAAAAAAGATACAAGTGTACCGAGGACTGGGATGGTAGCTTTCATTTCTTTTGCACTGTCCAATTGCATTAGAACCAGACAGTGCTCCCAGTGCCACCATTACAGCTATTCATCAGGACTGAATTAGGAATTCAACCCATTAACTGGTTCCGTGACCCTGGACAACTCATTTCACCTTTTGAGACCGCTGGTGCTTCCCATATCAAACGAGGTGACTACATTCTTTCTAAGATACTTTCCAGTTATAAAATTCTAAGATGCTTAACTAAGGAAGCAAGTAAAGGAAGGAAGTTGTATGAATGTGTGGGGAGCCGTGATACCCAAATTCAGAGCATAGACTGCCAAAATCCTTGGCAAAACTATTGATGTGCTGGAAAACCAGAGGGGAGCATTATGAAAAAGCAGGCAGAGACCAGAGAGAAATCTGCTCCTTAGAGCTGGAGCAATGTGGATCCAAATTTGTGAGCTACATGCTTTTCTTTCTTTCTTAAACTGAATTTTCCAATTATGTGCAACCTGGGTGGTAAAAAGCCTAAAGTGTCCAAGTTTAAAGACAAACCTAACAGAACAGCTGAAAATTAGGAAAATTTATAGAAACATGAAAACAACAGAGAGAATGATGCTAATCATTGCCTAGCTCCTCATCTCTGCCCAAATTTAGCAAGCATGGAGGAAATCGAAAGGGGGAGAAGCTTTAAAAGCAACAGTAGGAAGACACTAGAATGGGCTAGAATGATAAACAGCTGTCTACCATGGGAAATTAGTATGGGGCAAAGTTTCTAGATTGATTCTAGGCAATATAACACAATCATAGAACGAAAATCCAATCTTCTGAACAATATGATGATTCTAGAATTGCTACAGTGTGTTACCTATAATATCCAGATTTTAATCCAAAATTAAACTATGTACAAAAAAAAAAAGAAAAAATCAGGAAAGTATGAATCTATCCCCAGGGTAATAAAAAATATTCCGTTGTGAGTTTTCTAACATTTACCTGAAATAATTCAACTTCAACTCTAAGTAATTGGGATATATGTCAGATACATATCATAATGTCTAGAACAGCTTCTTTAAAAAATACAAAGAGGCTGGGCATGGTGGATTATGCCTGTAATCCCAGCACTTTGGGAGTCCAAGGCAGGCAGATCACTTGAGGCTAAGGGTTTGAGACCAGCCTGGCCAACATGGGAAAACCCCATCTCTACTAAAAATACAAAAAAAGTAGCCAGTAGATGTGGCTCAGGCCTGTAATCCAAGCTGCTCGGGATACTGAGGCAAGAGAAACACTTGAGCCTGGGAGGTGGAGGTTGCAGTGAGCCAAGATTATGCCACCGCGCCCAAGTCTGGGTGACAGAGCAAGATTCTGTTTGAAAAAAATCATAATAAATAAATAAAATAAAATAAAGCTATATTGAGGGGGGCTAAGAGAGAAAGTAGAATATTAAAATTGCCTAATTACCATAAAAAAACAGAAAAAGAAGAAAACAAAGGTAAACTAATAAAAAAGTGAATAAGACAAATAAACCAAAATAAAACAAATGTTGAATAGCAGACCTGAATAGAATTCTATCTTTAATTATATTAAATATAAATGTACTAAACATGCCAATCAGAAGGCAGAAATCATTAGTCTGGGTTTTCAAGAAGGCGAGACAAACTATATACATGCAGGACAAACTGTATGTTGTAAATAAGATACATTTTAAGTAAGAAATACAAAAGTATGTGCTCAAATCTTTGTCCCCTGAAATGGTTTAACTCTGGGTCCCCACCCAAATCTCATCTTGAATTGTAATCCCCATGTGTCGAAGGTGAGATGTGTAATCTCCACGTGTGGAGGGAGGAAGGTGATTGGATCATGGGGGCAGTCTCCCCCATGCTGTTCTTGTGATAGTGAGTGAATTCTCATGAGATCTGATGGTTTTATAAGTGTTTGACAGTTCCTCCTTCACACACTCTTCTCCCTCTTGCCAACTTGTGAAGAAGGTACCTGTTTCCCCTTCCACCATGGTTGTAAGTTTCCTGAGGCCTCCCCAGCCATGCAGAACTGTGAGTCAATTAAAACTCTTTCATTTGTTTACAAATTACCCAGTCTCATGTACTATCTTTATAGCAGTATGAGAATAAACTAATACAACTCCCTATGTTATAATGTTATTTATCTTCTTATTGAGAAGTCTTTATGTATTCTAGATACAAATACTTTATCAGATATATGTTTTCCAATTGCTTTTTATATTTCTACTTTTCCTCATAGTATCTTTTGAAAAGCAAAAGGTTTAATTTTGTTAGAATCCATTTTATCAATTTTTGTTTTTATAGTTTGAGCACATATGTCAGTAAAGATACACTAGTGTCAATAAACAAAGCATCAGCGAAATGCAAATTAAAACTACAGTTAGTTACTAATATATATCTACTTGAATTACTAAAATTAACAAGTCTGACAATACTAAATGTTGGAGAGGATTTGAATCAACTCCAACGCTCATATATTGCTGGTGAAAATGTAAAATTTCATAGTCACTTTGGAAAGCAGTTTAATTCTTTATAATAAAGCTAATTGAAAACTTACTATAGGATATGGTCTGGCTCTGGGTCCCCACCCAAATCTCATCTCTAATTGTAATCCCTACATGTTGAGGGAAGAACCTAGTGGGAGGTGACTGGATTATGGGGGCAGTTTCCCTGTGCTGTCCCCATGATAGTGGGGGAGTTCTCATGACATCTTGTTGTTTGATAAGTGTCTGGCAGTTTCCCCTGAATGCTTTTGGTCTCCTGCTGCCATATAAAATGTGCCTTGCTTCCCCCTTTGCCTTTCACCATGATTCTAAATTTCCTGAGGCTTCCCCAGTCATGCAAAACTGATAGTCAATTAAACCTCTTTTCTTCATAAATTACAGTCCCATGTAGTATCTTTATAGCAGTGGGAAAACAGACTAATACACCATTTAGTCTAGCATTTCTACTACTAGAAATTTAGCCTCTCTAAAAAACCCACTCATTTCCACACAAACACTCGCAAACAAATATTTGCAGCAAACTGTATTCATAATAACCAAATGTATAAATAATCCAAATGCCCATTAACTGGTGAGTAAGTTTTAAAATTGCGGTATGTAGAAAGAAATAATATTTAGCAATTTTAAAAACTGCTTATGTATAAACAACACAGATAATCTCAAAAATATTGTGCTAAGTGAAAAAAGTCAGACCCAAAGGCTATATGTTGTATAGTTCCATTTATGTGGAATTATGGAGACAACAAAGTATAATAACATAAGGGTAGGGTGGGTTAAGGAATTGACTTCAACGGGGCATTAAGAGATTTTTTTGGGGAAGATTGAAATGTTCTATATCATAATTGTTGCATTAATTGTACTACTCTATATATTTTTCAAAACTCAAAGTGCATACTTCAAACTTTTGAATTTTGTTGTAAGTAAACAATACCTCAATGCAAAAAAAAAAAAAAAATTAAATGTTTAAATTGACGAGCTTGATAAACAATGAGTGAAGAAGAAATAGAAAACCTGAATAGAGCTTCAATCATGAAGAGTTTGATTTCATAAAGTTGCATTCCTTCAACAACACTGAGAAAGAAATTCTAAAACTTAAAAATGGAAACAGAATCCAGACAGCTTTACAAGGGAGTTCATTTGATTTTACAGCGAGATCAGCAAGGGAAAAAAAATGCATCAAAGTCTAGAAAGTCCAGGCAAAAGCTCCCTTCCAGGTAGGTCTTAGAATAGATGGCATAGAACACATTCTTTGTTCTAGCAACAAAATGCTGCAATATGTGTGCTGTGATTTTGCCCGGGATAGCCCACTTGAGATTGAGAGTTCAAGGTTTTTACTGGCGGACTGGTCACATCGGAACTTTCTCCCGGTGTAGCCAGGAATGATTATCAAAGTTCTAGGCTCCTGGGAGGAAAGCAGGTATTTACCATCAATCACACTGTTTGCACAGTCTAGGCAAGGAGGGCTCAGTGACCGAGGCATACAAGACAGCCGGATTCTTTAGTAACAAAGGGAAAATTCCAAAGTCAAGTTTTCACACACCAGCCAAGGATTAGCAAGCCCTTGGACGAGCAACATCAGACCTGCTACATTAATTCTTTCCTACACCATAGCGGAGGCACTTCCTTTCTTTAGCTGCAGTTAAATCTAGTCGGATTTTTTTTCCTAAAACTTGCAGAAATGGCCTAAGTCCTCCTCAGAGAAACTGATCACCAGCCAACCAGCTTCATCTCCTGAAAGGTTGGTTTCACCTCCACAAGTTTCTTCAAAAAAACTTTTTATTTTAGTAATTCTAATCCTTCTCTTTCTTCACTAAGGCTAGGAGGGCGTCACTGCTGCCTGCGATTGCTCTTTCCACAACTTAATGGTTTTTTTAAATATTTTTTCCTCTTCTGAGTGACATTAACAACCACTTTTTAAATATTTGTATGGAATCACATGTGCTGAAATAACTTCTGTGGTTGTTTCGGATGCTGACTAATAAAAGAGCAGAGGCATCTTCCTTTGGCAAAAGTTACTAACAAATAGGAACCAATAACATATGTTCATTCATTATTCTCTGTTTTTGGTACTAGATTTGTGGTTTGAGGCAGCTGTGACAGTGCCAGCAAATTTATTTATCTGACCTCTGATGACACCTGAGGTAGGTGATCATGAAATGAAATTTCAGCATCACCCCTCATCCCCAAAATGCTCTCCTCCAGCCCTTCCAATGACCTTTCAAGTGCCTGTTACATGCTTCCCTCCTTATAATATCTAGAATGATTTTTGTTTCCTGAACTAAATTCTAATAGATATATAGGCGATTTATCAAAAGAGTGCAGTAAACAACATGCTCAGTAGTGAAACTTTAAAATTATTCCTCATCAAATCAGGTGTGAGGAAAGCATGCTCCCTCCCACCATTTCTACACAACATTGCATTGGAAGCAATGGAGCTGAAGAAGTAAGTGGAAAATGACTGGCAGGGAAGGGAACAAAATTGTAATTATTTGCGACTGATAAGATAATCTACATAAAACCCCCAAACATAGCTTTATGGAAAATTAGTATGTATCACAAAGGTTACTACAGACATAAATAAATTTGATGCTATGCTGTGTCTACTTTTGTAAGATAGGAAGAATGTATCTGAAATGTTTTAGTAACCTTTTTTCAAAAGCAGATGAAATTGCATCCAAAATCATCAATGACTGAAGAAGTCTAATAGGGTTTACTTCTAGAAGGTTCCAGGTGAATGGCTACAGCCTTGAACTAATTGCACAAAAGAAATTGTGCCTATAAGCAGGTCAATTAGCAGGTCAATTTTTAACTAGAACACAGTTAAAAAGTAGTTCTCCAATCACTTTGATTTTCAGAAGAGCTATGAGCTTGATTCTTAATGCTTATTTAACATAGTTGAGCTTTAATAGTTAATTTGAAATTTTAAAACCATAAAACTTTATAGAAAATGAATACCAAAAGTAAAGAATCTGTTATGACCACAGTCACTGCAGATAGGAATTTTATCTCACTGCTGTAAATCGCGAAATCCTGCCCTCAACCATAATTTACGAACACGGCCATTTCAAAGATGTACCTCCATGACATTTCCCTGGATTTCTCCACGTAGGAATTTCAACGGTTATTCTCTGTAGGTAATTGCAGCTTCCAGAATAACCCCAGGTCACTGAAACACCTTGGTTCTACAAACAACCCATTATTAGACAGATTACATCAAAAAAATCCATCCTGCTACTGCTGTGGAGATGTGACTTCATGACATTGAAGAAAAAAAAAAAAAACATGCAAAGAGGTTTCTGGAGTCTCTGTGGTGAAGGTAGTGCTCCATGGACACATTTTATTGAATCACACTTAATGAATGAGTCTCACTCCTTGGTTTTCTTCATTCTCTCTGTCTCATAGAATTCTTCTAGGGAGATATATATATATACACACACATACAGAGAGAGAGAGAGAGAGAGAGAGATAGTGGCTGTGAATTAACATTTCTTCTCTAAAAACACAAAACTTGGTTTCTACTATCATATACTTAATACAAAACTCCCACAGTTCTTCTATGACCATTGTCTCCATCGGGGTCTGGTAAGAGGATGGAAAACATATGAGATTTTGAACAGGGAGAATGTAATGTAAATAATTGTCAACCAGGGATGAAGCTGTGAACCAGGAACTGAAAAGATAAAAAGAGGACGCTAATGTATCATGGAGGCAGCAAATGTAGGAAGCAGATACCGTCCTTATGGTTAAAAAATCTAAGGGACATG
The DNA here is from genome assembly GCF_000951045.1 of Mandrillus leucophaeus. Lineage (NCBI taxonomy): Eukaryota > Metazoa > Chordata > Mammalia > Primates > Cercopithecidae > Mandrillus > Mandrillus leucophaeus. The sequence goes on from NW_012102865.1 coordinate 457,799, forward strand.
GTTGGATTTATTACAATTTAGAAACCTGGAGGAGGGGTCTTGCGTAACTGAAACCCAGGGCTTTGAGGAGGGCTACTGGTTCAGTTGCCCAACAGACACTGGTGTCTCTGAGCTTGGAAGAGCAGCCCCAAGAGGCTGAGACCCGGACTTTAGAAAACAGGATACTGTTAGCAGATGCTGGTGATTGTTAGCTGTGACACAGTGAGACTTGTTTCACAAGTGTTTAAAAAACTGTCAACTGAATTCAGCTACCGCATACGGAATAACTACTGCTGCCAGGGTGAAGTAGCACTGCCAAGACGATGCTTACAAGAACTGCAAATGGACAGGAAGTCGACACGGAGTAAAGAAGAAAGACCTGGTTCCTTCTTTCTCCTCCAGTCCTAGTCTCCCTCTTGTGCCCCCTTTTGGCAGAGCATAACAGGAAATCAGGGAGCGAAGCAAGAAATAGTGTTTGCAGAGTTCCAGCTTCAGCATCATGAAGCAATTTTAGAAATGTGGTTTGAGCCGAGAGACAATAGCTGAGTAAGTGGCACAGCCATACACAGAAAAGTCTTCTGAAATAACTGAAAATTGGTTCCTGATTAGTTACACTATGGTATAGCTAAACTGCTTATGTAGTTTTGTAACTTACTAAGAAGCTGTATAATTCGGCATAGTCTCATAGTTTTAACAAAGAGAAAGAGATAAGAATTCAGTTTCCACTCCCCGTTCATTATGGAACACAAGGAGATACACTGTGCATCCGAAAGTCCACTTTGATTCTTGTTTGAGAAATACTGAACCAGCTTGTGGCTTCCAAAAATGAAATTAGTAAAATAAATGGACAAACATGTAAAAGACACAAAATTAGAACATTCATATCCTCCAAATCAGACCAAATAAACCTTATCGCAAATGATATTTCTAAACAATATACCTACTCCCAATGCCCCTCTACCTCCTGACACATACTTAATAGCAACTAGAATTTCTAACTTCCACTACACCAAAAAATTTATTACCATAATTTATAATAATAAATAATTAAGGACATCTGCCTATTGACTTTCTTATCACGTGTTCATCACTTTAAAAACGAATCAACTTTCAATTATCTATTTCTTTTTGCTACATAAGTAACTAGAATGTAATCCATTTTTTAAATTTTTATTTTAGGCTCAGGATTACACGTGTACAGTTTGTTACACAGGTAAACTCATGTCACAAAGATTTGTTGTACAGATTATTTCATCACCCAGGTACTACGCCTCGTATCCAGTGGTTATTTTTTCTGATCCTGTCCCTCCTTTCACCCTCCCTGCTCAGTTAAATGCTAGTATCTGTTGTTTTTCTCTTCACCGAAAGGTTTTTAAAACCTGGTTTTGGCCAGTCTGTGAAACCATGTGCTGCCAATCTTGTTGAAAATTTAATTCACATTTCTATGCAGGACAGAAGTTTGGTTATGTGCACCATTTATGCTCTAAAATATGCTCTATCCTTCCTATAGAAAGTGCATTCCTTAAAAGTAACTCTAGGGAGATAGTTATATACATATAAAATAGATTTAGCCTGAGATTATTTTATCAGTGTTTTTTTAAAATAAAGCAGATGAATATAAAGCTAAAAGTTTTGCTAGAATCCTGGTTAAATGAACTATACAAGTCATGAAACACCATGCAGTCAGTAAACATGACTAGTTAGACATACCTTTGATTAACATAGAGCAAGCTATAAAACATTCATTCATTCAAAAAATATACACTGAGTATCTGCATTGGCCAAGCTACCAAACACTGACAGAAAAAAAGTCCCCATCGGTGTAAAACTTTACATATGTTCATATGAACACACATGCATACACACACACAGATGTCTGGTGAGACCTTCTCAAAAATATTGAGTCATTCGCTAAAAAATAAAGCGATTTTCTCCCAGTGGGGCACTATAGCTGATTTTTACTTTGGTCTTTTATGTCATGTATTAGCATGAAATTATTTTACAAAAACAATATAGGCCTTTAAAAAATCTTATACCTATTCAAAATCGAGAGCAAAGACTATTACTACCACTAAACCTTACAAGGGTTACTGACTGAATGCAATTTCCTTTCTCTCAGAATTACTCTATCATTTGGTGAGTATCATTTTGGGGAATTCAGAATACATTGGATTCTGAATTATAATTAGTTTTGAATTTGTCTTTCCTTGAGGATAGTGACACTGTCTTGTATAACTTTTTGTCACCTATAACACCTAAAGTAGAGCTTAGACGCTTTTGGCGTGTGCTTAATAAATAATGTGTTACATGTCTAATTTCACTCATCACCGAATTGTACTGGGCATTAGTCAGGGTAACCGCTTTGTAACTGCTTTGCCCATAGAGTTTATAGGTTATCATGTGCTACTTATAGCCCATGTTGAAGAGCAGCCTTAAAGAGCTATGTTTTGTAATATATAACCCCGATCTCCAGACACAGCTGATTGTATTGAGGGTGAATACTTGACTCAAAGGCAGATCCAAAGCATGGCCAGAGCATGACCTGGAATGCAAATGTGATCAATAGGCTACTCATAAGAGAAAAAAAAAATCAAACTGGTTAATAAACCTGTAGAACCTTTTCTGCTTTATTAGCAGTGAAAATGCAAGCTAAAAAAAGAGACAGACATGATTTTATTCCCATTGGATTGTTGAAAATTAGGAGTGACAAGTCTCATTATTGAAAATAAGAAGGGTGACAATATCTCATATTGAAAAGAATAAAGGGAAATGGTCACCTCCACACCCCATGGGTGGGAATATAAAAATTATTAAGGCAATTTGACAGCATCTATCTGCATTTACATTATGCTCACCACCTTTTAACCCAGTTAGTCTACTCCAGGAATACAACTTGCAAAATTAGCCACATGTGCACAAAGATGAGGCAAGGATTTTCGTTGTAATGTTCATAGGAGATACATTTGACATATGTCCATCATTAGGAAAGAAGGGTGAAGTAGGATATGCTATTTTCATTCATTAGAAAAAAAGGCAGGGATTCAACAGAATTAAAATCAAACCCAACATTCTTACTTTGAACTGCAGTCCCATATAATTTGGTCCCTGCATTTCTGAACTCATCTCTTCTCTCCTTCCCCACCACTCACCTGCTTCAAAACTCACTGGCATTTGCCCTTACTTATTCCTCTGCTCGTGTTATATCTCCAGCCATTCTCAAGGCTGATTCATTCTCTCCAGCGTCTCTGGTTAAATGTCACCCCCAGGGAGAACTTTCCTCACCAACCTGACCTCAAACCTCTCTACATTTTATCTCTTTTTATTTTTTTTTGTCTAATTTACCTTTTCTTGACATTATATTAAATATTGAGCCACATTTTTTAATGTCCAGATCTTTCACTAGAATCAAAACTTTTATGGGCAAACAATTTATCTATTATTCATCACTAAATCCCCAATGCCTAGAATGATATCTTGTAAAGAATAAATGTATGTTTGATAAATTCATTTATTCTACAAACGTATACGATAGAACTGTGTATTTTAGCATAGAAAAATATCTAAGATCTATTGGTGTTGCCAAAAAGACACAAATGATATAGTCACATTTATGTTAAGAATATGTGAGTGTGTATTTATTTATATATAGGACTGTGTATGTGTTTGACACACACATGCATGTAATTATCTAAAGAACTAAAATTATATATATCAAATTGTTATCTCTGCCAAGGATAGTGCCTATTGGAAGTAAGAAAATGCAATTTTGACATTGTACTGTACATATTTCTGTATTCATTTTATGTTTTTACAAGAATAAATTTATATACTTCTCATGAAACAAAAGAAAGAAAAGTAACTACTAATAATAACAAATGACATTTGAAGCTCTTATAATAGGCAATACTTTGAGCATTACAGATGTATTAACTCATTTAATCATTACAACAGCCCTAGAGAATATATTACTATTATTAATGTTAATATTACTATTTCAATTAGAGAAGAAGCCAAAGCATAGAACAGCTAAGTAGCTTACTCAAGATTGCACAACTTTCAGGTAGCAAAACGAAAGAAGGAAATAAAGAAGGAAAGAACGAAAAGGAGGTAGGATGGGATGAACAGAAGAAGAAAGTATTCATTAAACAGTTAATTTATCAGACTGAAAATGCCAAATGAAAAGTGGTTAAAGTTGTGAATGCCTACTATGCAAAATTTCAGGTTATTTGAAAGAGAATGAAATGTCAGGAAGATTTTCAGCTCTTGTCCTGGGGTGCACAGCTCTTCCAGAATTCTCAAGATTCAGTTTTTCTTGATTCCTACATATGTATCCCGAGAAAAACCTGTGGCACACAATGACTTGAGCGAGGCTCTGTTCTTTGCCTCAATACCTTAAAGCAGAATGGATGTTTTTGACCTACAGAAATAATGCCATGAGTTAGAAAAGGTGACTTATTTCCCAAGTCTGTTAAAGAGGAGAAATTACCAAAGGAAACTTAATAGTGGTCAGCAAAACAGGGACAGTTTAGATATTTTCAAGAGATCATCAAAACAATCTGTGTGTGTGCACGTGTGTGTGACTATGCACTGATGCTTTTTTTGCCTTTCTTTCTTTTGTAAGCTTACCTGATTGGTCATTCACTTTTTAAAATCCTGCAGTTAAGTATAACCTTATTGGGTGAATATAGGGGCATGAAAAAAAAACAAGAACAATGCAGGAGAAGACATGAGAAAAAATGTGCCTGATGTTGAATTAAAATGCTTCTTTCTTCTGAACTTTCTTACTCAAATTCTGTAATTTGGGTAAGACAGATTCCATTTAGCACTGCATTTTATTTCCTTTAGAGCTTCTCCATGTGATGAAAGAGAGATTATGGGTGAACATTTGAGATAAACATGGTACTAGGTCTCCTCCTCTCTCTTTATTTATTAAAAGAATGGATCATTTATTTCTTTAAGACTAATATAGGATTGTATCTGTAATTCGTTTATCAACTTTAACGTTTCATTTGAGATCTAACAGAGATGGATCATTGGGTCATCATAATCTTTTAATTAGAAATACTATGTTAAGTGTACCCTTAAATGAACCCTAAAAATGTTCCTGGATTTCAACGACAGGTGTTACATTACAAAGCAAGTTAGTTTACTGACGATTTCAAGATTGCCTTGTGGTTTTTATGCTTCAGAGCATGAGATTTATTGGTAGTGACACAGGATTAAACCTGAGGATATATGATTACAAACGTCCACATGGCAAAGCTTGGCTTTCAAAATTCAAATTGTCTACAAAGTAGAAACTGCTATTTTTTGAAAGCCAAAGTAAAAAGTAAAAAATAAAGTATCATATCTCATTTATAGATCTTGTTCCTTCCTCTGAAAGATACTGAAAGCTTAGGTAGCAGAGTTGTTTTAAAGTATATTCTCTTTTACATTTAGGCAAAGATATGATTTAAGAGCGTGCTCATCACTATAGCCATGCCTTTTATGCTGTGAGCTATTGAAATATGAATACACCACTAATTCTTTGCAACTACCAGACTGTAAATCAAACATGCCACTTAGTAAATGACCCTTATTCTTCATCTGTTCCTTATTGAAGAGTACTAGCTATTTGTGGAAACCACAAGACAATGTAGAAAGTTTGGAGAAAAATGTTTTAATCTGTCATTCCCCTAAGGCAATTTGCATCCTTTGAAGCTCTCTCTGTGTAATGAAACAAACAACTAGTAGGAAGGTGAAAATTTTACTCAAACAGTTTTTTAGAGTTTGCATTTTTGTTTTTTTCATGGAGCGCTAAGTAATTGATGTTATTTTTCCTCACTGAATTCTCCAGTTGTTTTAATGATAGGTAATTAGAAAGAAAAATTCACTAAGAAATAAAATGGTTTCACAAAGTGATGAATTATAAAGATAATTTCTCTTGAGATACAGTAAATTTAGCAGTGACACTAAAAAATTAATTCAGCCCAATCATAATAATAACAACTCCCATTTACTGAATATTTACTATGCACTGGCCACTCATCTGGCCCACTCAGAGCTGAGAATCCATTGGCTTCAGCAACAAGCAAGTCATTCCTGTTTGCCAAGATCACTTTCAGGAGAGTGGGGCTAGAAGCCAGGTTTCAATGGATTAAGAAGGAATGGGAAAGGAGAAAGTAGAAACAGCTATTATGGACACAAAATTACCCATGAAGGGAAAAAAGAAATTCTGCAGAAGCTGACGGGAAATATGGAATTTAATAAGAAAAGTATTTTGTTGTTGTTGTTGTTGTTGTTGTTTTAAGATAGGAGAGGATTGAGCACATACGAATGAAACCTGGAATAGCACTCTGAAAGTACAGAAAGGAAATAAGATAATCTACTGGGCAAGGCAACTAAGGGATTAGGAAGAGGAGGAGGGTTTCAGGAAATGATATCCCCTCTGTATTTCAGATTTCACGGAACCCTACTGGACGTATTTATCCTTGGGGATCTTATAAGCACCTCAACTCATCAACGCCACCTCCACCCCCAAACCCTCGGATTTTGCTTTCTTTCTTGAAAAATTGCACCATTATCCACCTACATTCCTAAACCAAAAATCTAGACCTGATGCTGGATCATCCCTTTTTCTATCCCTGCATCTTATTACCAACTTATGTTCATTTTATCTTTTAAAAATAGGTATTTTGGGGCCAGGCGCCGTGGCTCAAGCCTGTAATCCCAGCACTTTGGGAGGCTGAGATGGGCGGATCACGAGGTCAGGAGATCGAGACCATCCTGGCTAACACGGTGAAACCCCGTCTCTATTAAAAAAAAATACAAAGAAATAGCCGAGCGAGGTGGCGGGCGCCTGTAGTCCCAGCTACTGGGGAGGCTGAGGCAGGAGAATGGCGGGAACCCACGAGGCGGAGTTTGCAGTGAGCTGAGATCCCACCACTGCACTCCAGCCTGGGCAACAGAGCGAGACTCCATCTCAAAAAAAAAAAAAAAAAAAAGTATTTTAATAACAGATGCTGGTAAGGCTGTGGAGAAATAGGAATGCTTTTACATTGTTGGTGGGAATGTAAATTAGTTCAACCACTGTGGGAGACAGTGTGGCAATTCCTCAAGGATCTAGAACTAGAAATACCATTTGACCCAGCAATACCATTACTGGGTATATAACCAAGGAAATAGAAATCATATTATTATAAAGATACATGCACATGTATGTTCACTGCAGCACTAGTCTTAATAGCAAAGACATGGAATCAACCCACATGCCCATCAATGATAGACTGAATAAAGAAAATATGGTACATATACACCATGGAATACTATGCAGCCCTGAAAAGAAATAAGACCATGTTCTTTGCAGGGACATGGATGGAGCTGGAAGCCATTATCCTCAGCAAACTAACACAAGAACAGAAAACCAAACACCACATGCTCTCACTTATAAGTGGGAACTGAACAATGACAACAAATAAACACAGGGAAGGGGACAATACACACTAGGGCCTGTTTGGGGGGTAGGGGGAGGGAGAGCATTAGGATACGTAGCTAATGCATGAGAGGCTTAATACCTAGGTGATGGGTTGATAGGTGCTGCAAACCACCATGGCACATGTTTACATATGTAACAAACCTGCATGTCCCATACATGTATCCTAGAACTTAAAAGGAAAGAAAATAAAATTTTTAAAAGTAGATATTTTATTTCTTCTGAAGATTTTTTCCTGTACATCCAAGATTTAAATATTCAAGTCCAGGTTAGATGCCCTATAATATCCATTGGAATCTCATCAGAAAAACAAAACTACTCTAGGTATTCCAGCCTAAGGGATTTAATACAAGGAAACAACTGTACAGAGGAAGAAAGAATTGAGAAGTTGAGGCAACTGAGTGAATAACACAAGAGAGCAAACTACCACCTCTAGAGTTTGAGGAACCAGTAGAAGTATCATTACTAGAAACAATGGTATAGTGGTTCATGCTTAACATCCATCTGTCTGGGGATAAACAAAACTTTACTGCCAATTTCTGTGGTGTTAATATCATACCATGGCTGATTTCAAGATACCAACATTTCACTAAACGCAGAGCTGGGAAGAGATGAAGAGATTCAGCTCTTATGAGTTCACACACCAGAAACCAGAAGCTGAGCCTGTCAAGCAGAATTTGGAGCCGTGCAAAAGAGGCTGCTGTTTCCAAAATGCTGCCTGAGTAGAGCAAGAGGACAAGTACATTGGCTTCTACAATCCTCCCATCTTTCATTCTCCTTTTGATTCCTTTCTTCTGTCAAACTCAGCCAAAATCGTGCCAAGCCTGGGAAATGTAGCCTGAAAGTTTATGTCTCTGAGATACAGAGCACAGCTGCAGTAGGGCAAGGAATGGATTCAAGAACCAATGGTTAAAAGACTGACACCCACACCTAAGGGCTCTTGGAGAACTTCTACCTCCATTATAACTCATCTATATGTTCTGTGAAGACGAGGACCACTGCATAGCCCAGAGGCTAACATTCATCAAGCATCAATAAATATTTTACAGAATGAATGAATGATTTATTAGCAAATATAATGTCAGCATTTAATAATCAGAAAATCTGTGCTTCTTTGTGTATATATGACTTCCTATGAAATTGCCACATTTCTTGGTATAGTGGAGCTATAACTTGTCAAAATAGCACACAAAAGTATTATGGTGTTTGACCTTCTCTAATAATTCTCATTTGTGCCTTATCCCTTTCATCCCATCCCATACAGTTTGTTGGAAAACTGAAAGCTTTTGTTTGATCTGAGGGCTCTTGTAATTTAAACATTTCCAAATTATTTACAAATTGACGTCTTAAGAATTATCACTAACCCGGTATATCCTACAAGTTCTCTATCCATCTGGGATATCCATCCATTACCTCTCCATCTGGCAACTCCAAAGCCCTTATTTAGAATCTTCATCTCTATTGCTAGTTCCTGCCGACGGACAAACTGTTTCAGTTTCCACCAGTCCTATGTCTGGTCCGACTTCTGTTTCTAGCTACAGTCAACAGAATCAAATGTATTCCATTTGAAGGACCACATTTGTAGTAGAATTTTCCTGTGGATCTAATCCCAGTGGTGCCTTTGATTCATGTGCCTGCCTTTGTTCAAATATATATTTAGATTGATTTATAAATCTTGCCAAATATGAGCAAAGTTGGAAATCTGTTAAAGTAGTATGGATAGATTTAATCACTAGTATATTATTGCAATAAAAAGTCCAGCCTGACTTGAACTCAGATTTGATTTGTATAGAGGCAACAGAGTGTTTTAAAGGGGGAATTAAGAAATAGGGAGGTGGAAAGGCAGAGCAAGATAACGAATAGAAGCCTCCACCGGCCGGGCGCGGTGGCTCAAGCCTGTAATCCCAGCACTTTGGGAGGCCAAGATGGGCGGATCACGAGGTCAGGAGATCGAGACCATCCTGACTAACATGGTGAAACCCCATCTCTACTAAAAAAAACTACAAAAAACTAGCTGGGCGAGGTGGCGGGCGCCTGTAGTCCCAGCTACTCGGGAGGCTGAGGCAGGAGAATGGCGTGAACCCGGGAGGCGGAGCTTGCAGTGAGCTGAGATCTGGCCACTGCACTCCAGCCTGGGCGACAGAGGGAGACTCCGTCTCAAAAAAAAAAAAAAAAGAAGCCTCCACCAATTATTCTTCCTGTAAGAATACCAAATTTGACAACTCTCTACACACAGAAAAAGCACCTACATAAGAACCGACAATCAGGAGAGAGATCACAGTATCTGGTTTTACTTCGTATTGCTGAAAGAGGAACTGATGAAGGTGGAAAAGACAGTTGTGAATGGCTGAGCCACCTCTCTCCCATCCCCCAGCAATGGATGTGTGGTGTGGAGAGAGAATCTGTGCACTTGTGGGAGGGAGAGCACAGTGATTGTGCAACTTTGCATTGAAACTCAGTGCGGCCAACACCAGGCAGAACTCAGTGGATGCCCACAAAGGGAGCATTCAGACCAGCTCTATCCGGAGAAGAATTGTCCATTTCAGCAGCTGGAGCTTGAGTTTCAGCAAGCCTCATCACCATGGGCTAAGGGGCTCTGGGGTTCTAAAATAACTTTTTTTGTTTTTTTGAGATGGAGTTTTTTGCTCTTGTTGCCCAGGCTGGAGTGCAATGTTGCGATCTTGGCTCACTGCAACCTCTACCTCCTGGGTTCAAGAGATTCTCCTGCCTCAGCCTCCTGAATAGCCGGGATTACAAGCACCCACTATCACGGCCAGCTAATTTTTTATGTTTTTAGTAGAGACAGGGTTTCACCATGTTGTCCAGGCTGGTTTCAAACTCCTGACCTCAGATGATCCACCCACCTCAGTATCTCAAAGTGCTGGGATTACAGGCATGAGCCACCACGCACAGCCCTAAATTAACTCTAAAGCCTGTCTAGGTCACAAGGACTGCAACTCCTAGGCAGGTCCTACTGCCATGCTGGCCTCAGAGCCAGCGGACTTGGAGGGGCACATGACCTACTGAGGCACCAGTTAGGATGGCTAAGGCAGTGCTCACATCACCTCTCCCCCAGCCTCAGGCAGCACAGTGTGCAGCTCCAAAAGAGACCCCTTTCTTTTACTTGAGGAGAAGAGAGGGAAGAGTAATGAGGACTTTGTCTTGCAGCTTGTATTCCAGCCCAGCCACTTTAGAATAAGGCATCAGGCAGAGTCCTGAGTCTCCTCTTCCAGGCCCTAGCTCCTGGATAGCATTTCCAGACATACCGTGGGCCAGAAGGGACTCTACTGCCCTTCAGGGAAGGACCCAGACCTGGTAGAATTCATCACTTGCTCACTAAAGAGACCTTGGGCTCTGAATAATCAGCAGCAGTAACTAGATAGTACACATCATAGGCCTTGGGGCGAGGCTCCTCTGCTTGTGGAAAGGGGAGAAAAGAGTGGGAAGAACCGCATCTCATGGTTTGAGTGCCAGCTCAGCCGCAGTATAAAAGAACACCAGGTAGATTTCTAAGTCTTCCAACTCCAGGCCCTGGCTCCCAAACAGCATCTCTGGACCTGCCAGGGGCCCAGAGTAACTAACTGCCCTGAAGAGAAGGACACAAAACTGGCTGACTTTGCCACCTGCTGATTGTATGACCCTAGGGCCTTGAGCGAACATAGGTGGTACAGGCAGTGGTTACAGCAGGCCTCAGGCAAGACCCATTGCTGTGCTGGCTGCAGCACAATCCCAGTGGTGGTGAAAAAAGGAGAGAAGATCAAAATAAATAAAATAAAAGATGAGAAAGGAGACATTATAACTGACAAAACAGAAATCCAAAGGAACATTAGAGCCTACTATGAGCAACTACATGCCAATAAATGGGAAAATCTAGAAGAAATGGACAAATGCCTAGACAAACAACCTACCAAGACTGAACCACGAAGACATAAAAAACCTGAACAGACCAATAACAAATAATGAGATCAAAGCCTAAAGAAAATCTCCCAACAAAGAAAAGCCTGGGGCCCAAAGCCTTCACGGCAAAATTTTACCAAACATTTAAAGAAGAACTAATACCAATCCTACTCAAACTATTGTTTTAAAAAAAAAAATAGAGGTGAAGGGAATTCGTCCAAACTCATTCTCTATTGCCAGTATTACCCTGATACCAAAACCAGACAAAGACACATCAAAAAAGAAAACAACAGGCTGATATCTCTGATGAACATTGACACAAAAATCTTCAACAAAATACTAGCAAACAAAATTCAACACAACATTAGAAAGATCATTCATCACGACTAACTGGAATGTATCCGTGAGATGCAAGGATGGTTCAACATACGCAAATCAATCAATGAGATATATCAAACCAACAGAATGAACAAACAGCAAAAACCATAAGATCATTTAAATTGATGCTGAAAAAGCATTTGATAAAATTCAACATCCCTTTCTGAAAAAAACTCTCAAAAAACTTGGTATAGAATGAACATACCTCAACATAATAAAAGCTGTACATGATAGACCCACAGTTAATATCATGCTAAATTAGGAAAAACTGAAAGCTTTGAAGGTCTGAAACACAACAAGGATGCCCACTTGCACCACTATTATTCAACATAGTACTGAAATCTCTAGCTAGAGCAATCAGACAAGAGAAAGAAATAAAGGTCATCTAAATAGGAAAGAAAAAAGTCGAATTATCCTTGTTCATTGATGATATGATCTTGTATTTGGAAAAACCTAAAGACTCCACCAAGAAACTATTTGAATTGAAAAACAAATTTAGTAAAGTTACAGGATACAAAATCAACATATGAAAATCAGCCATATTTCTACATGCCAACAGTGAACAATCTGAAAAAGAAATCAAGAAAGTAATTCCATTTACAACAGCTGCAAATGAAATTAAATGCCTAGGAATTAACCAAAGAAGTGGAAGGGCTCTACAATAAAAACTACAAAACATTGTGAAAGAAATTAAAGACGACACAAAAAAATGGAAAGATATTTCACGTTCATGGATTGGAAGAATCAATATTTAAAATGTCCGTGCTACCCAAAGCAATCTGCAGATTCAATGGAATCTCTATCAAAATACCAATAACATACTTCACATAAACATAAAAAAAATCCTAAAATTTATATGGAACCACAAAAGACCCAAAATAGCCAAAACTATCCTGAGCAAAAAGAACAAAGCTGGACGAATCATATTAACTGATTTCAACTCATACTGCAGAGCTATAGTAACCAAAACGGGATGCTACTAGCATAAAAACAGACACATAGACCAATGGAACAGAATAGAGAACCCAGAAACAAATTCATACATCTGCAGTGACATCATTTTTGACAAAGGTGCTGAAAATACACACTGGGAAAAGGATGGTGTCTTTAATAAATGGTTCTTGGAAAACTGTATATCCATATGCAGAAGCATGAAACTAGACTCTTCTTTCCATATACAAAATTCAAATCAAAATGGATGAAAGACTTAAATCTAAGGCATAAAACCATGAAACTACCACAAGAAAATATTGGAGAAAATCTCCAAGACATTGGTTTGGGCAATTATTTTTTAGTAAAACTCCACAAGCACAGGCAACCAAAGCAAAAATGGACAAATACGATCGCATCAAGTTAAAAAGCTTATGCACGGCAAAGAACACAATCAACAAAGTGAAAAGACAACCGACAGAAAGGGAGAAAATATTTGCAAACTACCCATCTGACAAAGGATTAATAACTTATAAGAAAAAAATCTAATAATCCATTTAAAAATAGGCAAAATATCTGAATAGATATTTTTCAAAAGAAGACATACAAATGGCAAATTAAAAATTGCTTGTCATCATTGATCATCAGAGAAATGCAAATCAACTACTATGAGATATCATCTCACTTCAGGTAAAATGGCTTATATCCAAAAGAGAGGCAATAACAAATACTGGCGAGGATGTGGAGAAAAGGGAACCCTTGCACATGTTGGTGAGAATGTAAATTAGTACAACCATTATGAAGAACAGTATGAAGCTTCCTCAAAATGTAAAAATAGAGCTTGTATACAACCCAGCAATCCCACTACTAGGTATATACCCAAAATAAAGAAAATCAGTATATTGCAGAGATATTTGCACTCCCATGTTTATTGCAGCACTATTCACAATGGCAAAGATTTGGAGGCATCCTAAATGTCCATCAACAGATGAATGGATAAAGAAAAGATAGTGTATATACACAACGGATTACTATTCAACCATAAAAAGGAGATCCTGTCATTTACGACAACATAGAACTGGAGATCATTACACTAAGTGAAATAAGCCACAGAAAGACAAACTTTCCATGTTTTCACTTATTTGTGGAGCTAAAAATTAAAAGAGCTGAATTCGTGGAGATAGAGAGTAGAATGATGGTGGGGGAAGGGGTGATGATCAATGGGTACAAAGAAATAGAAAGAATGAATAAGATCTAATACTTGACAGCACCATAGGGTGACTATAGTCAATAATAATTTAATTGTACATTTTAAAATAACTAGAAGAGTATAATTGTATTGTTCGTAATACAAAGCATAAACACTTGAGGTGATAGATACCCCCATTTACCCTGATGTGAGGATTATACATTATATGTCTGTATCAAGATATCCCATATATCCCATAAATAGATATACATACTATGTACTCACAAAAATTTTAAAAAAAAATTCAGTAAATAAAAATAAAAAAGAAACAGGGAGTAGGTGATCAGGGTCTCAGTATAGTCAAGAAGGTGAAAAGTTACAAAAAGGGGGAAGCAGTATAAGTCCACGTGAAACCCACTTGGGTTTGTTAATTGGCACTTATTGAATTTAGGTTCTCATGAAGGCTGGGCAAAAGGGACCCTATCTTTAAGTGTTGGCTGAAACAAAGAGTAAATTAACTTGCCAGCCTTGAGTTTTCTCAGTCAAGTACTTTAAGGGGGTTTAGGATCGTCCTAGGGATGAGAGCACAAGCTGTTAGGAACTATGTTAATGTTATAAGACTTTGTAGGCCAAGGTTGAGGCCTAGTCCACAGTAAGGATCAAAGAAGCCTGGTTAGAACTTGGTCAAAGAGAGAATCTTTGTCAGTCTCCAGCCAAAGTCCACTCTCGGCTCACTCTCACTAGCTATCCCCTCTATCAGAAAGTATAAGAAGGCCATTAAAATCAGAGTTAAATGTCTTCTCCACCTATAGCACAAGCTCTCTTAGAGCAGAAACTAGGCTTATTATACTTCTGAACTACTTCCCCTGTAAATTTATCAATTTTTCTCCACATTCACTGCCATCCAGTAGTAGATCAAATGGTGGGTGAGCTCTTCCTCTGGTGCAAGCAGTTAAAAGAGGTATATTATTTATAGAGCATTTTAAAGCATCTGTTTTTATGATTACCATATGCTGGTGATTCTAATCAATTTTATCATTTTATCAGTGATAAAAATACTTCTCCTCTTCCAAATCTTTTGTGGATCTAATTTCTAGATAATATTCCTGGTTACTGTTAAGTTTTAATAATGTATACATAAGTTTTAAATTAGCACACTTTTATCCCTTATCCTTTAACAACTGTTGTATCCTTTAACAACTATTATATTTTTACAGGAAAATTAATTCAGAGAATTCCCAGTTGTACAGTCAGCATTTAATACCTATTGGTTCAGCACATGCTTTCATTTTAATATAAATGTTAATGGTTCAGAAATCATTTGAGCTTATTTTGGATATTGTATATAATTTTCATTATTTCTTTTAAACAGTAGATTCAGAATATATGATGACAGCACAGTGATTGTGAAGACAAGGAAGCAGAATTTGAATTACTTCAATTCTGTCATTCTATGTTGACCACTTAAAGCCTGTCTTAGTCCATTCGTGTTGTATAAAGAAATTCATGAGGCTAAGTGATTTATAAAGAAAAGAGGTTAATTTGGCTTATGGTTCTGCAGGCTGTACAAGATGCTGCAGGCACCAGCATCTGCTTCTGGTGGGGGCTTCAGGATGCTTCCACTCTTCGCCGAAGGCAAAGGAGAGCTGGCCTGCAGGGATCACATGGCCAGAGAAGTGAGAGAGAGAAGAGGAGCTGCCAGGCTCTTTTCAACAATCAGTTCTTGCAGGAACTAAGAGTAAGAACTCACATACAAGAAAATGTCTCCAAGCCATTCATGCAGGATCTGCCCCCATGACCCAAACACCGTGCACCAGGCCCTACCTCCAACATTAAGGATTAAATTTCAATATGAGACTTACTGGGGGACAAACAGGCCATATCCAAGTCATGGCAGGACAAAAAAGTGAAAGTGTGAATTACGAGATGTAATATTTTTGTTTCTTAACTACAAATTTTAGTTTACCCCAATGAAGAGTACCTTTAAAATTAAAAAAAATAAATTAGTAAACATCTTAAAGCCAAACAATCAAGAAAACAAAACATTTCATCAGTGTTATCAACTCGTTGTTCCCAAATTGTATTTTTTTGCAGACATTTCGGTTTTATTAAAACGCACTTATTATCAAAACACTATTTACATAAGATATTATAATAGCTCTATAACCTGACATTAAAGTTCAAAATGTTAAATAGAAACAAAAATAATTGAATGAATACTGTTTTTTCCTATTTTGTGCTTTCTTATTTATTTTTTAATTTTTTAAAAATTGGCATGATTATATACACAAAGTTCAAAGAAGAAATCCTTCCTTGTATTTCTTTTTTAGCCATTATTGTTATAAGCTGTTTGTTTCATATGATGATTGCTGAAAATAATTTGTCACATGGGGAGGTATTAAAAAATGAGGTACTCCGCCTGTAATCCCAGCACTTTGGGAGGCCGAGACGGGTGGATCACGAGGTCAGGAGAT